>NC_138498.1:34125643-34550045 GCF_964252035.2 Podarcis erhardii
CTCCCAAAAAAACCTACATTTTAAAAGGGCATAGGATGTAAATTGGATGAACCAAAGGCCTGGTTAAAAAGGAACGTTTTTGCTTGGCGCCTAAAGGTGTATAATGATGGCACCAGGTTAGCTTCCCTGGGGAGAGCATTCCACAGACAGGGAGCCACTGCAGAAAAGGCCCTGTTCTCATGTTGCCACCTTCCGGACCTCTCGAGGAGGAGGCACATGAAGAAGGGCCTCAGAAGATGATCTCAGGGTCTGGGCAGGTTCATATGGAAAGAGGCGGTCCGTGAGGTTGGCGCTCCTGAGCCCTTGGAAGGCTTTACAGTGATTTATGCTTGCGCAACAGGGTTTCTCCTGTCTCCCCCTGCACCCCTCCCCTTCGGTGGCTTGGAGGAGGTGTCAAAAGACACCCCCACAGCACATAAGAGGGAGGAGAGGGGGGATTCTTCCATCTGACAAGCTGAGATACTTGAGCAGACAGGTTTGTTAATTTCTAAAATTTTTGTAAAAGTGGGGATTCAAGCCCTCCTCTCCCAGGTCCCAGTCCAACACTCTGACCTTATGCCACACTGGTTCTCTGGTACGTATACATTGTATTAAATATTCATATTGAGCTTTAATTGCATTCAATTGGTTCTTTTATTTCTGATTTATTCCAAAAAAAGCTATCAGGGAGTTGTTTTTTGTGTGCTGCACAAGCTATGGATTTTGACTTTAGGGCCTTTTTCTTTCCTGGCACATTCAGTCCTGGGTGCAAAGATCTGAAAAGTAGAGCTCTGTGCGCTTTTCTTATCTTTCCTGCATCAGAAAAGTTACTTTTGGGGGCCACAGGTTTGTTAATAGTGCAGCGCTGAATTCCACCCAAGAGTTTAAAAGTTAGAACCATACTTTCTTCTTAGAAGAGGCACGCAGGTGCCATTCCAGACCTTATCTTAGAAGAGGCACCCCGTCCTAAGAGGCAGAAAAGGGCAAGCGCCTCTTATAAGATGGCGCTTGCCATAACGCAGAGGTAGAGCATATCTGCCTTGCATATAGAAGGTCCCAAGTTCAAACCCTGGCTGGAAAGAAGGGACTGGGAGAGGCTCCCTGCCTGAAATCCGGGAGAAACTGCTGCCAGTCAGTGTGGGAGATGCTGAGTGAGATGGGCCAATGGTCTGACTCAGCATAAGGAAGCTTCCTGTGTTCATATCTTGTAATCTTTATATGTACTTGAATCAAAAATATATTGTTGGGAGGGGGAACCGCTGCCTATTTAACGGGGGTGGTGGTGCCTTTTTGTAGATAAAGAAGTTTTCCATCAATTAATCGGATTAATTGCTTACATTGACGCTTGCATCACAGCTGGCAGGGGCTGAAGTCCTGAACATCAAGAAAGTACAGTGGTACCTCGGGTTACATACGCTTCAGGTTACAGACTCCGCTAACCCAGAAATAGTACCTCGGGTTAAGAACTTTGCTTCAGGATGAGAACAGAAATCGTGCTCCGACGGCACAGCGGCAGGAGGCGGCCCCATTAGCTAAAGTGGTGCTTCAGGTTAAGAACAGTTTCAGGTTAAGAACAGACCTCTGGAACGAATTAAGTACTTAACCCAAGGTACCACTGTACCAGATTGGTGGTGGCTGGTTTAAACTTTGCAGGCTCGGCTTCAACCATGGCTTGCGATTTTGTGATATAGGATGCCCAATTTTCTTGAGGTCATCTAATTAATCGAAGGATAACTGGAAACAAGGGACTCTGGAGGTTGTGGAAAGGTAGAATTCTACTGAGGCAGAATTTCATGTGCCAGAGGCAACACTTAATAGATAAACCGAGAGGCCACAGGCACACGGGGAGAACGTGCTCCAAAATAGGGACAGAGCCATATGCTAAAGCCACATGTTAAAACAGTGGCCTGGATTACAAATGAGCCAGAGATCTACCCGTAGATTCTGACCAACCTTGCACCTACCTTTGCACTAAGACTAGAAGTATCTGTAGGTCAAAAGTTAAATATAGTACGATAATACCGGCAATGAAATTAAAGACAAAGGACGCATGCAGTTTCTCACTGGCCTTGCACTTGGTTATGTCTGTGTTGTTGTTTTTCCTTCAATATGGCAACTTTGTAGGTTTTCTGTCTGTCTCTCAAACAGTATACACACAAAATACACATTGGCTGCCCTACCCTAGTCTGAGCCAGGTGTGGTTTTGATGGCCTAAAGTTGTTTAGGCTACCTGATCTGCAGGGTGGAAATTCCTTTCTGTGCCTTTATTTAAGGAAGCCATTTTTCTGTCCTAACACATGGACACAGAGCCAACAACAACTTATTTACATGCTGCCCATGTGTCTTTTGAAAGTCAGGCAATTGTTTATTTCCTACTCTACCTTGTCAAACTACCAGGGTGGTGAGCATCCCAATGAAACTCAGAAACCATCCTTGCCTACCAACCTCTCAGAGTTCAGAGCCCAGGGAAAACAAATCTTAAAATCAGGCAGGGAAAAGATGGAGAACGAAAAATCATGAATACTGTCCGAGGGCAGATGTGCGATCCAAGCACAAAGATCAGCTTGTAACGTTCATTGCAACACGTGCCCCTGCTTATCCTCTCTGGGCCTCTCCTTATCTAGACTGCGGGTTGTTATGAAGGCTCACCTATCTGCTGAAAGCACTTTAAGTAGGCAATATAAATGGTAAGTGGTTGCGAGAGTGCTGACTACCATTATTGCTCCTTTGATAGAGTACTTGTAAGGCTCAAGTCCATTAGAAGAATCAACAGCAAAGCTTGAGTCCTCTACACGGCTACTCAGAAATACGGTAAATCTCTCCTCCCCCCCCCCCCCGCCTAGTTCAATGAAATTTACAACCCAGCTGAGTTTGTAAACTGCCTCGGCCCAGTATACCTGAAGGAGCATCTCCACCTCCCCCGTCATTCAGCCTGGACACTGAGGTCTGGCACTGAAGGCCTTCTGCTGGTCCCCTCAGTGCGAAAAGTGAGGTTACAGGGAACCAGGAGGAGGGCCTTCTCGGCAGTGGCACCCTCCCCGTGGAATGCCCTCCCACCAGATGTCAAGGAGCTAAAGAACTACACAACTTTTAGGAGACATCCAAAGGCAACCCTGTATCAGGAAGGTTTTAATATTCTGTTTGTTATTAAGTTTTTATATGTGTTGGAAGCTGCCCAGAGTAGCTGGGGCAACCCAGCCAGATGGGAGGGGTATAAAGATTTTATTTTATTTTATTATGACCACTGTGACCCTGGGCCAGTCACAGTGTCTCAGCCTACCCTACCTTAGGAGAGGGGAGAGAGGCACGTACACTATAAAAATCTTTGGTCAAATAAGTTTAGCAGACCTTTGAAGCACTACACACACAAAACGTGTGAGCGGAGAGAACAACAGGATGCATGTACAAGCACTAATGCTTCCTCCATTATGTCTCGGGGGTGGTAGGGAATCACTGCTTGGCTACAGCAGACACAGGGAACCCTTTTACATCCAAAAACATCATTTCCTTCTGGGTAATCTTCCGAGGGCCACATGGCAGCAGCAGCAGATGGAGCCAGAGGCCAAAAGGGGCAAAGCAGTGGGTGTAAATCTTGCTCTTGTGCAGTAGGCAAGTTTCTGCGCACTTGTCTACCCTCCATCCAGGCAAGAAAGAGGCATTATCAGAGTGGAAGGACACATTCCAGCCAGGCAGAAACACTCAAAAAGGGTGCAAAGCAAGGACCTGCGTGGCCTGGGCAGAGTCCTGGGGGCCAGACAGAGACGTTTGGAGGGCCACATTGGGGTCTCTGGGCCTGAGGTTTCCTATATTCCTAGCTCCAGGTTAAAGGAGATCCTGGGCAGAGGGCCCTCTGGTCTGAGAACCCTCCTGTGACCTTGGGCAGGCAGCAACAGAACAGCTCCTACAGTGCCAGGGGCATGGCAAAGCACTTTGCACTGCCTCAGAGGCTTTATCCCTAGCTGCTACTGTGTCTGTTTTGGCTCCTTGTGGAAGATAGAAGCACTTCTTTCCAAAAGATACAGGATGAATCATTAGCCAGAAGGAATGTAAACAAGTGGCTTAGCACTGGAGCCTCCTGGAACACTGTGTTCCTTCCAAGATAAAAATGCCATTGGAAAGATAGAGCCAGGTCTCGAGGTATCAGGAGGAGGAGGAGGAGGAACCTCCGGGCAAGTTCTATAATTAGAGACCTGCCAGCGGGATAATTCTATACCCTAAGATAGTGGTAGGGTGGAAGGTTGTTGTTTTATTATTATTATTATTATTTTGCTGAAGATTGCTTACCTCTGGGGAGATCTCCGCCCACAAGCCGAACCTTTCGGCAATCATCTGGTGGATCTCCCGCTGGCGATCCTTCTTCCGCACGCTCTCGTAGCTCGGCAGCCGCGGCTGCTCCCACGGTGGGAGCTGGTAGCTGCTGGGGGGTCCGACACAGAACAGCTCATCTCCCTAGACGCACAGAGGGACACCATTAACAAATGGACCCGGATGATACACCCAGCTCGGGGGCTCGTCCGTTGTTGCCTTCCCACTTTACTTTTTAGGATTTGGCTTGACGACAAAAATCCACCACTCGCCTATAATGGGAGAAGCAGCCTTCGGAAGAAAGCAAAGCGGTGCCAGTTCTCGCATGCAGCACAATACTCTCCATGCTTCCCTCTTTGGGTGTCGAAATGTGTTATTTGCATGCATGCAAAGCCATAAAAGCCACACTGTGAAAATGGTGGGTCTGTGGAAGCCTTGTTCTTGGAACAGAGAATATGCCAGCAATGCTTTGTTCAACAAGTGCTGGCACAACAAGGCACTTGCTGAGGCTCGTGCCCCTTGCCCAGGGGTTTCCACAACCACCAGGCCCATGGACCTGGTGCTTTTTCTCCCTGATTCCACCTCCTCATTCACCCAACCTCTTGCCTAGAGGGGACAACCCCTGGGGATCCACCATCAGCGGTTCCAACTCCCTCCCTGGTGTTTGGCTGGCCTCCTGAATCAAGCCCTCTTCTCCTGCGCAGGTCACGCTCCTTTTACAGGTGATTCGCCCAAACTTTCAGGAAGGAAAGTCTCCCCCTCACCTGGACGCCAGGGTTTTCAGCTGCGCTTTCCAGACGCGGCGTCCCCGACGGTGGTCCCACCAGACGCTGATTGCTGCTGAAGTAGGGAGGGGGGCAATCCTGCGTGGAGCGAAAGAAAGGGAGGAAAGTTAAAATACAAGCCGAGCTTTCCTCTCGGGCAACTCCAGGGTGCGTGTTCAGCAAGCTGGCAATGTGTTCCATTGCGCAGATCAAAAGTAACAACACCTGGAAGGTCACAGGCTCCTCGTGGCCAAAGCTTGTGCCTCAAGATCAGTCACTGGCTTGGGGTCATAAACAAAATGGCCGTGCCTCCTCCTAGGAGTCAGGGTGGCAGAAAGGCCTTGACATCAAACCACCCTGTCCAGAGCTCCGTGCTTATTTAATTTTTTATTTTAAAAATATTTCTAAGCTGCCTTTCTGGACCTCATGTGTTTCACAGAAGCGGAATGACTGCAAATCTCAATTAGCTGAAGCCTCTTCGTGTTCATGTGACAAGAGCGCTGACTGAAAAGTTTCACCTCTGAAAACAAACGCTCACAAGCTGTTTTTTTCTCCGACAGATGCTGTCGTTGAATCACTCTTCAGTGCGCAGTTTTCTAGAGCCAAGAGCTTCCCAGCAAGCTACACTTTCCTAGCTAAACCCAGGTAGGAACCCCAGCTTTTGGTATGTGGCAAAATTATATCAATCCTGGTCCATGAAGAGGCCTCAGAGAGCAACAGAAAGTTATGCCTGGGCAACCAGCCAGAGGACGCCAGGGATGGCTTCCATCCTCTCAGGAAGGAATGAGGGAGGAGCTCCTGGCTTGAGGAATCTACCATCTTTTTTACTAAAAACCTGAGAAACCACCCAAGTGCAAAGTTGTGGCTGATGGGAGAAGAAACTTAAAAGAAAACTGTGCACCTGAGGCACAGCCAACTTGTTTTCAGGGCAGGAACTGAACTTGCTGTCCCCTTCACAAACACAAAAGCCCTTCATTTCCTCCCAAGCTTTTCCTCAGCCTAATTTTAAAGGGAAAGCGGGTGGCAGTGGGCAAGCCTTTTTCGTTGTTGCTGCCTGTAAATATTTCAGCGTAGGAAACCATTGTCAACAGACTGCAAACTACCCCAGCAGATCCCAATCTACCTCCTGTCTGTTGCTAGCCTCTGATATGTAATCCAGCACCTTACAGCACCATGTCTGTTTGTTTGTTTTGGTGTGTGAGCCACCTTGGTTATTTGGGCTATTTAACTGCAGCAGCTGAAACATCCTTCCCATTAGCATAGGATGTTGTCTGTGTACATAATGATTCACCTAGGTGGCGGCAGTAAAGCATCTCAACCGCTGGTATATGGGATTCTGACATTAGGCCTGGAGCAGTGATAAAAGCCACTTGGTTGTAGATAAGAGTGAATCATCTACAGAAATCCCTAGCGCTGGTCTTTCCCAGACCTCCCACTCTATGCCTGAGCTCTACACACTGCTTCTCCTAGAGAGGCATGTTTTGAGAACAACAGGAAGTCCTCGCTGGTGCCAGCCCACCTCCCAAAGGAAGGGGATACAGCAGCGTTCTTCAAAGGTGTTGTTAAGACTACAGTTCGCATCAGACCCAGCCAGCTCGACCAAGGCAGTTGTATGGTCCAGCAACATCCAGGATGCGCAGCTGAAGGCCTTTGCAGTACAGGGTACAATCTCAGCTCCTCCTCCCTCTAACTTTGGACTCAGAGAGTTGCTACTAAGCAAACACCTGCAAAAGGGCACAGAAGGCAGAGCCACAAAGAGATCCATCACAGCAAGAAGGCAGAGCCACAAAGAGATCCATCACAGCAAGAAGGGAGCAGAGAAACCCAAAGAGAGAAGGAACAGGTTGAATGGAATCAGGGGGGGGGGGGGCGGCGGACGGGACGGGACGGGACACCATGGGCTCACTTGAAAGGAGTGATTATACTATAGTGGTACCACGGGTTAAGAACTTAATTCGTTCTGGAGGTCCGTTCTTAACCTGAAACTGTTCTTAACCTGAGGTACCACTTTAGCTAATGGGGCCTCCCGCTGCCGCCGCCGCACAATTTCTGTTCTCATCCTGAAGTAAAGTTCATAACCCAAGGTACTATTTCTGGGTTAGTGGAGTCTGTAACCTGAAGTGTCTGTAACCCGAGGTACCACTGTACATCAATATTGGCCTTATTGAGAGCCTAGGGGAAATTCAATGATTTGCAAATGTCTGGTGTAGCACTTAAATGAGCCCAGACCTGACTCCAGATATAATCCCTTTCCTCTGGGGAAAATTAACATCTTTGGGCAAGGAAAGAGGGACGTGATGGGTCAGCAAACTGCAATTTATATACGTGTCGGCCAGTACGACGTATCATATTCTTGTGGAAAGCGGGATGTGAGTTTCCAAGGGTCCGTTTTGCATTTCACTTTCTTCTCCCTTCCCTTCTGGTTTCTTGCAACGGAGCCTCTGAGAAACTACCTCCATTGTTCAAGCTAAGCCTCCACAGGTGGAGCAAGCAAAACGTAGCACCAGCTCCCGAAGCTCTGAAATCCGAACCTGGGATCCGAAAGGTGAGCCGCAAGCAAACAAGGCTCGGGCGTTGCCTCGGTAGGGCTTGCCAATCTGGCACATGGCCCTGAGCTCTCCCCAGCAGAACTACGTGTGATGCTGCACAGCACTTAGCCAATCGCTTCGCTTCCCCCCACAGACCCAAAGGTTCCACTTGCATGGGACCACCGACGCACTTGCAGAAGCCTTTGGGGTAGTGTGGCGAACTGGGCAGGGCAGTGTTTTGACAGCAGGTTGCCACCGTATGATAACCTGCATGCACACATGCTATACACAGTAATCTGGGATAGTGGAGGCCGCATGGCTGGAGGCCAGAAATGATCACTTTCCCACACAAGCACCATGCAGCAAACTTTTAAGAGGCTCTTGCACCTGGGCCCCATCAACTCAAACGGTGTCACCTCCTGTGCCACAAAAGCCCACAAGGGTAGTGGCATGGCAGTCTCGAGAAAACAAAAGGAAAGTTCCCAACTGGAGGGGATGCCGCAACTGGAAAGTTGCAATTCCTCCAGCAAAAATCAGGAGAGACCACACCCATCAAACATGTCATCTTGACATGACTTGAATTGAGCATTCCTAAATTCTGGCCTGATTTCATGATGTGACACCTGGACCCAAAAACACAAGCTTTAATTAGGAAAGCATTTCAATTGTCCCTGAACATGAACGTGATACACAAAACTTATTGGGCTGAGGAAACCCTTGTCACAGCCCTCTTGGCCGTACTAGGGACATGGCAAATTTCTGTTACTTCAAAGCAATTCTGAGTCTTTGCTGCCACCCTCCAATCAATGTTGGGTTCTGGACTACAAGCACTGTGGGATTTCTCTTGCTTTTGCCACGTGGCTATATCTACACCAACATGCATCCTGTAAAGGAATTCCTGCTATCTGCCAGGAATTACCTGAAAGTCACCCCTGATGGTTCCTTTCCAGGAGAGTTAAGTGAGCCATCTTCACTGCTTCTGGTGGCCAAACTGCACTTTTTACCACAAGCAGTTTCATATGTGAATATGTAGAAGTACAAATGTAAACGAATAAAGGGATTTGTTCCTCGCTGAAGGGAACCTCTGAATACCAGTTGCTAAGGAACATGTTTGGGGGGAGAGAGGGCTGTTGCTCTCATGCTCTGTTTGGGGGCTTCTCAAGAGGCCACTCTCTGGCTGGTCGTAGGGAGAAACGGGGTGCTGGGCTAGATAGGCCTTTGGTGGTCTGAACCTGCAAGGGGGAAAGTATACACAGGCTGCCCAGGTTTTTTGGTCTTTCAAATGTCTAATGCATGGTGGGGTGGGGAGAGAAATGCCATGAAGTTGCTCAGGTGCTCCTCAAACAGCAGTCATCAAAAAAGCTTGTGTGTGTGTGTGTGTGTGCATAAGAGAGAGGGGAAGGGTTTGTGAGTGAGTGAGTGAGTGAGAGAGAAGAAAAATAGGGGGAAATGTTCTCTCTGTGGCTGTCTCCAATCGTGAGCTGTGCAAAGTATAATGCTGGTTGCCAGGATACCAGCAACCAAGAGTGGCATTGTCTGTATTTTACCCGTGCCTTACAGTAGCACTCCCTGCTGTGATCCATCATTGCCAAAAAAGAAAGAAAGAAAGAGAGAAAGAAAGAAAGAGAAAGAAAGAGAGAAAGAGAGAAAGAGAGAAAGAGAGAAAGAGAGAAAGAGAGAAAGAGAGAGAGAGAGAGAGAGAGAGAAAGAAAGAAAGAAAGAAAGAAAGAAAGAAAGAAAGAAGTGTGCCAGAGAGTTAAGGAGGAGTGCAGTTCTCTTAGGCGCAGGGGGATATCACCATCGCCCTGGCGACCTGCGTCACTCCTGGTGCTGCCTTCTCGTGCTCTCAAAATTCAATAACGTGCCCCCCGACAGCACAAGCCATGCTCAAAAGCCGCCCATTGGCGACACGCTCAGGTGAAAGGGCTTTGTTGGTGGAAGAGAGTGGGAAGGAAGCGGGGAGCCAGGGAGTGTCTTGGTGAGTAAACACTATAACCCAGCAGGAGAGAACTGCAAATAGGCCTCGAGCTGCTCTCCAGCCAGGAGTAAGCAACGAATTATAATAATCATAATAATGCCTAAACCCCGAGGCCATTCTGTACAAACCTGTAATGGGACCCTATGGAAGGCTGAGCTGGGCGGGTGCCTTGGTTCCTTCCATCCCAGCCGGAGCAGAAAGAAATGTGGTGGGTGGGCAGGTGGGTGCATTCGGATGCAAGGCCTATTGAAACAGGAGGGAAGAGGGAAGTGGAGATACTCACATACTGACTGGGGCTCTGGAAGAAACGGCAAGAGCACAGGAACTGGCAGCAAAGAGGGTCCCGGTGGTACAAAAGCAGCAGCAGCACCAAAATGGCCACGATGAAGATGGAGGAAGAAACTGCTGTCGAGGAAGAGAAAAGAGGAAACACGGGTGAGGGTGTCCCACACAGCCTGGGACTAGGCCTCAGGCTTCACATCCTGGCTGAAGTCTCCAGGAAATGTACACACTGCAAGGCTAAATGGGGGCAGGAGAGAGCCACCGATTTAGCGCCCTCTGGCATCCTAACCGAGTTCATCCCTAGCTAGGAGCAGTGACTTTGGGAACCTACATGGCCACAATGGAATTACGAATGACAGAAACAGGTACCCAAATGCTCCTGGAGAAGACTGGAAACAGGAGCTGCCAAAAGCACACTTTTCAAGCCTTCCTAATTGTCTCAACTTTTCTCTCATAACTGAGATTCCAGCCCTTGGTAGACAGAAACAGGTGCCCAGTTCTTAAAAAACAAGCAAAACACACCAATGCAGATATAGCAAACTGAATCGGGTTGCGATCTGCCTCGGGGCAGACACAACAATGCGGTTTATGGCATTCCAGCACCACTAAGAAATGCAAAGATGGTCAATGAATTCTTTTATTTGACCAAGTTTGTAAACAGGCACCTATGGCAAGTAAAAATGGTTTCCATTCTGACTAGGTAAAGAAGCTTCTGTGAACTGATAAGAGAAACTGCTATTTTTAATCAAATAAAGCCATCAATATGCCACAAGTATCTGTGGGAAAGGTAGGCTGTGAAGCATGCTTGTGGACTAGTAACTTGTCACATTTACATGGCCAGAATCAATCTATGTTGGTAGGCGAGTTGGTGTTGGGTGTGTGTTTTTTTAAAGAGAATCACAGAGCTCCAGTAGTTTGAGAGTGATACTCTTGTTCAACCAAATCTCTGCACATGTAGGAATGTGAAAGCTTTCTATTCAGGAAGAATAGAAATACAGTGGTACCTCGGGTTAAGAACTTAATTCGTTCCGGAGGTCCGTTCTTAACCTGAAACTGTTCTTAACCTGAAGCACCACTTTAGCTAATGGGGCCTCCTGCCGCCGCCGCGCGATTTCTGTTCTCATCCTGAAGCAAAGTTCTTAACCCAAGGTAATATTTCTGGGTTAGCAGAGTCTGTAACCTGAAGCGTACCTGAGGTACCACTGTATATCTAATCTTAAGAGGCTGGAAGTTGTCTAAATCTCTCTTAAGCAGGCTATCTATCACATGAAACATAGGTCATGACAATCTAGCTTTAGCTCGTAAGCCCCATCGGAGATGGGCCTGTAAAACTTCTTCTCTGTAAAGGGCCATGCACAGATTTGGTACTAAGCTAGTAGAAATATAAATAAATTCAGCATCCTGTTATCACAACAGACAACCAGCTGCCCATGGGAAGCCCACAAGCAGAACCTGAGATTCCACCCTCTGGTCCAAATTGCCCCTTAAGGTAAAGGACCCCTGGATGGTTAAGTCCAGTCCAAGGCAACTATGAGATAAATTGTGGCACACATCTCACTTTCAGGCCAAGGGAACCAGCATTTGTCCACAGACAACTTTCTGGGTCATGTGGCCAGCATAACCAAACCACTTCTGGCACAACGGAACACCGTGATGGAAACCAGAGTGCACGGAAACGCCGTTTACTTTCTCGCCGCAGCGGTACCTATTTATCTACTTGCACTGGTGTGCTTTCGAACTGCTAGGTTGGCAGAGCAACAGGAGCTCACTCCACAGCGGGGATTCGAACCACTGACCTTCTGATTGGCAAGCCCAAGAGGCTCAGTGGTTTGGACCTTACCTTTACCCCTTAGCAGGTGCCCAGCAATAGCAGATATGGTGCTCCCTTGGGTATGCAGCTCACTTGTATAAACTTTCCAAGCACTTCCTCCTTATCGTACGTTGCCTCTGCTATAGTGCCACCACGGCCCTACTGCTTGTAGCACAATCTAATCCGGGTGATTTGAGGTAAACTGTAAAACGTGGTTGGCTTTCCAGAGAGTACTATGCAGCTAGCCTGTTGCTAGTTTCTCAAGCACTAAACCTGTCTCGCTGCCCCATTTTCAACACCCACCACTCAAAAATAAAATAAAATAGAGATGCAGATGCAGACCTTCAACACAGTCCTTCTGGGATACTGTGTCACCTACATAGTATTAAGCACCGTTCCCAAATTCCAGCCACTTCTCACTTCCAGTCCCACCCAGCCCTGGCACAGTCTCCCCCCCCAAAAAAAAAAACCAACCACCTGGGACTAAAGAAAATCACAAACATTTCAGATGAACTGCTATTATTTGGGTAGTCATTTACTGCAACCAATGTCATGTGCTACGGTAAAGATACAATAAAACTGATCCAGGGGAGCAGTTTTAAGTGCCCATACAGAGTATTGAAAACCAAAAATAACTTTTGGGGGCGGGGATTCCAAAGGATTCCTAAAGGAGTCAGGTATTTGAGGCACATTTTTTAGTCCAGCCAACAGAAACTATTGGGGCACAAAATGCAAAACTGACACAGAGAAGCAGAATGGAGTTGGTTTTTCCTGACATGACACACATGGCTTGGATGTGTCCAGTTTCCAAGGTGTGTTGGAATTTGGCTTAGGATAATAAAAAGCCCCCAACCCCACAAAATCTCTCTCTCTCTCTGTAGTTACATTTTCCATTTCTCTTGAATAAGTTTTTGTGGGATTTTTTAAAAGTCCTCTGGGATTTTCTTTAGTGCTTTCCTCTCTCCCCATTAATCCCTGCCTTGCCTTCTTCCTTTGTATCACATATTCTTAGAACATAAACCTGTGGGCAGGACCTGCCTTTATTCTACTCTGGAGGCGCTTAGCAAGAGGTAAGCCCTCAACAAATAGCTGAATGACACCAGGGAAATTTGGCAACTAGCAAAAAATCCAACGAAAACAGCAGCAATTAAACCACTGGGGGACTTTGGGTCCCAGGAGCCTGCAATTCCACCACATACTGACTTCAGATTAGCCCTACTGGTTTTAATAGGATTGGAGTAAAAACAGGTTTGGGATTGCGACCTTAATCTCTTAATTTTCACATTCCTCATATTTCTGCTTTCCAATGACAGCCAGATGGTAATATTTCCTTATTTCACTTAAGATGGTAATCCATTCATTTTTGCAACAACAAAAACCACCCTGAAAAGTCCAAGCATGTCCACTTTGCACCCCTCAGACTAACAATTTACCGTACTTCCAAGTAGCTCTGCTGACCATAGGTGATTATGCAAGAGAAATCAAGTTTAAATATCATTCTGTTGTGTTTCCATCTGCTTTATCAGAACAAGGCTGTTCAGAAGCTAATGCGGAAGAATTTGATCTGCAAATTTGAGGGCCATTGTTCAAAAAGCCCTGCCACCTTCAACATATATTAATTTTGGGGGGGCTTTTAACATATTCTGGTTTAGGCATGCTGGATCAGGGATCATGCATGCAGCAGCCTGAGTTATAACTAGATTAGATCTTGATAGAACAATCTTGTCTGCAGGTGGGAAATTGTCCTTATTCTACCATGTGGAGTCAGCAGAACTGAGCAGCAGAACGGAGCTTCTCATCTGTGCTGAATTTGCTGGACTTACGTCTATTTAAGTCAGTGGAGCTTGTCACCCAACAACAACTGGAAGCCCATTAGATTCCCATCCCTGGTTTAAAAAAGCCTTTTCTTATTTTCATTTGGAACACCAGATTTTTCCAAACAAGGAAAAGTAACAGGGATGCAATGAACGATGCTTCCACTGACAAATAAACAAATCTTGCTCTCTCCTGCTGGTATACAGACAACACGGCCAATTTATTTCATCACTCTGACTCCCAACAGTTTCATAAAGGGAATTGCTGGTCTAATCTTTGCTTTGGATGAGAAAGGCTTTTTAAAATTCTATACTTCATATTCTGTGTCTCTCACCTGTACGTGAGTCATGTTGGACAGGAATACAGCAATTTTCACTTGGGCTATACAACTCTCTGCCCTGGGAGAGCAGCCTGGCCCTTGGAGCCATTTTTAATTATCATTTGCTGCCTTTTGAAAACATGCCTGTTCTGATAACCGTTTTTATAGTCAAACTGGCTAATTGTATATGTCATTTTTGTTTGCCTCGTCATTTATTTAATTGATGCTCTGTTTTCAATACTTGATTTTGTATTTTGATTTTACTGTTGCTAACCAGCTTGGGCATCTTTGGGTGGAAAATGGGAGAATGCATATTGACTAATATTTTTTGCAATGCTTCCAGATAGGCTGCTGTACTTTTTGCCTGAATAATATGAAGGATATCCTTCTCTGCAGGCGTCTTTGGAGAGCCTTGATAATGATCTACGATGGGCAGTTTACTATGTGGGTGGAAAACACAAGACTTCAGACCTCAGAGGAGGGCACAGGTCACACTATGAAACTCCAAGGCTTGTTTAACAAAATATGTATCACTCTCACATCCCAAAAAAAGGGCACAACAATATGGAAATGGGGAGCAGGTGATTGACAGTCATCAATCATGTCTCTCTAGCAGGTGATCCCAGATGCTTCTTCAAATTCCAACCAGTATTTTGCTCACAAAAGAGCTTGGAGCTGTAATTCTTGTAGGAAACCTCTTAGAATATTTTTATCCAATCGAAAGCCAAAACAGGAAAAAGTGATACCTTTCATTAGTTCAGCTGCTTAGTATAGAAAGAAGCACTGTATGCAAGTTTTTGACTTCACAGAAACCTTTGTTAGTGGCTCTCCAAAGCTTCTATATTTCTGTGCCAGTT
Source organism: Podarcis erhardii (assembly GCF_964252035.2). NCBI lineage: Eukaryota > Metazoa > Chordata > Lepidosauria > Squamata > Lacertidae > Podarcis > Podarcis erhardii. The sequence continues at coordinate 34,140,281 of NC_138498.1, forward strand.
TAAGTTCCTCTGATAAGCTGTACCATTCTGCTCGCATCATTCTCTGCTGAACTTCTACTCAAACATACTGAAGAAAAGGAATCACAGGAAATTCAAATACATAAACAGGATTCCACCATCCTGATTTGAACATTATCCCTACATGCTCCTTACAGCTCTGTGGGAGTGTCAAAAGGGCTCCTGATGCACTGAACCAGCCCTTCCAATCCCTGGAGCCATTGCCAATGCTAACAGAGCTCCCTAATACTGTAGTTCATCTCCTCCAGTAACCCACACGAAGGGCAGGAGGTCAACATGGGTGATGAATCCACAATGCAGAGGGATGCCAAGCCAGAAGCTAAGTTAGCATCCCTGAGAACATAACCTAAGTTAGCATTCACAGCAGGAAATCACCCTTTCTGCCACAAAAGCTGTGACTTGCAGAAACCTGCAGCTGCCTCTGCAAGGCTAAGACTTTGCCCAGTAGTACCTGCCTGTAATATAAACAACCAGGTCCCAAGCACTTGAATCTACCAGTTTCCCTGAAGGGGCTATAAACAGTGTCTAGGTGCCAAACCAAAACCACATTATGTGTGTGCATACAGCGAAGTATAACGCCAGGGACATAATCAAGCAGGGGGAGGCAGTCTCATTTGGAGGGGGGGAGAGGACTCCCCCACAACTCCCAGCATCCATCCCGATTTAAAGGCGAGAGAAAGCCATGCAAGGACTCACTGGTGGCTATGATAATCGCCACGACGCTGCTATCCATGGGAACAGGGGCGGTGGGCGGGTGGGGCAGCGCCTCGCTCGGCTGGCTCAACTCTGGTCGACTGCGAGATCCCTTCCAGCTTGGTGGCTCCACATGGAGGAGGGGAATCCGCCCGAATCCAGTCCCCGCCGGCGAATTCACCAGCCCTCCAGTTCCGTTAGCTTTGGACCCCCCCGCCACGACGGAGCCCGTGCAGCCCAGTCCGGTTCCTTCTGGCTTCTCCTCGGGTTCGATCCCGGTCCGGCCAATGACTGGCTTCGTGCGCTCCTAACTTATCGCTCCCCTCCTGCTCTTCTTTGCATCGCTCCCGGGGTTAGCATCGCACTCTCGGGGCAGTAAGCTCTCCGGAACCCGGAGGGAGGCGGCTCCGAGCTCTCTCCCCTTCCTTCCAGCGCTGGGCTGCTTGGTTCTGGAGTAATTTTTTGCACTTTCCGTCCTTGGTCTCCCTTAGGGCAGATAAGCTGTTCCAAAGGTGAGCGCGCCAGGGGGAGAGCTTGGCTCGGCTCCTTCGGCAGATACCTGGCTTCGGAGACGCTCCCCTCGCAAAACGAGGGTTGCAGCAGCAGCAGCAGCAGCAGCAGCAGCGCGGTCTGCACTCTCCATAGGCTCCCCCTGGAGAGAATTCAAAAGCGCCGGCTTAAAGATCCAGTTGCTTCCCCTCGATCGGAGCCTCCAGAAAGGTTGCGGGGCTTTTCCTGGGCCTGGCCGCTTCCCTCCGGCATCCCGGGCCCAGCCGAGTTGCACGTGCGCCTTGCAAAGCCCATCCGAGGTGGGGCCGGGAAGTGCAATGGGCTTTCTCCTCCAAAAGCAAACCGAAGCAACAAAAGCAGCAACAGCAGCAGCAGCAGCAGCAACAACCCCCTCGCTCGGATTTTGCGACCCGCACGGCTCCCCTTCCAGCCTCGCGGGGAGATCTTTGCACCCTCTACCGCCTTCCTGCGCCGATCTCCCGGGTTCCGCTTCTGATTGGTCGCGGAGGCAACGCTCTGGGCCTCCATTGGTGGGAAGTGAAAAGAGCTACCTTCTCCGGATGCAACATTGTGTCGGCGGTCGTCATGGTAACTGTGCACGTGGGGAGGAACGGGGCGGGGGGGGGAGAAGCGAAAGTAACGCGCTTCCTCCGGCGTTCCATTGTCAATGGGTTTTTTATTGCGCATCGTAATAGTTTCCCCTGATATCCCCCTACCCCCGAGCTTTAGGCGTCCTGAGAAACAAAGCTACGCGGGCAAGAGGAATTTTATTTAAATCGACGATTAAGAAGAGAGTCTGCATTAAAGTGTTTTCCAAAGATCTCATAGCAGTTGTTGTTGCTCACTTGTGAAGCACCTGAAATTTTCTAAGCGCTCGACCGGCCGATGGATGGATGGATGGATGGCGTCAGATTGGTCTCCCCCCTTGTTGTAACGCTTTTGGGAGAGGCAGCTTCCAACTTGACCCGAAAGGACACCTGAGGCCGGAGTATACCTCTTATTCAGCTCTGCAGACCCAGGTGAGGAAGCGGCCGCAGAGGTTTCGTTCCTGCATGGCTGCCTCACCAACACAATTGCGTTTTTTAAAAAAGTCTTGACGTTTTCCATATTCTTTCCGTGCATGTTTATGGGTGACGAGAACAGCGGCCGTTCCTAAATCAGCACCACCAGAGGGTGGATGAGAGTGAATTCTGCTGCGTTAGTTATTTTCATCCATTATATACATTAACTCTGCATTATTAAACTACAAATTCTCATCTGTTGCTATACTTCAGATCCTGCAAACGTTTTAACATGTCCAAAACACCGTGAAAGAGGTGGGTGGGAAGTCAACAGATATGAGAGTGGTTCAGACTGCATTTTAAAAGAATTGTATTTTAAAAGAATTTGTAAAAATTGAAAATTTAATAAATATATTTTTTTAATTAAATTCCCAATCCCTACTTTAGTTAAATCCCTCCTCTCTTTACATTGCTTGTATTAATAAACTTCTTTACAGGGTTGATACAAAGGAATCAATTCAAAACAATCCATAGCATATTAATTCTTAGTATCATTCAGTGTCTGAAGTTAGGGAGCAGCACTGACAGCAGGAACAAACAGTCCGTACTAGTTAACTAACTCTAGTTAATAAGTCATTTGCAGCTTTGGCGGCAGCCAAATTCCTCTGAGTTACAACTGAAGACCTCCCACTAGCTGAGAGTTTGGCAGGTGAGTGCGCTGGGCCTTAACACTTCATAGGTTCTGGAAATGCAGAAGGCTCATTCATCATGCTAAGTGCCTACCCTTGTGTTCAAGTATCACACTACAATAACCTTTCACTTGACACCTCCCTCACAATGCTGCTTTGTAGAATGTAAAAAGGCTGCTCCAACAGTGACTCTAACATGAAGCTCCCTCTGCTGGTTCAACTGTTTATCGAGGGACAGGACCCTTCCCCCTCCCCCTCCAGATGTTTGTTTGCTTTACAGAAGAAGATTCCTTCAAAGGACCTTCTACAGCAGTGTTTCCCCAACTTTGGTCTCTAGCTGCTTTTGGACTACAATTCCCATCATCCCTGACCACTGGCCCTGCTAGCTAGGGATGATGGGAATTCTAGTCCCAAAAAACGAGCTAGAGACCCAAATTTCAGAAACACTGTTCTACAGTGCAAGAAACTTCAACTTGCTTGTGCAGATGAGAAAAGGGCAGTCCAGCCCAGCACAACTGGGAAATTCTGTAGACCTCACCATTATTGGACAAGGTAGAATGACAATTTTTCTAGAACCAGGCCTTTAGAAAGCAACTCTTGCTTGCACACTGAAGGCATGGTGAAGAGATTGCAACACAGCCAGTACACACTTTTCAGCTACGGCAATCATTTGTAATTGTTCTACAGTGGTACCTCGGGTCACATACACTTCAGGTTACAGACTCCACTAACCCAGAAATAGTACCTTGGGTTAAGAATTGTGTTTCAGGATGAGAACAGAAACTGTGCTACGGCGGCACAGCGGCAGCAGGAGTCCCCATTAGCTAAAGTGGTGCTTCAGGTTAAGAACAGTTTCATGTTATGAACGAACCTCCGGAACGAATTAAGTACTTAACCCGAGGTACCACTGTATTTGTGCCCCTCCCAAAACTGAAATAAAGACCAACAACATATGTTACTTGAATCAGAAGCAGACTACACCTTTTATGAAGTTCAGTGAATCCTATTGCTGATAACCGTATCATCCACGATACCATCAACTCTCTTGTGATACAAAGCAGGGGCCATTGTCTTCTACAGATTTTAGAGTGCTCATCCTCAAACTGTGAAGGATGCTCGCATTTGCAAAGAAGAAATCTTAAGATTCTTACTTCTTGGCACTTGGCAGATATCAGAGGTCACAGCTTGTGTGTGTGTGTAAGAGGTTCAGAGCCAGCTCTACTATTAGGCAGGGTAAGGGAGTTATCTCAGGCAGCAGATGCTGGATGACAGAACTGCCCTGTGTCACTTAATCTAGCCAGCTGCCTTCAGAGAGTGGAGGATCCTGTCCCCTCACTCATCTTGAACTAAGATTCAGATGCCAATCTCACCAGCTTCCATTTGAATGACAAGGCATTGTCTTTCCTTGCAGAGCACGTGAAGAACCAAAATGGCGTCAGGTGGTGATAGCCCATCAAAAACCAAGCTGTGGGTCTTTTGCTCACCACCAACACCAGCTGACCAACCCTGGTTGAGAGGATTTTTGCTACATTAGCCCCAAAGAATGAAACCAATGTGGTTATATAGGCAGACCTAGTGCAGCAGCTACGGCGTTAAAGAACCCAACAGCTGTGTACTTTTGCATACACAGCACCTGGAAAAATATGGCCCCAAAGCATAAGCTGGTTTTGTTTAACACTCCCCGCCCCCCCCCCCATTTACCAATAAATGGAAGTAGTCTCCTTGGTGCCGTTACAAAAATCTCTTTGCTGAATGGCTTGGAAAAGTGCCACATTTACTCGATCAGCTCTCATTAGACTCATTAAAAGATGATTATAATATCAGAGCGTGGGCAGCCTCACTTTGCACCCCGGAGTGCAGCAGTGCACAGGTTGGTAATAAAGGGAAATATGGCAAGGTTAATCACGCCTGACAGTGCTACACCAATTTTTGTGCAAAGGGGCCTCTGAACGCTTTGCAAAGATTAATTCATTCAGTTCTTTTGCAAGGCAGGGATAAGGACTTCGTACGGTACCTGGCAACGCCGTGATGATGTAGCACACCAGTGACCCCACAGAATTAGTGATGTAGGTATGAATAAAATTTGCAAATATCTTGCATGCACTTTCTCCCCTCATATAAATGTTAGGGCTGGAATTTGTTTATTGTCAATATGATATCGGGCCAAGTTTATCATCTTGTTATTGGCATATAAAGCCCTGAAGAACTCCAGATCAGGTTACCCCATGCCTCATAAATCCCTGCCTGGACACCTAGATCCTTGAAGACCTTCTTAGCAGTGCTGCATGCTCCCAAGGTTTTAAAGCTGATCATCTGAATATGATGTATTATTTTATACTTGTTTCATTACTGTAATTTTGTTGATTCTATGCTGTTAACACTCTCATCTTATAAGGCTGTGCTCTGAGTTAGCAAGTTTCACTACAAGGCTTAAAATTTATGGCTGTTTCCCAAACTTGGGTCTCCAGCTGTTTTTGGACTACAATTCCCATCATGCCCGACCACTGGTTCTGCTAGCTAGGGATGATGGGAGTTGTAGTCCAAAAAAACAGCTGGGAAACCCTGGTCTAGGGGATTCTACACACACACACACACACACACACACACACACACACCCCTTTCAAAATTGCAAATGCTCAGGAATCCAATTTGTGCATGCAGAATATAGAATGCAAATTGGAATTGAATCATCTTGGTTGGCATGGTATTTGCTAAAGGAGTTACACGCTCCCAGGTGTGGAACGTGAGTAAATGGTGTGCGTGAAGAATTGGCAACAAGAACAGTCAGATACTCCAGCTAGGGAGAGGTCATAGGCAGTAGGAGAAAGGGGAGGAAATCTTGCACAGACTGCACCCCCCAACTCAATTCTCAGCCACAGTGTTTGCCTGGAGTTCAAAGGGATCAAGTCGGAGGCAGCGACTGGGTTTCCTGCGCCACCAGCTGATGCAAGATGCCTGAGCGCTATGGCAGCTGACTTTGGCCACTGGCCTTTTTTCTCCAAACATCTCAGTCTGGTGCCGGCAGACTCTTTTGGTACACATCAGGCCACCCAAGGAACCAATGTTACACTTCTTGAATGCACCCGGAGAAGTGACTGGCTCAACGATCACTTGCGATGAGTGATGGGGTGTATATTCTATTAATCTTATCTGTCCAATCTGAAACGAAACGAAAGGCAGCCAGCTGCAAGAATTCACTCTTCACACCGTAGAGATATAGATATATTTGTGTTGCATATTTAAGACAACTTTTAACATAATGCTTCCAACACAAAGCTTTCAGCACTCATTCTTTGGAACAGGTTTCAATTCAAGCCCTGCCTAGTTCACCCCCCCCCCCCCCTTGGCTCAGAACGCACAACGCGCTTTATGAGTCCCTTTTCCAGACAAAGGTATCCCGACATCACACTGTATCGCTGGAAACGGAGAAGGTTGTGCCCTGGGGGGTAGGGGTGGGCAATGAGCCCTGCTAGGAGCTCAGGCCAAAGAAGAATCTGTGTGCTATGGGTATGGCAAACCCCACTCACAAAATAATCTTCCATTTTCAAAGATTCTTTTTAGCACCAGCACAGCTCTTGAAATCAAAGAACTTTTTTAAAAAAACCCAAACAAACGAACAAACAGAGGTCATTCGTGATCTGCACTTCCAATCCAAGAACAAAATAAAGAAAAGAAGCAGAACGTTTTGAAGAAATGCAGGGAAGTTAACTGCCTTGAAAGGCTCAGACCAAATAACCCCTGAGATCAGAACTTTCCAAACATCTTACTGAGACTATATCAAAACTCTGCACCTCAAGTCCATTTCGACCACCTCTTAAAGAGGTTTTCCATAGGCAGCATCAACAGCTCATCATGTCAAGTCGTCTGTGTGTTCTTTCTGATATGGCACACTTAAAACAAAAGAGAGAGAGAGAGACGGTGTGTGTGTGTGTGTGTGTGTGTGTGTGTGTGTGTGTGTGTGAGAGAGAGAGAGAGAGAGATAGGGAGAGAGAGAGATACTCTCCAAAGCAGACTACTTTGTCTTAACACTTCTATTTCAACAGCAACCATTAAGGGGTCCCAGACATTGGTGTCCCCAGTTCAACTGGGGGTGGTTTACTCAGGAACTGGGATATGGTTGAAAGATCAGATCAGGATAAGAAATAAGACTGGACATCAGACAACATTCAGTACAGAATTAAGGTCACTCCCTGTGCATGGGAACACTGTTTTTGGCTGGGAAGTATACAGCTTCAGAGGGCTAAATTAGCCATTCAAAGTAGGTGTAGGTTGTGTGTGTGTGTGTGTGTGTGTGTGTGTGTGTGAGGTCACAAACGATGCTGCCTGCTGTTAAAAAAAAAAGGAAAGGGGAAAAAATCCACATTAAACAGTTGACACACTGGGGGGGGGGAGGATGTAGGTCAGAGTTGACTATCCATTCTGGCAGTGGTACCAGGGGTAACAAATATCCAGAGGCAAGAAAATTCATTCGGAAAACAAATGAAGGGATTTCCTGCCTTGCATCAGACGTCAAGACGACCTTGACTTTATAATAAACCTTAATAAACCTTAATAAGGCCCTTTGGATGGGACAGGCTGGGCCATTTAGCTAGCTCTGCAATGTGCCACCAAGACGCAAAACACAGCCAGATTTCAAGCCAAAGGGAGAAGGGGAATAGGCAAGGTAGATGGCGAGGCTTGAGAATGAGGCACTGTACAATGGGGTACTGGCAGGTGGTGGTTTGGCACAGTGGGCAGCTCCATTCAGGGGGAGCCTTGGCACAGCTGCCAGAGGGGACAAATCCCTTCCTTGCTTCCAACCAGGAGGGTAGGCAGCTCTGAGCTGCAAAAAATAAAAATAAAAATAAAAAAAATAAAAAGAGAGAAGCTCTCTCCAACGTCAGCAGCAAGATCTAAGCTCCTAGCACTGCTAGGAGGGAAACACGAATGTTCCACCCTCTCCCCACCCCTACCGGAATCAGCAAGGAGGACAAAAATCATGTTACAGTGTAAGAAGAAGACAATGGGAACACTGAAATGCTCCCCACCCCACCTCTAGAGGCAGAGGGGCAGGATGACCGCCGTCGCTATTGCACTTTCGTCTCATATATACATAACACATTTGTAAAAAAATAAGAACTAAAAGGATGGGTTTGGGAGATGAGAAACAGGTCTGCCAAGCCAGGCACAGCTGCTCAGAGGACACAGACCCGGTTAAAGTGACGGCCTGGTTGCCTGCATTCCCCCATCTACCCCCATCTGGCCATTTCCCAGAATCCTCTGCCAGCAACCATTTGGGAACAAAGAGTCCTGGATCTTGCAGAGCATCACCCAGAGGTGAGGAGGGCACGCCGGCTCAGTTGCGCTGCAGCCCGGAAGCCGAGAGCTCACCTGCCAGACTAGAAAGAGAGCTTCCAACGCTCGGGACTCGTGTAAATACAGGTAGCCCCTCCCCTATCCGCTTCACCGCCTCTCCAGCCAATCCTGAGAACGGGTGGGCGGGGCCTCTGCCTCCACACCACCTTTGCGCTGCCGACAGCCAATAAGAGTTTCCTGCTCTGCTGGAGAAGATCCCGTTCACGTGAGGATGGTACATTTTCACAGGATGACGAAGTCTTGAGCGTTTGCCCTGCGGAGAGGAGGGGGCCTGTGCGCCCAACCCCACACCCTGCCACCAGGGGATGCTTCCTTGATCCCAACAATGTGCTGCCGGCGGCCCCTGCTACCTCAGACGCCCGTCGGGCTTGATGGCCCCCAGTTCTGACTTGGGGTCCGGGGAAAGCGAGCTCCAGGAGGTTTTGCTACAGAGCTCCAGGGTGGAGCAGCTGGAGGGGCTTGCCACGCAGAGGGCAGCCACTGACCAGAAGCTGCCGATGCTGCTGTCCGTCCAGTTCTCAAGAGCCTTGCCAATGAGCTGCGTGTGCCGGTGGGAGGCTCGTCCTGTTTCATCCAAGCGGGGGAGGCTCAAGATCCCAGCCAGGCCCTGGAAGTTCTGCTCCATATACTCGTTTCGAGGAGGACCAGCGTGAAGCCACTTGACATCATCTGGGACGGAACACAACAGGGAAAGGCAGTTAGCTGAGGGCACACACAGGCCCAAGTGCGCCACAAACCCCTCCAACGAAGCAGGCTTTGGCTAACCTTTTCTCTAGGCCAGGTGTGGGGAACCAGGTGTTCCTCCAGCATGACCAAAGGCCAACGACCATGGGACTTTTAGTCAAGCAACAGCTGGAGGGCCAAAGGTTCCCCATACCTGCTCTAGGCTCATAATAATACATTACAGTGGTACCTCGGGTTACATACGCTTCAGGTTACAGACACTTCAGGTTACAGACTCCGCTAACCCAGAAATAGTACCTCAGGTTAAGAACTTTGCTTCAGGATGAGAACAGAGATTGTGCTCCAGCGGCGCGGCAGCAGCGGGAAGCCCCATTAGCTACAGTGGTGCTTCAGGTTAAGAACAGTTTCAGGTTAAGAACGGACCTCCAGAACGAATTAAGTACGTAACCAGAGGTACCAATGTAATTTATTATCATTTTTTTTTAATTTTAGGGAATCCAGTGCTGGTCCTACTCAGGAGTAGATGCACACTGAAACTAATGAACCAAGTTAGTCACATCCATTAACTTCAGTGGATTTCCCCAACTCCACCACCAACTAGGACTAGCCCTGGATACCACCTGGCCTGATTAATTACTATTACTGCATTGTTCCAGTTACAGATAGGTAGCCGTGTTGGTCTGCCATGGTCAAAACAAAATAAAAAAATTCCTTCCAGTAGCACCTTAAAGACCAACTGAGTTAGTTCTAGGTATGAGCTTTCGTGTGCATGCACACTTCTTCAGATACACTGAAACAGAAGTCACCGGACCTTTCTATATAGTGAGAAGGTGGGGAGGGGTATTACTCAGAAGGGTGGTGGGAATGGGTGATTGGCAGATAGCTGTGATGAGCCTGTTGACGACTCTTAACGACTGCAATAGGTCTAACAGGAAAAAGCAAGGGGTGAGAAGGTGAAAAATGGCTTTGTCATATATTATACATGACAAAGCCATTTTTCACCTTCTCACCCCTTGCTTTTTCCTGTTAGACCTATTGCAGTCGTTAAGAGTCGTCAACAGGCTCATCACAGCTATCTGCCAATCACCCATTCCCACCACCCTTCTGAGTAATACCCCTCCCCACCTTCTCACTATATAGAAAGGTCCGGTGACTTCTGTTTCAGTGTATCTGAAGAAGTGTGCATGCACACGAAAGCTCATACCTAGAACTAACTCAGTTGGTCTTTAAGGTGCTACTGGAAGGAATTTTTTTATTTTATTACTGCATTGATTTACATACAGCGTTAACGCCAAAACATGTTTCTGAGCAGTTTCCTAGTTTAAAAACAATTGCACGGTTATTAAAGTACAAACACCCAAAATTAAACGATCCCATTGAAAGAGCACAGTGCTTAAAAACAGGAGTCTTGGGTCAAGAGATCAAGGGAATGCTAAACTGGAGCCTCTTCAGAAGCCAGCAGAAAGTCAATAAAAAAGGGGGCCTGCCATATTTCAGATCCATTCCGCATCCTCAGCACTGGTGGGCAGTGAGGCAGGTAGCTAGGCCAGGCACAGGCAAACTTGTCCCTCCAGATGTCTTGGGGCTACAACTCCCATCATCCCTGACCACTGGTCCTGTTAGCTAGGAATGATGGGATTTGTAGTCCCAAAACATCTGGAGGGCCAAGTTTGCCTATGCCTGAGCTAGGCAGTGCTGCAGGTGCTCACAGCATGACTTTAGGTGGGAGCAGCCAGAGAGAGGTGGTCACTGCTCACAGGTGCAGAACGGATGCTTGTCCCTCATGCCATTGGCAACTAGGAGGGCCACCCATTTAGCAGCTAGGTACCTGCATGGTGCTCTCTGTGGGGAGCCTGCCGCCCCCGGCTACCTCCTGGAAAAGAAAGGTAAAGTCGGGGACGCCTTTCGCCACAACTTGGCAGCCACCCAGTGAACCACAGCACCGGCCATCACTGATGTTCGGTTACTGCTCTTGCCGGCTCCTTATTGAGGAAAAGCAAACTGTGCTGCTTGCCTTAGCTGGCAGACTGCTGACGGCTTTCTCCCTAACTGAACTGGATTATGGCACTGAGGGGCTAGTCTTCTGACCCCTGGGCAAGATACAGTGGTACCTCGGGTTACATACGCTTCAGGTTACAGACTCCTGCTAACCCAGAGATAGTACCTCGGGTTAAGAACTTTGCTTCAGGTTGAGAACAGAAATCATGCTCCGGCGGCGCTGTGCAGCAGGACGCCCCATTAGCTAAAGTGGTGCTTCAGGTTAAGAACAGTTTCAGGGTAAGAATGGACCTCTGGAACGAATTAAGTACTTAACCTGAGGTACCACTGTATAGCCTGTCTCTAGGTGGGGCAGGCCACCAAGGCCAGGAAAAGCAAGGAAAGAAAATCAGCATTAAGTTGCATTGCCCCTCCCTCCAGTGTGGTGTAGTGGTTAAGAGCGATAGTCTCGTAATCTGGGGAACTGGGTTCGCTTCCCCGCTCCTCCACATGCAGCTGCTGGGTGACCTTGGGCCAGTCACACTTCTTTGAAGTCTCTCAGCCCCACTCACCTCACAGAGTGTTTGTTGTGGGGGAGGAAGGGAAAGGAGAATGTTAGCCGCTTTGAGACTCCTTAAAGGGAGTGAAAGGCGGGATATCAAATCCAAACTCTTCTTCTTCCCTCATTTGCCTCCACTGAACTGCTTCACTTTCTTTCTGTCTTCTAATTGGACAGGAAGGAGTCAGGAAGAACAGTGAAGCAGCAAAGCCGATGGCAAGGCAGAAGCAACCAAAGCTGCCTTGAAGCTGAGCACAGAAGCAGTGCAATGCCATCACTTCTTACAGGAAGCTGGCCTGCCTTACTTGTTGCAGTTGCAACAAACAGAAGGTTGGTCTGCCTACCGCCGTGGGCAGGTGTTGCACTGTATCTTGGGTGGGACAGTAGCAGTGGCAGCTGCCCTACACTTTGCCTGGTCTCTCAGACCAGCAGTCAGGTGGTGGGCGAACCGGCTTGCCTGCCTTGTCCCCCTCTGCTGGTGGAGAGGGAAGGAAGGGCTCAGCTCACCTCCAGCTGAGCCAAGTTTGTGTGCATGTTTCCTTGCTTAAGAAAGCTCCTGTGTTGCTAGAGCCACTGCCACTTGCACACAGTCTAACTGCTCACTCTCCCGACTCAAGTGGCTTCCTTTCCCCCCTCTTGACAAGGAGCACAATGGGATCCATGGGTTCTCCCCCCCCTCCTTTTGCCTCAACAATTCCCTTCCTCCAGTGCCTGCTGCTCTACCCTTCCACCAGCCTCCCACGTTTTCGCTACTCGCCTCAGCATGTTGCGCTGAGAGAGAACGTTCCCTGGCAGCCTCTTCCTTTCCCCCAAATTGTTTACCCCCTCCCCGACTCCCCAGCCAGCAATTGTGGTGGATAACAGAGAGCTGATTTCCTGAAATCCCGGGGGTGCCGAGTTGCTTGCTTAAAATACAAAAGAAGGCCCTGACTTCCTTCTCCCTTTGTTCCACATACACACTTTTCAATAAAACCCTGTGCAAGCTCACTCAAAAAGCAGCATGCAGCATGGGTAGGCTCAGGCTGTGCAAGTAATTCCACAGAGGCACATGCAGCAAAAATAAAGGGATGAGAGAGGTGCCAGAGTGTGCATAAGCTGTTAAGATACGCTGTATACCTCATGTCTGGACCACCCCTCAGTTCATTGGCTTTTAGGGGGCCAAGCTGTCCATCCTACAGGAAATGGAGGCAGCCATCACAGGCTCTACTAACATCCCCCTAAAACCAAACTGTGCATGTTCAGAGGTACCACGCGCAATGACTTTTGGGTGGTGGGAGGTACCCCTGGCTGTTCTTGCCACTGTCACGTGTCACCCCTTCACTGAAATTCTAGGGCTGCAATCCTATTAATGCTTACTTGGGAGTAAGTTTCCTCAAAAGACTTTCAAATAAATGTGCTTTAGGACTGCACTGCAGAACCCTTTGACCAGGTTCAGGTTTGTGCAGTGCACATTACCCCATGCTGCAGAGATTTAAAATCACAAGTATAAATGTGAGAAGGCTGCTTGACAACCACCTCAAGAGGACACGGAGAGCGCAACTGCAGACTGGCCCCAAGAAAAGAACCGTGAAATCAAAACCGACTTCTGACGGCCTACTCGAATATGATGTTTTTTGTGCCCTGCCACAAATCCAATGCATGAATGAGACAAGCGTGGATTTAGAAACAGGAGTATCACACAGGGACACTCAGCACAAAGCTAGCATGGGCTGGAGTGTATGCTTTTGTTTGGGAACTGCAAAGCAACAGTTCCCTCCCCCCCCCTTAGCTCCCCCCCTCACCTTTCCTGAGAGGCTGCTTGCGGTTGAAGGTCTGTGGGACAACCAGGAACTGGCTCTCACCCAGGGGCTCCCAGAACTGGAGGAGTCGGATGGTCCACACACCTGGGCGAAGAGGCCGGTTGAGGGGAGGCTTGTACTGCGTGAATTCTGCCTCTGCGTCCACTGCAATGTCGTAGGAGGTGGCAATGACATAGGTGGGATCAATCCAAACGACGGTGGCTGTGAGGTTGGGGCCCCGGGCCCATTTCTGCATGGCCACCGGCTCATCAAAAGGTCCAATCAAGCCACCAAAATTGCGGAAGATCCTCTCTTTTGGGTCCCACTCGGTACCTACCTGCGGGAGGGAAGGAGAGGAACACTCAGAATGGGAAACACCACACACACACACACACACACACACACACTATGGGATAATTAATAAACTCGTTTTTCATCATGCTATGGTAGACTCTACAACAGCCAGATATAACACTTAGAACCTGCCCCAAAGCGAGGGCTTGGGCCAACAATGGTTGTACAGTAGACGTTCAGGTTGTGAACGTGATCCGTGCAGGATGCACTTTTGCAACCCGCAGCATTCGCAACCCGCAGCGGCGCAACTGTGCATGTACGGGTTGCGATTCGGTGCTTCTGTGCATGCACAAAGTGCGATCTGGCGCTTCTGCACATGTGCGTCTGCCGAAACCTGGAAGTAACCCATTCTAGTACTTCTGGGTTTCGGAGGGTCCGTAACCTGAAAAAACACAACCCGAAGCACCTGTAACCCAAGGTATGACTGTACTAAGAAGTTTACAACAGACCAAAAGACACTGGAATATTTTCCAGAAATGGGCAACCAAAACAATCAAAGGGGTGCAAGAGCTTCCCTATGAGGAAAGCTTACAATATTTGTGTCTTTTGTTGTTGCTGTTGTTCTGAGAAGAGGGGGTGTGTGTGTGTGTGTGTGTGTGTGTGTAACATTAATTTTTTCAAAGCATTTTCTGTGTGCCGCTTTTATCCATCTGCACAACTGCAGCAGAAAAGACACTCACAGAAGAAATTAGCGTGACTGACTGTTGCTTCCTGTGAGGAAGGAAGATGAGGGAGGGACCCTGAGGACGAGAGGGGCAGCCCATCTTATTATCACCTCTTGTGCTGATTTGATTAAGCTGCCTTTCCTATCTATGACTTTTTAGAAGTCTGACTGTTGCAGTTGAACCTCTGTATATATTAAAGGTGTATAAAATTATGCAGGGTGTAGAGAAAGCAGACAGAGTAAAGTTTTTCCTTTCTCTCTTATAATACTAGAACTCAAGGGCATCCAATGGAAGTTGACTGTTGGGAAATTACTGGACGAGGCTGCAACCTTTTGAAGAAAGGACTTCCCCTATAATGAACGACCTGAAGCTGCTGCAAACCCTGAGGCTACAGTGCACTCTGGCGCTTATTCAGCAGCATCAACCCACCCATGGTCTCGGCCTACCCTTCTTTTTTAAGACTGGAATGTTCCCGAGACAGAAACTAACTTCTTTTTTGTATCTCCCCATCTTCAAGTTGACAGTTTTGAGCCAGGAAGGCCCACCAACAGGAAGCAGGAAGCCTACCTCAAGGTTCTGCAGACGGTTGGCCTGCCTGCTGCGGCCTGCTAGCTTGAGAGTCCCTCGGGGCATCACCCACATTTCCAGAGACTCCACCTGCTGCGATGCAGGGTTTTGTACTTCCTGAGTCACCAAGTAGCCCTGGAAATGGTCATCGTAGAAGTACAGGTGCACACTGGACGGGAAGCCCTGTGGCTCAAACCTAGAGAGAGGAAGCAAAGAAGAGCAAGTTAACATTTGCATTTCGAGGTAAAGTGGCAAACCTCCATGTCTGCAGGCCTAATTTGGACAACACTGCTTCCCCATTTGGTACACACTTCCTGATTTGTAGTTCTGTTTCTTAACCCGTCGGCTCCCCTGGCTCTCAAAACAGCCATAGTAACTTCTCAGAGTCAGAAGACACAGACACTAGTCCTACACCTTTTAATCCAGGAGAACTATCAGACTGATCCCGTTTTCCTGCAGGCCATCAGCTGATGAGACCTTACCTGTCCCCTTGTGCCTCTCATTTCCCTGGACACCCACTGTATTGATCTGTCTAACTCATAAACATATGATCTGTCTAACTTAGTACTGTCTTATTTTCATTGCCCTTCTCCAGTCATACTTGTCACTTCTACTCAATATTGATCCAATGTATAGTTAGCAGAGTAAAACTTAAAACTTAAAACACATTGCAGGATTCCCCAAAAAGTAGACCAGAGGCAATTATATTTCATCCAGCAGAGCTTTACTGCTTCTGAAGGCAAATGAGCATAATGGTCATAAATCCAATACATTCAGGATTGGCACTGTCCATAAGAAATTCAGTTGCTGCAAACTTACAGTAACTTATAATAAGTCTAAACCTTAACACTAAGCATACACAACACCACACCAGAAGGAAAAGAGATAGAAAGAGAAGAAGGGTGGAACTCAGGCTCCTTCTGGCCTCTTTTTATAGTCAGCATGACCTTGGCAGAAGAGATAACAGAACCAGTTTAAGCCAGCTGCACTCAGTTTAAGCCAAAGGAGGGCAACCAAAATGGTCAAAGGCCTGGAAACGATGCCTTATGAGGAACGGCTAAGGGAGCTGGGCATGTTTAGCCTGGAGAAGAGGAGGTTAAGGGGTGATATGATAGCCATGTTCAAATATATAAAAGGATGTCACATAGAGGAGGGAGAAAGGTTGTTTTCTGCTGCTCCAGAGAAGCAGACACGGAGCAATGGTTCCAAACTACAAGAAAGAAGATTCCACCTAAACATTAGGAAGAACTTCCTGACAGTAAGAGCTGTTTGACAGTGGAATTTGCTGCCAAGGAGTGTGGTGGAGTCTCCTTCTTTGGAGGTCTTTAAGCAGAGGCTTGACAACCATATGTCAGGAGTGCTCTGATGGTGTTTCCTGCTTGGCAGGGGGTTGGACTCGATGGCCCTTGCGGTCTCTTCCAATTCTATGATTCTATGATTCAAACACCAGGAACCTTCTGCTTGCTTCTTTCACACAGAGAAGCTTCCAGAACCCTCCTGAATTAAGTAGAATAGGAAATATTTCTGCACATCACATCAATACTTTCTGTAAATGCAAACTGACAATACTACCCTGAGGACCTTTTGAAAGGAGATACCAGGGCTTGAACCTTTGGGTTTCCTGCTTGCTCCTGCTATCTAGTCCAGCAACCTGTTCTTACAGTGGCTCTAGCCACTGTAGGCACGCTCACCATTTGCAATTCCCAACAACTGGCCTTCAGAGGCATATTGCCGTTGATGTTTGGCGCACCTTCAAAAGCGCAGAGTGCCACATGCTGCTGTGGGAGCAGAGAGTCAAGCCAAGAAGAAGGTGGCCCAGGAATCTGCAGACAAAAGCTCTCCTAACTGGCCACAGAATGTAAGTCCCTACTATTATTATTATTATTATCATCAGTCAATTGACCCAAATTACCTGCAAAGCTTCTCCTCTTTCTGTGCCTGCGCAGATGTCACTTTCCGCAACCCCAGCCTGGAGAAGGATGTGTACACAGTCAGGGTGACGTCGCTGAGCCCACTCAGCCCATCCACGCGGTCATAGACACTCTCCCAATAGGCCTTGAGGGCTGGTGTGTTAGGTGGGTAGTTACCGTAGAGATGCGAGTCCAAGATCTCCAGCACCTCCTGGTTGATCGTGGATTCGAACTTCCTGGCAAAGAAGGTGGGTCTGGAGATTTGCTGAAAAGACACACAGACATTGGGGGGAGGAGGGTGTGTGTTTTACAACATGATTCAGGCTCAAATCTGCAATGTGCAGTTGCTAGAAATAAGACTACGAGGAGAGGACAATGGGGGGGGGGGGAGGGAGAAGCGGAGGAAATCTAACCAAATGAATCTCCTTTACTTGACCCTCACACAAAGATTCCATGTGAAAGGTGGCGGTGAATACAAAATGCATACCCCTGTACCCTATCGCTGATACAATTTGGGTTTCTAGGAACCCTGCCTGGTTGCAGAATCCTGTCTTTTTTCTTTTTTTTTGAAGAGGGGGTGATTGGGCAAAATGTTTAAGAAGCCCTTTTAAAGAGGTAGTGGGGAGTCAGTCTTCAATGTGCTGCTGTTGCTGCACAACCCAAGACTGCATCTGGATCTGAGCCTTCAGAGATTTAGGTCAGTAGGTACACCCACGAGGTCCTAACTCCCGCTTGAACCCGTTAACCGCAAAGACCGCAAGTTCCAGGGTCCTACCAGAAAGCAGTCCTTGTAAAACAGCTGTAGAAACTGACTTCAATTAACATTTTCAGCCAGGAGGCACAACCCCGAAGCCATTGTTAACCCCACGACCTCACCTTTCACTTCGCTTATTCAGGTCGCTGCTGCACCAGTTCGGCTCGTAG
This sequence comes from Podarcis erhardii, assembly GCF_964252035.2. Taxonomy (NCBI): domain Eukaryota; kingdom Metazoa; phylum Chordata; class Lepidosauria; order Squamata; family Lacertidae; genus Podarcis; species Podarcis erhardii. The sequence goes on from NC_138498.1 coordinate 34,157,965, forward strand.
GCTCTGAACAGGCCCATCAGAAGGGAGCCAAACTTGCAGAGTCAGTTTCTGAGACACTCAACAGGAGCACTGTGTTACGGTAAGGTCACCTCTGATGTTGGATGCTGGTCAAGGCCTCTGAACTTGTGTAATCCACTCTCACATTTAAATTCTGTGCCGCCCCCTTCTCCTTGTGCCCCTGCACTAGCTTTCTCTCATACTTCATGCCAATTACAAGGTTCAAGTCCTCAGCATGAAAGCTCTCCACCTGCCCGCACATGCCCTTCATTCCCCTCAAGCTCACTTTCTGTCACTCTCAATGTTTCCTTCCCCACCTCCACCTCTCTCTTTAAATAACCATCTGCCATGCCGCTCCCTGTGCTTGCAGCAACCCTTCACAATTTAGCCCCTCTCCTTTTTCGCTTTTAAAAAACCAAACCACCCAAAGTTTCACCTTCCCATCTCAATTAGATGCTCTCTTCACCACGCACTGTCAGTCTTGGCTCCAGAGATTGCATTCCAATGGTAGGCAGGGCCAGAGGCAAAAAGGGGTGCTAGAAAGGGGCTCGCATGCAGCATTCAAAATTAGCCAGGTGCATTTTGCACCTGGCTATTGGTCACTTCTGACCAAGTGAAGATGCCCAGGTGCCAGGATAATGCCTGAGGTCTGCATCATCTGGAGGTGAATATCTTAGGTTCCTTGGATCTTGGATTGTTTTCACACACTAGCAACAGATCCTGCAGAATTTTGTCCATTATATTTTATCTGCACAGTCAGAACGAATTTTAGGAACCAAAAAGTCATATTGAAAAATATGACTTTCCAGCCGCCTGGGCCCCCCAAATGGCAACTCTGCACTCTGTTTTGGTGACTGTAACCTTGGTTAAAGGAGCCATTTGGCACCTAGCTTATATATCTGAGTTTCTAACACCGTTCGCAGGCCAACTGGAGGGGTGTGGTCGGCCAAGTTAGGACCACAGTGCACTCTAGATGAGAGCTGTGTCCTCTCTACAGCACCCGATACAACAGTGGCAGTAAGCAGCACCACCTTAGAAGTACTAATTCAGAGCAACGAGTAAAATGAAGCCCATGGATGGGAGAGAAGCTGAGTTACTTTGATTACTGCAGAAGAGGAATAAAAGGTAAAGGTAAAGGGACCCCTGACCATTAGGTCCAGTCGTGGCCGACTCTGGGGTTGCGGCGCTCATCTCGCTTTATTGGCCAAGGGAGCCGGCGTACAGCTTCCGGGTCATGTGGCCAGCATGACTAAGCCGCTTCTGGCGAACCAGAGCAGCGCACGGAAACGCAGTTTACCTTCCCGCCAGAGCAGTACCTATTTATCTACTTGCACTTTTGATATGCTTTCGAACTGCTAGGTTGGCAGGAGCAGGGACCGAGCAACGGGCGCTCACCCTGTTGCAGGGTTTTGAACCGCCAACCTTCTTGATCGGCAAGTCCTAGGCTCTGTGGTTTAACCCCCAGCACCACCCGCATCCCAGAAGAGGAATAGGGGAGACAAATCAACTCTTGAGAGCAGGAGTGAAACCTAATTGCAGGAGGGAGGGAGGGAGGGAGGGAGGGAGGAAGGGAGGGAGGGAGGGAGAAAAGGGGAACGCTTGGGGCACCTGTAGCCGCAGGAAGTCCTGTGGCTTGAAGTCATTCGGGGAGCAGCCGCACCAGTCCACTATGTGTTTATACTGGCATTTGCAGCCCAGCTTGCGGTTCCAATTTGTCACCCGGAGGTTGTTGTCTACAAGGGTCTCACAGGCGTGGCTGTTCTCCAGGACAGTGTGGAAGAAGGACTGTAAACAGAGAGAGAGAGAGAGAAGAGGGAAGGAAGGAGGAAGAAGAACCACAGTGAGCAACATGGCAACCCCCCTCAACACCAAACTAACTGGGGAGGAACACGATTGGAGATGCCAGCCAACCCACCTCCGCTGGGAGAAGCGTGTAGGTGTAGAACTGCCGTAGCTGGGAGACCAGCCGGTCACTGGTATAGACCACGTATTCCACAAAGCTTCGAGTGAGGGCGAACCAATCCGAGCCGCCGTCCACCACAATGCCCTCTGGGATCTGCCGTTCGCCCAGCCGCCACATGTGAGAGTCGCATTCGTGGAAAAGTCTGTCTAGGCCCTGCTTCTTGATGAACCTGTGCAGGGATGAATGCCTCAGATTCACTAGAAAGCAACGTGGAGTTTTCTGCATTAAGATCAGAGCAAGAAGGGTTCTGTAGAATGCTATACTCTTAACTCCGGGTTCCACAGCCAGGAAACTCCAAACATTCTGCATAATTACATTTGCTTTGCTTAATTCATCACTAGCAGCGCTTTTCATCAAGTAACAGCCTCTTTGGTTTTCTGGAGAGACATCAGCCTGGCTCTGGTCATCTACTATATCAGAGGTTTTCAACCTTTTGGGATCCACAGCTCCCTTGACCAACTACATACTTTCTTTGGCACCCCTGTGGGGCTCAGGAGCCCAATTATGTCGCCCCTTGCCTGCAGAACCAGCAGCCCTTCACCCTTTTTCGAACACCCTCCCTTGTGGAGTGTTCTTCCCTTTTCCCCTCTCCTTGGGAGTCCTCTAGGCAGCAGCCCCCGGTCTCTTAGCTTCTCCCCCTCCCTGCCCCAAAGAGAGGTGCCTCCTCACACTGCCCCATAGCAGTCTGGGAAGCACCCCATGGCCAGCCCCAGAGGCAGCATTTGTTTGCAGAGCTTGTCACCAGGGCTGCTGCAACAAACAGCTAGGCAAGTCTTTGGGAGGCAGAGACATGAGATGGCATCAGAGGAGGGAGGGAAGGAGAGAGGGACAGAAGCCAGTGTTGCTTGTGGCACCCCTGACTACCATTTCAAGGCACCCCAGGGTGCCATGGCACATTGGTTGAAAACCACTGTACTAGATCATTGGTGGGGAACTTCGTTCCTGGGACAACTCCAGTCTCCCTTGACCTTTGCTCAAGCTCTGGCCTACCTCTTAGTGCAAACACAAGCCATTGAGCCTGAGCTTCCACCCACCATGAACCACCATTGGCAGGATTGGCAGCAAGGGCAGCAGATATGCCCAGTGCTTATATTTTATTCCATTCTCAGTTTTGCTGTTTTTAATGCGCATTTTAATATTTGACTTCTTTTAGTAAAGCTTTCTTTGGAAACGTTTAAGATTTTGTTGTTTACTTTGCTGCATTAAATGCACATTCTGTAGCTGACCTTCTTTGCCATGTTTTATTCTGAAATCTTTTAATATTTTGAAATCTTTTACGAGAGTAATTTAGTTTCCTGTTAAGATACATTACTTGGAATGTATACTTTATACAGTCATACCTTGGTTTTCGAACAGCTTAGTTCTTGAATGTTTTGGATCCTGAATGCCGCAAACCCGGAAGTGCGTGTTCCGGTTTGCGAACTATTTTTGGAAGCCGAACGTCCAACGGGGCTTCTAATTGGCTGCAGGAGCTTCATGCAGCCAATCTGAAAACACGCTTTGGTTTCCGAACGTTTTGGAAGTCGAACAGACTTCCGGGATGGATTCTGTTCAACTTCCGAGGAATGACTGTATTTGACTTTCTTCAGCAATGTTTTCTTCTGGATTGTTTTATTTGCTGTTTTAATGTGTTGCAAGCCGTTTTGAGGCTTTTTCTTAAAAAATATACAGCGGTATAGAAATTAAACGAATAACAACAACAATAATAATAATGCTGGCTGGGGCTAATGGGAGCTAGAGTTCAACAGCTGGAAAGTTGCACAACAGTCACTCCTGTTCAGGAAAGAGGCTTCCACAGCTACCATGATTCTGCCAACACTTTCCCTTCAAGGTATAGGAGGAGCCTCTTAGGCAGCAGTCAGGCAGCAAATGAAACTGGCAGCAGAGTTGCCAAAAGAAAGCACACAAAGATAAACTGAGTAGAAGACTATGAGGAGTTTTCAGATTATTCACTTACACCAGAAACATCTTATCTACAACCTTTGCATCGCAATGGATTTCCGTTGTTTTGGGTTGCGGCTGGAGTTGTGATAGGAGCAGTGGGAGGACAGCAATCGGGAACATAGTGAACACACAGTTTTTTGTTCCAGCAGAAGGCCCAATAAAGATTCCTTTAACTTTTCCAAACCTTTGGGCAAACCCTCATTCTCACCACCACCTCTACCCCACTCATGGTTCATTTTTAACCTCCTCCCCATGCTGTCTCTCAATCGAGGGAATTACCTGGCATTATCTCGGCCATGAGACTTCAGGAAATTCTTGTCTCGGTGTTTCGACAGGAACGTCACCAGCTCCTCGTTGGTCCTGCAGGTGGCAGCAATTCAAAGGAAGAATTAAAACAACCAAAGCAGGGGTTCAGTGGCAAGACTAGAGGGTTTTTCAGATAAGTCAATTACAGTACGATGAAGTGGGAAGGGGAAATCACGGAGGCAAGTGCTGCCCCAACCTATCTGCATCTGTCTGAAGTGAGCCTGCGCACAACAATATATGTCCGGCTTCTTCCCACGTTATCGAAATCCCTGTTTTACCAAGTTCCCCTCATGGCAAAAGCCCTGCACTCATCCCACCCGCCTTGGGTTCCCTTTCAACTCTATCACTCTATGATGTATATGAATTTTCAAAAAGAGAACAGCAGGACAGGAAATACGACATAGCTTCTGCAAGAAGAGAGAATGCAGCACTTATGTTTTAGCAATGAAGCCATCCAGTGTCTTTTGGAAAGCCTTTGTCTAATAATATGAATCTGCCTGGGCAAAAGAGGAAAGAACTAACTGGTGAAGCCCACACACTTCAGTGGTGCAATGTTTAAGAGTAAAGGATCAGGGCAGTTTGAGACTTGTCAGGCTCTTTGTTAATGGATAAAAAAGTGGCAGCTTTTAAGCTCTCAAGGTATTCTTTGAAGAGCAGAAACTCCAATGCGGCCCAATGCAAAAGTAAAAAACCGAGTTATTATTTGTGGTCAGCTACTGTCTAAATCAAGTATAGGGGAAATAACATTCAGAATTGTTAAAAGAACTAATGGACTGTCTCTCCTCCATCATAAAAAGAGTCGCAAAGGGGAGCACTTTCCCCTAAGTTTGTTGCAGAAGTTAATCATGAAAAGTTTGCAAGGGCTGCTGCCTCGAACCCAAGAGACCCAGATGTGCCAAGTAACAAACACTTGGTATAAAAATGACAGCAGGGGTGCTACACCAATTTTTTTTTTTTCGCTCTTAAAACATCTGGTACAAACTGTTTCCAGACAGGCTAGTCGCTGCAACTGAAGGACCCTGGACCAGAAGGTCTCAGGTTGAATCCTTAGAATCTCCAGGCAAGGCAGGTAGAGATCCCACCTATAATCCTGGGGAGCCGTTGCCAGTAGATGTAGATAATACTGAACTAAATGGACCAATAGTCAGTACAGTGGTACCTCTACTTACGTTCACCTCCGGTTACGGATCCTTCGGCATACATATACGGCAAACCCGGAAGTATTTTTCTGGGTTTCGCCATGCACACATGCACAGAAGTGCTCTACGAACCGTGCGCATGTGCAGAAGCACTAAACCGCACCGTGCAAATGCACAGAAGTGGCACCTCCAGATATGCACACCTCAAGATCCGACCGGAGCTCTGGAACGGATCCCGCCTGCAACTGGAGGTACCACTGCACAAAGCAGCTCCCTATATTCCTGGCCCTGAATAGTATGGCAGTTCCACTGTTCTCAGTGTCTCATTTAAAGTCAACAGTTGTTTTGCACAAACACAACAATTCACGCCTCCAACACTCAGAGAAGTGATTTTGTTTCAGAAACCTTCAGAAGCAGCTAAGATCTGAAAATCTGGGTTAATTGCCCTGCATCCTAGTCAAACCCTACTCTATTCCCGTTACTGGGTCTCCTTCACTCAGTCTCCCTAATTTATTAAAAGGGTGTTTGCCTTGTCCTGCCTCCCTCAAGATGTGGCATCCTGCTTGCCTTCTTTCCCATTTTCCAACATGCAAACTCTCTCCCACCAACTGCTCAGGTGAGGCTATAGAAGGTGAGGAGCCTCCAACTCTAAGCCATGGTGTTTGAGTAGTCAAAGCCTCAGCTGACCTTGCAGGTAATTCCCTGTTCTGCTTCCTCCCATGCCCGCTCTCCCCACAACGAACCTGGTAGGGTAGTCTGTGGCACTCAAGTTGATGAAGTAGTCCCAGGCCCAGTCTGCCATCTCCAGCAAGTCTTTCATGCTGCGCAGGTACATCTTCAGCAAGCTGGCGCCACCCCAGATAGTGACCATGCGCCAAGGGGTGACCCGGATGTTGGGATAGTGCTGGGCCAACTCCACCACTTCCCGGTGCAGGTAGGTGGAGCGCTGAAAGGGGACAGAACCAAGTTTGAGTCCCAGGGGGAGGAGCATTGCTTCATTTGGTCCATTCCTTCCTTCCTAGAAGGAGCTCTTTGAAAAATGTGTAGTAGTGCACCTTGCTATTCTGGGAGGACCTTGGAAGAAACGTGACGGTGTCTGCTTTCATTTGCAAGATTTCTGCTCCTTTATAATTGCACACACCTCTAACATTTCCCTCTGTTTGTGCCAGGGGACCTAAGGGAAGGGATCTTGCAATGGACTATCTATCTATCTATCTATCTATCTATCTATCTATCTATCTACACACACACACACACACACACACACACACACACTTAAATTTTCTGTTTTACAATTTAGAATACTCATTTAAACATCTTTAAAATATCAATGACTTCCCTTCTTCTCTTTCCATGGTTCATTTTGCATATCCTAAGTCCCTGCATATTTTACATAAACCAAAACATTCAGTATTCCATTATTACATCCATCAAAACTTATTTACACTGTTGAATTTATCTTAATGCTGCCAATGTTTTCAAGTGTACACAATCTCCCCCCATACATTCAATGAACCATTTTTCAATCTTCTCTAAACGTATGCTCTTCTTGTTCTCTTATTCTATATGTTAAGTCTGCAAGCTGCACATATTCCATCAGCTTAAGTTGCCATTCTTCTTTAGTTGGGACCTCACTCCTTTTCCATTTTGGGGCTAACAAAACACAGGCCGCATTAGTGGCGTACATAAATACCCCCCCCCCCTTTTGGCAACACGCTTCAATGAAGGCAGGAGTGACACGTCTCCCTATCAGTAAAGCCAGAGATAAGACAAGGGAGAGAATCTTTCACAGTGCCCAGAGAGAACTCAGGGGAAGGGGTGGCAGTCTCTGGGCTGTACAGCAGGGAGTGTTGTGCAGAGGGCAATACACAATTTCTCCAGGCGACCTAGCAAGGAGACCTGTGGACTCTTGGTTTGTCCCATTCCTCCCGCCTCCCTCTCTCCTCTTAGTGCCAAGCTGTATTAGCACAGGCCAGGAGGCCACCTGCTTTACCTTGTCCACATGGATGTAGAAGAAATGTTGCTGGTGATACACAGCCTTGATGAAGCGCTTCAGCTGACGGATGGCTCGCCCGTGAACGACCAGCATGTAGGCAATCCGAACTGGCTTGCTCACAGAGGCGTGGAGCATTCGGCTTTCATCCCACTGGATAATGGGGCTGACTTTCCCTGCAGAGATCAGAAGGGGTTGCAGATGGACTCAAGGTTATCTGAGCAGGAAGGGGGAGTGAAGAGGAGCTAGGGCACAAGCTCCTGAGGCCAAATGACCTTGAGGTCAGAAGAAAAGCTGCATTCCTACCCTGATCTCAGAAATACAGGGTGGAAGAATAACCTAAAGCAGCACATTTATACTGTCATCCAACTTGCAGCTGCAACATATCAGAAATAAATGTGCAACCCAGCACAGAGGAAGGCAAAAAAAAAAAAAAAAAGGCACAGCCATCTTTTTCTGTGTGCAAATCAGACCTAAGTCTGGGTAAAAACCAGCCAGGGATCGAACCTGGGACCTTCTGAATGCAAAGCAGATGCTCCACTCCTGAGCTAGTACAGCCCTTCCCAAATTACATGGCCCATGCCCCTTTTAATTAAGGGGATTGTCAACTTCTCTCTTTGGCCATAGTGCAGTGGCAAGACAGCTGATTTGCGCACAGGAGGCCTCAAGTTGTCTCCAGCTAAAAAGGATTCCAAGCATCTAGGTTGGGAAAGACCTGTGGTTTGTTCCGCTGCTAGTCAAAGTGTACAGACCCATGCTCTCACTCAGTGGGAGGCTGCTTCCATCGTATCTATGGGGCAATGGTCTGCTCAGCGACTGCGTTGGTGCCTGCAGAGGGTAAATGTCTCTATCCTGAGACAACATAGCACCGAAGAAGCATCCTCTCTGCAAAGCGGAAACTGTGCTGCAAAGGTGAATTCAGGTCTCACCTGAAAGCTGGCACTGCCGTGGTACGGAGCGCGGCATAAGGTTCCCGGCTTGGTGCAGGCACACCACGTTGGCTATCTCCTGCTGGCACTGTTTGCTGCTGGCTCTGGCTAACGCAGACAAGGCGTCCTTGCCGGCGATCTCACACTTGGGAGTGAAGTTGTTCTCTGTGGGCTGGGGCGCCCCTTCCACGCTGCCCGTGTCCCCGTGCTGGAAGACGGCTAGCTGGGCATCCCCTCTGAGCTCCGTCAGGTTCCTTTGGCTCGAGGAGTCCAAGTAGACGGGGAACCGGCGCCCGGGTTTGTGCTTCCCCGTAACCGCTCTCACCACTTTGGCCACTAGGACTCCGGGGTTGTCCGGACGGCTCTTCCATCGCCCATGCTTCCGGCTCAAGCTGCCCCTGCGGCCTGCCGAGCTGTCCAAATCCTTGGACCCTTCCCCGTTCTGAAGCAGCTGGGCCTTCTTCTGCCGTCCCTTCTCCAGTTTCAATCACACACACACAGAGAATAAAAATAAAAGAGGAAAAGAAGAATTAACTTCAAGGTTCATCTCCAAGCTACTTTGCAGCATTAAAAATGAAAGTTATCAGCACCCTTGCCATTTTCTAAAGGAGACAAGCTTTTTAATTAATGTACAAGAGTACATACATGCATCAATTCATCTTCCCAGGGAACTCTGGGAATTGTAGCTGTGTAAATATAGGGATGCAGGTGGCGCTGTGGGTTAAACCACAGAGCCTAGGACTTGCTGATCAGAAGGTCGGCGGTTCGAATCCCTGCGACGGGGTGAGCTCCCGTTGCTCAGTCCCAGCTCCTGCCAACCTAGCAGTTCGAAAGCACGTCAAAGTGCAAGTAGATAAATAGGTACCGCTCCAGCGGGAAGGTAAACGGTGTTTCCGTGTGCTGCTCTGGTTCGCCAGACCCGGAAGCTGTACACCGGCTCCCTCAGCCAATAAAGCGAGATGAGCGCTGCAACCCCAGAGTCGGCCACGACTGGACCTAATGGTCAGGGGTTGCTTTACCTTTTTAAGGTGAATTCCCAGTTCCTGGGATTCTTTGGGAGAAGCCATGACTGTTTCAAAGCGGTATAATACTGCTTAAAATGTACAGTGCAGATGCGGGCGATAGTTACACAGATAGTAACAAAGACAGCTGGTGCAGTGTCATTTCAGAGTAGAGCTAGGGAAACCTGGATTCAGATCACCACTCAGCTATGAAGCTAGATGGATTTACCTGTTACTCTTTCCCCCAGCTGAACCTACATCACAGGGTTGCTGCAAGGAAAAAAAGACCAGGGATTGGGGGGGGGGCATATACACCACCTTGGTGTCCTTGAAAGAAAGGCGAGGTGTGAGAGCAAAAACAAATAAATAAACAAACAAACGTATCTCTCTATTTATGGCATGTTCATCTATATTTATAGTAAATCAGATTTGTGTCAAGAGAAACATTAGATTCACAGAATCTTGCAAGAGGCATACATTTACAATTCTAAAGAAAAAATCTACCTTCTCTGCCACCCTATATATGTTTTACTCCACAGGAAGACCCACCTTGTTTAACAGGAATAAAAACCATGTAAATGGACATAGGACTGCATAGGAACCTGTGACCCTCCAGATGTTGTTGGAACTACTACAGTGGTGCCTCAGGTTAAGAACTTAATTCGTTCCAGAGGTCCGTTCTTAACCTGAAACGTAACCACTTTAGCTAATGGGGCCTCCCGCTGCCGGAGCACGATTTCTGTTCTCATCCTGAAGCAAAGTTCTTAACCCGAGGTACTATTTCTGGGTTAGCGGAGTCTGTAACCTGAAGCGTATGTAACCCGAAGCGTATGTAACCCGAGGTACCACTATACTACCACTTACAGATAGGTAGCCGTGTTGGTCTGCCATAGTTAAAACAAAATAAAAAAATTCCTTCCAGTAGCACCTTAAAGACCAACTAAGTTAGTTCTAAGTTAGAATTTTTTTATTTTGTACTATCACTGCAACTGATCGCTGATCGTGCTGGTTGAGTTGGCAGGACTTGGGAGCCCAACTTGGGAGGGCACAAGTCCTCCTTCCCTGCTCTACAGCTTTTCATTGATTGGAATTCTTCACTCCATTCCATTCTGCCTCCCCCAGTTTTCCTCCCCTCCCCAACAAGCACTCAGCATTCTGTGGACACCGAGCATGCTCAGTCAACACTGCCGCCATTTTTTGACCCCATGTGCTCTCTCTCTCTCTTCCTAAACATTTTCCTACTTCTGAAAACCTTGGGAGTGCCCCAGAGTGTGTATTCCTCCCCTCTTGTTTCTTCTTGGCTCCATAATTCTGGCTACGGTCCTATTGGCACTCAGCAGCTGAGTTCAGACAGAATGATTAAGCTTAGCTGATTTTAGATAACTATTAGCAGGCAAAAACAATCCCCCCCTCCATTCCTCCTTCCCTATGGCTGTTGTTGTTTTAATCTGCTTTCGTTGTGGGTTAAAATACAGGTGCTTATCCACAAAACCACATTAGTCCTTTAAAAAAGAATATATCTATATAAATATAACTGTTTGCTCCTCCACCGTAACAACCATCCATTTCAAGAACATTTCTATTGTTCCTCAATCCATTTTTTTCTCTGGCAAGTATGCATTTCTCCCTTTCCATTATGAGAGCAAGCTTCTTCTTTCTTTAGTTGTGTTTCTTTTCTTTTTCTTTTTCCTTAAACAAGAACAAACTGTGTTCTCTTCCACAACAAGGCAAACTTCTCAGAAGTGAAATGGACTGTACCCAGCAGAACTTGTAGGTGGAAATGCATTCAAGACAAGAGGGACAAAGGTGACTTGCCCTCCCCACAAAGTTCCTCCTCCTCCCACCCCCCTTCTGCATTATGTTTGCACAGCTTGCAAAGCACCCAAGCTGGATGGGGCTAGTCAAGGCTGCTTCTTTTGCTTTAAAGAAAGAATGCTCAGTATGCCGTCTTCCTCATGTCTGAACTCAACGGTTTAATTGGCTCACCCACATCCAGCTTCCAGACACATTGAGGCACTGAGAAGCTGTGCTGTTCTCCCCCCAATCCCCACCCAGCTGCCCATGTTGGTTCGCAGGCGCAGGCTTGTAAAAGTAATTTAAGAGACAGCAGAGCTGTCTGACTGGTTTAGCAATACCTTGGTAGATTCTAACATGCCAAGCTGAGCTATCTCTGACAAAAACAAAACAAAACCCCTCCTCACCTGAAGGAGTATGAGCATCCTCTTTCACACAGGGAGCTTTGACTGAAATTTCCTCCCGCAGACATTTAGTTGTTAGGTGTTTCTCCCAAAAGGATGAGAGAATTTCCATCAGAAAAATCACTAGGATGTTTAGAGAAGCTTTTGATGTTTGATGCATTACTGTATTTTAACATTTTGTTGGAAGCTGCCCAGAGTGGCTAGGGAAGCCCAGCCAGATGGGTGGGGTATAAATAAATTATTATTATTATTATTAGGAAAGGACCCTGAGTGAAAGGTCGATTATGACCACGCTCTACGTTCAACCAGAAGCCTCTTCTTTTCAAGCTGAGCAGCTAGATAGAATAACAGAACTGCCAAGTTGGAAGGATCATCTAGTCCAGAGGTTTTCAACCTTTTTGAGTCAATGGCTCCCTTTGCCAACTACGTTCTTTCTGCGGCACCCCTGTGGGGCTCAGGAACCCAGTTACATCACCCCTTGCTTGCAGAGCTGGCAGCATCTCACTCCTTTTCAAACACCCTCCCTTGTGGAGTGTTTCCTCAACCTCCTCTCCCCTCTCCTTGGGAGTCCTCTGGGCAGCCACTGCTGCCACCCCAGTCTCTGGGCTGCCCCCCTGCCCCCCAAAGAGGTGCCTCCTCACACTGCCCCACAGGGGCCTGGGACTTGTCTGTCCATTCCCAACAGCAAGGGCTGGTGGACTGGCTGGCTGGGCTCCCTGGCCCACTTGCTTGCTTACTCCAAGGCCACCTCAGCTCCTGGCAACCAGCACCCCCTGACCAGCCCCAGAGGCACCATTTGCCTGCAGACCTTGTAGTCAGGGCTGCTGCAACTAACAGCTGTGCAAGTCTTTGGGAGGCAGAGACGTGACAGGGCATCAGAAGGGGGAGGGAAGGAAAGAGGGACAGAGGCCAGTACTGCCAGCGGCACCCCGACCATCATTCAAGGCACCCCAGGGTGCCAAAGCACATTGATTGGAAACCACTAATCTAGTCCAAACTCCTGCAATTCAGGAATATATAGCTGTCCCATATGGGGCCTGAACCTGAGACCCTGGTGTTATCACCACCGAGCTCAAACCAATTGAGCTATCTCAGTGCACATAGGGGCAGGGAAGCTTTTAATGTTTGACGGATTAGTGTATTGTAATATTTTGTTGGAAGCCACCCAGAGTAGCTGGGAAAACCCAGCCAGATGGGTGGTGGAGTATTATTATTATTATTATTATTATTATTATTATTATTATTATTCTGGAGGACACCACAATAGCTACTATGTCCAACGCTATCAAGAGCAGGAGTGAGGACCTTTGGCACATTGGTTTTTTTTAAAAAAAAATTATTTGTTTTTACAGAAAAAGAAGAAACATCACAAAAATACAGAACAACAAAAACAATCACAAATACACATAAAACAGATGAAAAAAGCAAAATACAGAAAGAAGAATATTCCATCCATTAAAAAAATAAAAAAATAAAAATAAAAACTCCAATTTTTAAATTCATGTTTAGAAAACTTTCTTTCTTGACTTCCTCGCGCCTCCCTTTTTTGTGTTCCTCTTTGTCCAATCAGATACAGCAAATCCTTACCCTCTTTAGAAACTCATTTCTAATTATTAAAATCAATTCTATTATGTCTCCGATCTTTCCTCCTTATGTTTAAACACCTTTAGCATATTATTTACTTTTGACATAATATGACTTTAGTCTTTCACCCTTTTCCTATTACACTTTTGCATACTTTTTAACACTGTATCACTAATGCCATATTATTTTTATATCCAACATCATTTTAGCATTCATAAACTTTGCAGTATTTCTGCAGATAGTCCTTAAACTTCTTCCAGTCCTCTTCCACCACTTCTTCTCCCAGGTCTCAGAAGGACCTTTGGCACATTGGATGTTGCAGAACTACGACTCTCATCAGCCCCAGTAAGCACAGCCAATGGCCTGGGATGATGGGAGTTGTAATTCAGCAGCTTCCGGAGAGCCACAGGTTCCTCACCCCTGATCTAGAGGACCAGTTTCCCCACTCCTGCCGTAAATAATTAACAACCAGACCAGAGTCATAGCAGACAGCAGTTACCCCAGATGGGTCATCCTTTCTGGTGCCCACCATCTCCAGGAAAAGTTCCTCACTTTTTAGACAAAGAAGGGGCGGTCATGCTAGCTCCTAAGAAAGAACTCCCAACATTCATTTTGGGGCAGTGCCTTTGTGAGGACTGACCAAAATATCACCAAAAGTAGTGGCAAAATCTTCCGTCAGGCAAGATGTTATACAAAGCAGGTGGTCAGGGGACAAGAGAGTAGGGAAGGGGGGTGGGAGTTTTGAAGCTCTGCTTTCCAGGTGGCATTTAACTGCTATTGACACACAGAAGTATGAAAGGGGACCTACCAGCCATGAAGATGGTGAATGTTTCTTAAAACAGTCACTTTTCCACACACTTACCCATCTGGAAGGAAGTGCATTATGACTGCAGGGACAATGAGTGTGACAGTCTCTCTCACACACAATTTGCTATCTCCTAAGAGATGATTAATTTAGCATGCCTTTGAAGTGACCTTGCGATCAGTTCTGAATTTATAACTCGGGTTGCAGAATTATCCCCCCAAAAGGGGGGGGGATTTCCTCATCACAATAAGTCAGTTGAACGTGAATGAAACTAAATAGCTTCTATTAAGTAATCATCCTTGCAGAAACGAAGTATGAGAGAGGGAAAGAGGCTATTTTTTGATGCAGGGGAAGCCTGGCTGTGGGAAATTACCATGGTAGCCAGCGAAACAAGTCAGATGCTCTCCATTACAGTATTGGTCCCCCTCTATTTGTCAATTTTCATGTATATGGCATAGAAGCATGGCTGCACATGATCCTTTAGGTTAGACTAAGGATGGGGAACCTGATGCTTGTCAGATGTTGTTGGATGGACTCCCAACTCCCAGCCAGGTGGCCAGTCATCAGGACTGATGGGAGTTGCAGCCCAGAAACATCTGGAGGGCCAAAGGTCCCCATCCCTGTACAGTGGTACCTCGGGTTAAGTACTTAATTCGTTCCAGAGGTCCGTTCTTAACCTGAAACTGTTCTTAACCTGAAGCACCACTTAGCTAATGGGGCCTCCTGCTGCTGCTGTGCCGCCAGAGCACGATTTCTGTTCTCATCCTGAAGCAAAGTTCTTAACCCGAGGTACTATTTCTGGGTTAGCGGAGTCTGTAACCTGAAGTGTATGTAACCCGAGGTACCACTGTATTAGAAAGTAAAAACCTCTCTGCCATTTGGGCCAAGTTCCTGTCTCTCTGCATTGCCCAGGGCTGGCTGTTTCAGTACTGAGAAAACCACAGATTAGAACAAGCAAGGAGTGATCAAATACCGTATTTTTTGCACCATAACACTCACTTTTTTCCTCCTAGAAAGTAAGGGGAAATGTCTGTGCGTGTTATGGAGGAAATGCCTACGGGTGGCATGCCTACGGATTTTCCTCCTCTAAAAACTACGTTCGTGTTATGGTCGGGTGCGTGTTATAGAGCGAAAAATACGGGTACCTCTTCCTTTCCCAAACCACTAGGTCTAGTGTGGTGCTGCATCTCTTTACAATTATCAACTAATTGCCATGCATTGTCTACGTCTGCTTTGATTTCAACTGACAATGGATTTGTGACTCATTTCATACTTTTTTTTAAAACTCTCCCAAATGCATATCTAAAGAGGTCGCTCATTTTATACATGCTGGTTTCCTTCACCAAATTTCTTCTGCCCATCTGCCACCCCAATGCTCCAGTTTAACTCAAGTGCCCCATGTGTTATTTCCCCATGGTTTCTTACTGCAGAGTGACCCACACGTTGTGCTCTGCTTGGAGGTGTTCCTCGACCATACAAAGACAAAATGCTTAAAGTGAAATCTGGGGGAGGCAATCTCTAGGACTATCATCAAAGGGTCAACTCTGAAGTACTTCAAGCGCTATGTACACAACATTCATGTGTAAAAATCAGAGCGCATTACTTGAACGTGTCAAGTCTCTTTAAAACCAAACATGACTTCTCCAGCAACTGCTTTCGCATGAAATACACCCTCCCCACTCTGAAGCGATGCAAACACTTGCAAAAGCAAGGATGCTAAACTGGAATAAACCCTCAGGCAAGTCGGTTCACATGAACGCAGCTTCAGAAGCAGTGTCATTTTAGATGTGAATCATCAGCAGGACCAGGGAATTATTTCCCATAACCTGAGTTAATGTTACACTGAATAACTGGTTAGGATGGCAGACAGTGCTCTTAAAGACTGCACTTTGGACGTGTGTGGGATGGCTGAATTCATCCCGCTTACCTCTAAATGACTACTTGAAGTCAAGGTGGTGAGATATTGAGCTGGTTACGCTTCCCTGTTTGTGTAGCACACACTGTAATCCTGTAGCCAAGGGAGGCACGGTGGACCAAGGGTCAGGACTCTTAGGTTGCTACACAACCCTCAATTTCTCGATAACTGCTAACACGGAGAGCTTTATAAGGGAGGGAGTCCTACTGCTATGGCCCAGCTGGGGTATTTGGTTCCACAGGTGGCCAATCTGTATTGGAGGGCAAGGAAATGGGGCCCCTAAAGCAGTGTTTCCCAACCTTGTGCCTCCAGCTGTTTTTGGACTACAATTCCCATCACCCCTTGCCACTGGTCTTGCTAGTCAGGGATGATGGGAGTTGTAGTTCAAAAACAGCTGGAGGCACAAGGTTGGGAAACACTGCCCTAAAGGAATCCCCCTCTCAATAACCAGATGGTTGGGGTGGTCTTAAAACTCACAGATCCTGAAATGCACCCCCCAATGGAGACCAGGGAATGAAAGGCTGGGAGAAAATCAACCAATTTAGGGTGACATGTTTATTGAGAATTCAGCCTGATTTCGAGAGAGAGAGGGGGGAGGGAAGAGATGGAAGGTACCCAAGGGGCATCTAGTACCACCCTCTGCAATGCAGGAATCTCAGCTAAAGCATCCATGACTGATGGCCATCCAACCTCTGCTTAAAAACCTCCCAGGAAGGAGAGTCCACTACCTCTTGTGAGAGTCTTTCCACTGCCAAACAGCTCTTACTGTCAGAAAGTTTTTTTGAATGATTAGTCACAATCTCCTTTCTTCTACCTTGAAGCCATTGCCTCAAGTCTTACCCTAAAGAGCAGGAGAAAACAAAGATGTGACAAGGCACCCCTCTTCCATGTGACAGGCCTTAAGATATTTGAATATGGCTATCCTATCTCCTCTCAGTCTCCTCTTTCCCAGGCTAAACATATCCAGCTCCTTCAAGCACTCCTCATAAGGCTTAGTTTCCAGACCCTTGGTCATCTTGGTTGCCTTCCTCTGCACACACTCCAACTTGTCGACATCCTTCTTAAATTGTGGAGCCCAGAACTGGACACAGTATTCCAAGTGTGGTCTGACCAAGGCAAAATTGAGTGGTACTATTCCTTCCCTTGATCTGGACACCATATTTCTGTTGATGCCGCCTAGAATAGCACTAGCTTTGCTTTTTTGCTGCTGCATCACACCGTTGACTCATGTTAAGCTCGTGGTCCACCAAGACCCCTAGATCCTTTTCACACATGCTGCTAGTAAGCCAGGTGTCCCCCATCCTATATTTGTGCAGCTGATTCTTCCTTCCTAAGTGCAGAACATTACATCTGTCCCTATTGAAATTCATTTTCATTTTGACATTGTGTCAAAGCAAGCAATACTCCACACTCTCCAGTGGATTTCCATCCTTTACTTATTACAGAAAGTCTGACTTTTGTGGGGACCTCCAAAGCAAATTAATTCTGGAATCACCCCTAGATGAATGTACTGCAGAAGCAGTAATGTTGGTCTATTAAGAAATTATAATAATAGGATGCTGACCAACCTGGACTCAGGGCTTTCACAATAACTAGCTTTTCTGATTTCCACATATGCCTTGCTGGTTAGCAATCAACCCAATCAGTCAACTTCTGCCATGCTTTTTTACCAGCAGTTCTGGTTTTTTGTTTGGAACAGACTAAATACAAGCAAAGTCCTTTTGGAAAAAGAAAAAACCCACAACTTCCCCTGGTTTCCTCTTCAAGCATGCATCAGAGAGAGAGAGAGAGAGAGAGAGAGAGAGGCCAGAACGGGCAGAGATAACAGCTCATTAGTCACCAGGCAAAGCCATCTGTTCAGGGACTTATAAATCTGTTTTCTCCACTATGAAGGTGAGAGCTGAGGAGGGAGGCTGGCAAACAGCTGAAGTTTTGCTCTCTACTCAGATACAAACATCCTGCCAGGGGCAGCCAGGCACCTCCGTGAGGAAGGAAATGCTTGCATCCTTTTGGAAAGGTTGGTGCTCGCCTTCAATCTTTGGAGGAACACATGCTTCAGAAGTCTGCAGCCCAGGATATTTTCTCCCTGCCTGCCTGCCCTCTCTGGAGCAAAGGGGTTTTGTTTACTCGGAGAGCTGAACTCCCGGCAGCACGGAGGCAAGTGTCTCTGCTCCTTTCCAGCACATTGCCCTCTCACAGTCAAGCCCACTGCATCGTACTTCCAAATGAAGACACCCCTAGAGACAAATACGTTTTCCTCACCTCGCACATCCTGGAAGAGAAAGAGAGAGTGACGAGACAAGGAAGGCGAGACAGGCTGCCAGAACACCTGTCTGCTGCTCCCCCCTTCCACAATGTGCATGGCTGAGCATTAAGAACAGGCCTCCTAACTGGTGGCTGTTGCTGGCAGATCCATCTCTCCCAGAAGGAGCTCTTAATCTAGCCTGTGACAGGTGAGAAGGCATCCCTCCTCTCCCTCTCCTTCCTTCAGCTGCCAGTTAATGAACTCAGTGGCTCCTAATTGCTGCACGGTGCCAGAGCAATCCCTTCTGTTCGACCCACGGAGGAAGGAAAATAAATTACTCCCAACTTCTGTTTAACACTTCGGCAGAACTTTTTGGCAAAGTCTCTGCTTGCATGGATTCCCCGCTGCTCGTCGGATCAGGCACTCTGATATTTCCAGACTCTCGTCCCCATGTTGCTTCATCTCCGCCATTTGCGCTTGCTGGTAAAACCAACAGATTCTCACGGGAGCTCTCAAAACATCCCATACTTCCAGGAGATATACAAAACAGGCTGTCTTCTGCATCCGTGTGGTACTCTGCCACATTGCCTGAGTCGCTGCAAGTCACAGTTCTTTGAAATTACTTTATTGTGGATTTGACCACTCAACATCAAAATAGGTTTGTTGGTACTCTGTTACCAAACATGCATGTAGGGCTCAATCGGTCAGCTACCTTCTAACAAAGCGGTAACCAATGTGACTACAGCTCCCATCCAGAGACAGTGGAGAAAGCCAGAGATACTCTTCATGAGTTTGGGGGCAAAAGTGGAACATACCCAAATACAACCAAAACAGCAACAGATTAAGATCCACTATGATTTTTTTTAAAGAAACAATAACCTGGGATTTAAAAAAGAATGATGCAGCCTGTGGAAGAAAATAAGAGATGCAAGTGGTACCCACAACAGAAGTACATTAATAGAGACTGGGGATAGGTAAAGGGGGGTGGTGGAAATAAGCCAGGCTGGTTCTGGAGCAGGGGCTGGGATGGTGAACCTACGGCACAGACCAGGCAAGGGACAAGGGTGGTGCTGTGGTCTAAACCACTGAGCCTCTTGGGCTTTCCGATCGGAAGGCCAACAATTCGAATCCACATGATGGTATGAGCTCCCATTGCTCTGTCCCAGCTCCTGCCAACCTAGCAGTTTGAAAGCACATCGGTGCAAGTAGATAAATAGGTACCGCTGCGGCGGGAAGGTAAAAGGCGTTTCCGTGCACTCTTGCTTCTGTCACTTTGTTCTGTTGCACCAGAAGCGGTTTAGTCCTGCTGGCCACATGACCCAGAAAGCTGTCTGTGGACAAACGCCGGCTCCCTCAGACTGAAGCGAGATGAGCGCTGCACCCCATAGTAGCCTTTGACTGGACTTAACTGTTATGGGGACCTTTACCTTTTTACCTTACAGACCAGGCCCATCAAGCTGCTTGAAGTGGCCTGCAAGCCCCATGACAAAATCGGCAGCACTTCTTCCTCTTATAAAGAGGCCTCTCTTGTCCCTTGTGTGCAACAGCTCCTAGGAGGGTTTTAGCGCTCAGGAAATAGGAATGAGCACTCTGACCTAGTAATGCGAGTACATAAGGAGGAGAGACAAGGTAAGCAGAGGATTTTCCTTCCTATTGCAGGGCTGGGAAAAATCATAGGTAGGTAGCTGCTCAAAATTGATGCTGGCTACTAGGAACTGGAAATGTTGTACCACTTTGCTACTGGCATCTAAAACCCTGCCACGCAGCTCTTACAAATTGAAGCTTGGGATCAGAATTTTGCCTCCAAGTGCTGTTGCATGCAACCAAAGTGTTAGATTCCATACTTTCAGCATGACTGTGGTTTTTGGACTTCCTTATTTTGTGACTAACAGACACCAGCACAGTGATTATTCTGGGTCTAATTACATCAATTTTTACCAGCACTCCTATTTTTTGGCATCGTATGAGCCATGTCACGCCATGTACAAAATGCATAGCCCACTACTTATGATAATCACACATGCATGTAACAGGCTACAGCTTCTCAATGTATATATGCTGTATTCACATATGAATGTGCTTTGCACACATAGAAATTGTGAAATGTGTGAAGTGGCCCCCGAGTTCCAGAGGCTAACAGTGTTCTTTTGTGTTTAAAAGTACTTAAAAGTCTGTCACCTGGTGATTTGTGAATACAGTGGTACCTCTGGTTACGAACTTAATTTGTTCCAGAGGTCCGTTCTTAACCTGAAACCGTTCTTAACCTGAGGTACCACTTTAGCTAATGGGGCCTCCCACTGCCACCGGAGCGTGATTTCTGTTGTCATCCTGAGGTAACGTTCTTAACCCGACGTACTACTCCCAGGTTAGAGAAGTCTGTAACCCGAAGTGTTTGTAATCCGAGGTGTTTGTAACCCGATGTACCACCATATAGGAAGCTGACATATACCAGCCCAGACGATTTGTCCATTAAGCCCAGCATTGCCTAGCTCCCTAGGGGACTCAGGCAGAGAAAGTTCTTCCCCATCACCTGCTATCTATTCTTCTTAGTTGGAAATACTGAACCTGTGACTTTCAAAGCATCCAAAGCATGTACTCTCCGCCACAGAACTGCAGCCCCTCCTTCCTCCAGATGAGATGCCTCAATTATTGTGCCGGGGGCACACATTACGTAAGAACGAAGGCTTGCCCAATCTAGCTACCAGAATAAAGAATTAAAGAAAATACACATTATTTTCCTCCTTCCTTGTTCTTGTGCTGAAGCTGTGGCCTCCCCAGGCTTACAGACAAATATACCTCCCACAACTGTAAGAGAATTGATGTTCAAAGCATGTGCCTTTACAGCACTGGTGCACTTGGAGTTGCATTTCTTCTTCTGTAGCCAACAAATACTGGACTCCTTCTCTGGGTCTTATGTATGTGTAGAGAAGGGGCTAGAACTCAAAGGGGCCAACAGCTAGTTCATCCACCAGATCAATCGATTCATAATATAACGATGTGTACATGATAGGCTCAGCATTAAGCTAAATGCCTATGGCCAATATAGATACTTTGAGATACTTTCAAAATAAGAGTCCAAGAATCTTGACTGATAGAAAAAGCATTTCAATTCATTATTTTTGTTTCAGAATGTTTTCTTTTCCTTGCCCAAGTACGTGCCAGGATGCAATATTGATACGGAATTCTGCCTGTTTCCTTTGAGAATGCCCTCTGATCTAAATAAGATCAGCATAAAGTATTCATGGAGATGCTTCGTATTTCTCTAAATCTGATCACTGGGCAGATGTTTTAGATGAGACTAACAACATGATATGGGCATGCTTCAAGTACCTTATGCTCCCAAGCCACATCACAACCATGTTTACTGAAGAGTGTTGCACAGAGAGGGCTTACTTTCAAGCTTTGTTTTATGCTTAGGGGGAGTGGAGCCTGATCCAATATATGGGGTCCCCCCCTGAAATCCATTCCACTTATTTCAACAATGGGACTTCTGTGTGCACAGGATTGCAGTCTTGGGTCATTTGGACATTTTTGTTTAGCTTTCATCCAAACAATAGACAGGTTTCTATTTATCTCCCAGAGCATGCACAAAAAAACATGCCCAAGCAACAAGAAGAACAACATATTCAGTCCTGACAATAAATAGCTGCATCTACCTGTACTTCACCTATGCTTTGGAGAGAGACATTTTTATTATTATGAACTGCTAAGATGAAAGTAAGAAAATGTCACCCTTTTAACACTGACAAAAGATGCTTCCTTTTCAATTCAGCCCATCGTGCTGAAGCCTGGGTTTTTATATAATATAGAGAGAAACATCCTTTAAATAATTGTTCTTTGAAAAGAGCAGTCTCCGCTTCTTGTCCCAATGTCCATTGCTGCAACATCTAGATCTTTTTCAGTGAAAAACATGGCCCACAGTTAAGACCAGTTGACCCTGCTCAGATTTTGAATTGATTCTTTAGTAGGAATCTTTTGGGTCTCCCCGCTCCCCCTACATACTTAGCAGCAACCTATCATCTTGTGATAATGCTTGCTCTGAAATAACCTGAACCTCAAAAAGTTAGGAAGGCAGGCAAAAAGGAAGCAGCGATCAAAAGGGAGCTTTCCAAAAACAGAACCAGAGCCAGAAGCAGCTGCTTTAAGCAGAAGCTAGACAGTCCAGTAGGTAAATTTAACCATCTCTTCTGGGAAGACAAAATAGAGCTGCAGGCTGCAACAGTGCTTCCGCACATCATGAAAAGAAACCCCAGATCAAAGGTCTCAGGAGAGGGACTGATTTTGCGGCATTTAAAATCAGAGCACATCATTGCTACAACTTCATAATAAAGTCAGTGGCACTTTGGAGGAAAAAGGCCAGTGAATTATAAACTCAAACCAGGTGTCATAACTGAGCTTTAAATGCATGTCTGCTTGTGAAAGATTGTAGTTGTTGTTTTAGAGTTAATTCAGGCTGTGAACCTATACTCATTTACCAGAGTGGATGGGACGTGCTTCTGTGCAGGCTTGTATAAAAGACTGCACTGCCTATTATGGGGCAATTGGACAGTTAATTTTGCAGAAGCTGTCAATAGGCTATTCAAATATTTTGCTTGTAATTGATTAAAGTTACATGTCAGGGTAGAATTCATTTTATGGCTATTTTACACAAACGGCAGTAAATGAATGCTGACAAGTTGTCATTTGATAAAATCTTCTTGCAAATTTATCACTGGGTTTGTACCACTTCAGAATGCAGCTGGCGGCCGGGGGTGGGGTGGGGATCATGATGTGACTGAAAGCTCCTCTATGTCAAGAACTCCCCAGCCACGAAAAACGTGGCATGGAGAAAACTTATTGGATACCCTTCTGAAGCGGCAGCTCCAAGACAGCTCTACTATGTGATTCTTCTTGAACACATAAACTGGTCCCAAATCCACACTGCTGCCTATAGGGTCAGTGGCCGTATAGTGTGAGTCTACCTTATTCAACACCTGATCTCTCACTGTAGAAGACCAAGGCTCTACTGCACTTGCAGAATCAGGCAGACATTGTAACAGCAGAGATTCTTGTGGAAAGGATTCCAACATTTATTTATGTCTTGGCACTATGGCTTGTCCAGTTGCGATCAGCCAGGAAGCAGCATGCGCATATATGAAAGGATGCTGCACTCAGCTTCGCTAAACTTGTTAATGGGCTCGTGTTCTCACACAATGCATTGGGTGGATGCCCTGTCCTCTGTACAAAAATGCCAATTATATTTTCCCCCTTTTTTGCAGAATTGGAGGCAAACAGCAGGAGACCAGGCAGCCAACTACAGACTATAAATGGACAAGGGTGGAGAGTTTCAGAAGATCTTTGCCTTTCTGTTTTTAGAGAACGTATTATTAAGATGCCCATAACATCCGATTTCCCAAACCAGGGAGTGAAAATAGATCTCCCATTGCATGCACTATGCCAGATGTGTGTGGTAGAGACAGGAGGGATCTAGTCTATCTAATCCAGACAGACCGCCTCTGCCACAGTAAGCTGTTTCTTACATAAAAGCAGCAAATCTAGCTCAAGATACAAAGCAGATGTTCTGTGCCAGCAGACTTAGGGAGCTGAAAATTCCAGTGGGACTTTGAAAAGCCTCCCTAAAGATGATCAAGAACGTCAGAAAAAGCACTTCAAACAATGCAAATTTGTATGAGCAACTAAAAGGTTCACTATCTTAGCCCGAAGCAATCCAACTTCTTTAGGTGTTCAAAGGTATCTACAAGCATTAGACCAGGGGTGAGGAAACTGTGACCCTTCTCATTCCCATCATCCCTGACCACTGGCCATGCTGGTTGGGGCTGATGAAAACTGGAAGGAATCCTACAACAAATACAAGACCACATGAAAATGCATCATGCTCCTCCACCCTGATTTTATGCTAAGTCAGACACCACAGGGACAGCAGAATGGTTGAGCTTTGCGGTGTTTCAGTTCCCTCATACGTAACTAAGTGGTCACTTCTATAACATTCAAATTTACTTCTTCAGTAAACTTGAGGTGGAAATG
The DNA here is from genome assembly GCF_964252035.2 of Podarcis erhardii. Lineage (NCBI taxonomy): Eukaryota > Metazoa > Chordata > Lepidosauria > Squamata > Lacertidae > Podarcis > Podarcis erhardii. Next base: position 34,182,008 of record NC_138498.1, read on the forward strand.
CAGACCTACTCTGGAAACAGTTCAATGTGTGTCCAGATCAGAGGGTAAAAAAATAAAACCAAGCAGAGAAGTAAGAGGCTGGGTACACTTCAAACCTGATTTGACAGAGAAGGGAAAAACCCAAACTGACTCAAGCTTTGAAAGCATGGTCACGTGCACAAATAGGTGTGTCACACTCTTTTTGTTTTGCTATCGGCCAAAGCCTAGCATCTCCCCATTCCTCCAGGTTTGTACAGACAACAGAGAACTGATTTCTGCCTCTCCCATTTCCAAAGTAATTATTGGTATGAACTAAGTTGTCCATCCCCACTTCTAAAGGTCAGGATCCTACAACGGCTATGCAGGGGTTGATCTTAAGTAACTCCATGCAGTGCCTGTTACCATGTGCTGAGCTGCTTTGCATGCAGCAGCTCAGCCCATTCAAACTATGAAGACTGAAAGTTGAAACTGCTTTTATCATCCCATGGTGAAAACAATCAGATTCACATGGTGATTCTCTACTACACACAAACCGCTCACTGAGTGGTAGCATCTGCTCCAATGAGCGATTCAAAGCGACGTAAGCCAATATTGTAAGATGCAGCAGCCTGCAAACTTCCCCAGGTATTTCTCATTCCACCATCTCCGTATTCTGCTGTGTTACACCTCCCAAATACAGTAGAGTGGGCACTGCTTAATGGCAAATGGTGGCATAAAGTCTCCCCTGAAAGCCAATGCATGGCCTCTGATAGGAAGCGCTGGACTTGATGGACATTTGGTCTGATCCAGCAGGGCCCTTCCTACATTCTCCCCCCTCCCCCAGCAAAATGTGTCAACTGGCCAGTAGATGCCATACTCTAAACTGCAATACAGTGGTACCTCGGGTTAAGTACTTAATTTGTTCCGGAGGCCCGTTCTTAACCTGAAACCGTTCTTAACCTGAAGCACCACTTTAGCTAATGGGGCCTCCCGCTGCTGTCGCGCCACTGGAGAACTTTTTCTGTTCGCATCCTGAAGCAAAGTTCTTAACCCGAGGTATTATTTCTGGGTTAGCGGAGTCTGTAACCTGAAGCGTATGCAACCTGAAGCGTATGTAACCCGAGGTACCACTGTACCAAGTAATGAGCACACTAAAGGCATACAGTATATGGCATGTCTCCACAGCAAACACCCCTTACACATGCAGGTCCCCAGCCACCCCTCATGCCCAAGTATCAGCTTCCAGCAACTTCGCAACACGCCTTCCAGAGTTAAGCCGCAACTAACTTGGGGAAGTGAGCGCCGCTGCACCCAGCCCCTAAACTTCGGAGCAGACGTTCACACAAACTGAGCTGACCCAAAAAAAAAACCTGATGCATCACCCCACTACCTCCCGAGGCCCCTTCTCTGCCTAAGAGAGGTTTCAGATCGAAACATTACCCCTTACGCAGGCCTTGCCGCCGCACCCCACCCGAGTTACCCAGCGCCACAAACGCGCGCAGCCGTCCCGACCTTGCCGCCACTTTGTAGTAGTTTCACGTAGCCCCCCATAGCACAACCCGTCCGTGGCGAGGTACCAACCACGGGCCCGGGGCTACTCGCCTTGCTCCCGAAACCAACATTAGATATATATGTGTGTGTGTGTGTGTGTGTGTGTGTATGTACGTATTTTTTTTTACATATATATATCTCGGCATACATCTCTCTCTGTGGGCATGCCTTCCGTGTCACCCTGATGTTCCAAAGAGCACCATCACCGCCACCCTTAAATCCCTCGGGCGGCGGATTGACCCGACCCGCCATCCCCGGAGCAGAAGCCACCCTGGCCGGCTCTGGGCACCGCTCCGCCCTCGGCGCTCCCTGGCCGCCCGACGCCGGTTTCTCCGTGACCCCGGGGGCTCTGCCCAGACCCCTTTGGCTCGCCCTCCGCCGCCGCCGCCGCGGGAGGCAGGCGCCGGCCCCTTGCCCTGCCCTGCCCTGCCTTTACCTCTCCCTGGTCCTCTTCCTCCAGGTTGCTGAAGCTCCACACCACCAGGCCCTGGATAAGCAGGATGGCCAGCGCCGTGGCGATCGCCAGCTTGTAGCGGCGGACCAGCTTCTGCACCCGGACGCTGGCCACCATCTTCATTCCAAGGCGGCCGAGGGAGAGGGAGAGGGAGGGAGGAGGGGGGGGGAGGAAAGAGACAGAGAGAGGCAGAGAGAAGGGAGGAAGGAAGGAGGGAGGAGGGAGGGAAAGAAAGAAAGAGGGCGGCGGAGTCGAGAGAGCCCTGCAGACCGCGGGAGCGAGCACGCACGGCGTGGTAGGCGCCGAGCACCCGCACCGGCGGGGAGAGAAGCGAGAAGCTGCACAAGCGCCCTGGAGCTTTTTAAGGCGTCTTTGCAGAACTCGGGGGCGGGAAAGAGGGGTGGCTGCTGCGGGGCGCCTGGGGGCGCTCGCCTGTCTTGTAGAGGACGCTGCAAGTGCAGCAGCTCTCTCCTCCCACAGTTCCTACGTGTGTGTGTTTAAATATATTTTTTTATTCAAGATTTTCTTGGTTTGGAAAAAAGTACATGCCTTGTCTCTTTTTTTTCAGGTTGTAGAATCTTTCTTTTCTTTGCCTTTGAAGTGAGAGCCTGTTTTCAACGCTCCTCTTCGCCTCCGTGCACAGCGTTTAGCAAACTAGCCCTTTGCACTTTCGCTTAAAACACAAACACAACATTGAAGAATGCCCACATTCTGGCTGGGGGGGGGGGGGCTGCAGTTCAAACAACATTCAGGGACACCGACGACCCGGATGAGAAATGTGTGGCCCTTTATTTATTAATTTTTATTTATACACTGCTTGGTGTAAAAAAACCCCCCCAAAACAAAGCAAAACACCTCAAAGGGGTTTCTGAAAGATAAAAGGTAGAATCAAGGGGGGGGGGGAGAAACACATACAAAAGATATAATTGCGGATTTAAATTACCTCAGCTTCTTAGAGGTTGTTGGGACTCCCAACTCCCATCAGCTCAGGAAGCATGGCCCATAGGGAGAAGAACAAAGGCAGGTCACAATTCTCCATCCCTGGGATAGGTTGTTGGAAAGCAGTGGAAACAGGCAGACTGAATAAGGGCAGTGATTCACCAGGGGAATACCAGGAAATAAGACACTGATTCAGTGTTTTGGTCACTCAACGGGTTTTCAGTTTCATCCAAAGGTTGGGGTTGGTTGGGCCTACTACTGAATGGGCTTCCTGATATATGTACAGGGGTGACAGTCTGGTGCAGCTATTTCCATGTGGTATGAAAATGGTGTGCTGCTTATGGAAAGGACCAGGGGAAAATTGATATGTTTCTCCAGCCCAGAGAGATACTGCGGGCGAGAGTGGGACAGGGTGCCTCTCCAGTTGCCCACTTCCATGTTGCAAAGCTGCGAAGTGTGTTTGTCAACCCTCTTCCAGCAGTTTTATTCCCTGTTGGTTAGATTGAGACACACACAATTTAATAATTTCCACTCTCAAATGCTGTTTGTTGGAAGGTTACCTCCACATCCTTCCTTTCTGCTCATTTCCTCCCTATGCATTTTATTCAGGTTATAGTTTGGGGCCACGATCCAGCAGTTAGGTGCACTTTGCTTCATTAAGATCTATGGGTTGGTGAAGTCAGAATAGACCCATTAAAATCACTTCATAGAAGTGTTTCTACGTCAACTTCATATTGCGGCCTTCATATAAACAATTACCATTCTACTGTCATCTTGATTCTTTGCTGCCTTGGGGGGTGGCAAGTCCTGATTTGTTATTGAGTCAAGTTCAAGATTTTCCTTTTGTTATATAAAGACTTCTAGGCCTTGGGACGGTTAACTTAACACCAGTACTTCAGTTGTGACTTAAAACCAGGTTCTGATAAAGCAGAGACCACCAATACGTGATGTTGTTGACTTCCCTTCAGCTCCCTTCAGCATTTCCAAACGGTCAGGAGTGATGGAAATGGTTGTCCAATGATTTATGGAGGACACCACATTGGCTGCTTCTGTGATAAAGCTACCAAGTAAAGGCATGATAGGAAAGAAAGGATTTCTAGATTTCTAGGTCTTAAGACAGACCATGGACTGTACTGGCTGGAGCTGATGGGAGATGTTGCCCCACAATACCTGGAGGGCACCATGTTGACTATCCCTGGGCTACAGGATCCCTAAAGCTCTCTTGTTTTATGTCCCTGACACCTCCTCTTTTCTTGTGAACAATTTTACTGCATTTATCCTTGAGATTATTTAAATAATCCTTGCTGAGGCAGAATTGCCCCATCCTTGATCAAGGAGAGTTATATCTGGAAGCCTCTCTGAACCTTTTTATCCCTCACCCATTTTTCCTGAGGATAAATCCAAATGTATACCTGTACCTGAAGCAGGCTAAACTGGATTCCTTCTTGGTCTCTTAAGCTGTTGTGATAGCACAATAGTTGCTGAACAGGCCTCATAAGTTTCCTTATGTTTGAGCTGCAGTAAGGAATCCTGATATATGTTGGGCAACTGAAGTTGAGCAAATTCTCAGTGAGGCTGTAAAATTATATCTGGACCGTTAGGCTTCAGCCAAGGGCTCACATGATTTAAGACTCGCCATACAATATAATGATAATATAGATACCCTGCCACCTCTCTCTGCTTATCAGTGGATTTGGTAGATTCAATAATGTGTATTATTCCCCTTTAAGATTCATCCCACACATGACAGTAATGGGTTTTATTTTATTCTATGTTTAAAAGTATGCTCAGCCTTCTATTTTTATTGTACCAGCCATATGTGTGTGTGTGTGTGTGTGTGTGTGTGTGTATTCTGCATAAAGAAAGCCAGGGAGAAGATAAAGCTAGAAACATTTCCCCCAACATAGTTTTCTATGAGAAGAGCTATGGGTTATTTTGTCTGGAGGAACATTCTGTCACGTGAAGCCTTGCTTTGCAGTCTGTACAGACACAGGGTTACAACCTCACTGAAAAATGAAGCCAAGAATCTCAAACATATTTTGATCGTGCTGCAGGTATGGCACAGCCTGGATCATAAAGTGGGAGGCCAACTCTGAGGAGTGGGTGTTGCTTTTTTTTTGTAGACTGAAGACCAAGAACCACATCTTGAACTGTATCCGTTCGATCAAACAGTGGATACTGGGAGAGCTCCCTACAAATGACACATTATGAATTGAGAAGTCAAAAATTAATTGATTACACATTATGAATTAATGAACTGTGAATTATGAATTAAGTAAATTATTCAATGTCAGTCACAGTTCACTGAAGTTTTCAGAGGCCATCATTTGGAGCCTTCCAAAGAGCTCTCAAAGGAAATGAATGCTCAGATCTGACCGACAGATTAAAAATGCTGTGTTGGCTTCAGTGTTTTTATGGCAATTCAGGCCATGAGCCTGGGCTTGCTATTGTGTTGGTTCTGTTTGCCAAGGCTCTACAGCTTAACCAAAATCTGCAAATCATAGGCTAGTGTACAGAAGATACCCAGGTATAGTAAGACAGTGAGGCATCTACAGCAATGAGCTCCAAATGAACTAAACCAGAGTACAGTGGTACCTCGGTTTATGAACTTAATCCATTCCAGAAGTCCGTTCTTAAACTGAAACCGTTCTTAAACCAAGGCACACTTTCCCTAATGAAGCATCCTGCTGCCCGTGCCCTTCCACCAAAATCCACCATTTGGATTCCGTTCTTAGACTGAGGTAAAGTTCGCAAACTGGGACACTACTTCCAGTTTTGTGGAGTTTGTAAACCGAATTGTTCATAAACAGGACTGTTCTTAAACCAAGGTACCACTCTTCAGAAAGCTGGTGTAGCATTGGGGCTAAGGCTGCAGCCCTATACCCATACTTGGGACTAAACACCATTAAGCAGGACTTACTTCTGAGTAGATGCAGTGAGGATTGTAGCCTAAGACACTGGATGACTTAGATATCAGAGATCTACTCTGCATGGAACTCAGTGCAATCCTATGCATTTCTACTCAGATGTAAATTGCACTGAGTTCAGCAGGGATTACTCTCAGGTATATGATGATTGCAGCATAAACTGTTTTAATGCACAGTGCCTCAGTCTCCCATCTGCAATATGGGAATAAAAACACAGAATCTACTTTACAAACTTACAAAATAATATATGTGAAGTGTCTGAGCACTCTCCAAAGCACGATACAAATGCAAAATGCTGTTATCATTATCATTTATGTTATTTAAGCCTGCAAGGAAAAGACAGGCTGAACTCTTTGAGCAAAGCATCCTTTGTCTGTTATCTTTAGAAGCCAACTTTTCCACATTCCTTGCAGAGACAGACTTTTGACCATTATTCCTTTGTCAGGTGCTGACCTAGCACCCTGCCCCTGCACATGAGCAATGGGTGGCTAGGCTATTATTAGATGTAATGTACTAAGAGGGTCAGCAGTCAGGCTGGAGAAGATGGACAGATATGGGGGGGGGGGGTATTGCCAGAGAGTTGAAGGGGTCATGAAAGAGGAATTGCAGCTAGAGGTGTAAGAAATATTTATGTATACTCCTTAGGAAGCAATTCTTCTTTCATACCACTCTCTTAAAATCTTCTGTCTGTCTTCAGACTAAGTGCTTTATATAATGATGAATCACTGGTTGCAAGTACTTGTGTGAGTACATTGTTTGCCTGAAGCTTTGTGTTAAACAGCCTTTCAGCAACGCTGGTTTTGCACAGTGCTGTTTTCATTTTTAATCTCTTCTCCTTGAGTTGGAAGAGGTCTTGTAGGTCATCTATTCCAAGCCCCCTGCTGGAAACCCAGGTCTGGAGCAGCCCCACAAGATAGTACAGTATAGTCCTGCCTTTGCAAAAGGCCTCCTGCAAGGAAGAGCACACGATCACCTATCTCGGTAATTGGGTCCATTGTCAAATTGCCCTTTGCATTATGAGGTTTCCCTTATTGCTCAACCAAAATCTACCCCCTCCCCTCTAACTTAAATCCATTAGACCTAGGACCCCTCCAGACAACCAATGTATTGCGCATTCCTGATGATTTGCGCTTATATGTGCTATCAAGGCGATTCTACTTCCAGTACTATTTGCACCTTCAGAAGCTTTGAGTCTGTCATACAGCAAAAAACCCACTTCTAACACACTGTTGCGTCAAGAGAAAGTTGCAGAGTCTACCCACAGTAAAACACCAGTCTGGAGGGGCCCCTAGTTATTCCCATTGGGGCAGCTCTTTGTTCTCTAACATGTAACGTCGCTTCAGGTATTTGAAGAGTGCTATCATATCTCCATTCATGAGGCTGTCAGGAATAACAAGGAGTACCAAACTCCGTGCGACACTGGCAGCACAGCATGGCTCTAATGCTCAGGTCCCTCAGCACCCCATGCTATCAGATTCTGGCAGGCAACATGTCTCCATAGGCAAGTAACGGTTAGAGATGGTTTGTGAGGATGGAATTAACATCAGCCCACCAGCCTTGGCTGCAGGCCAGCAGGTAAGGCAGGTCTGGAAGACAGTAGGACATGGAACTTCCATATACCTGCTGGCAGGTCAGGTATGAAGACCCTCTCTAAATTCCTATCCTGATCTAGGGTCACAGGATCCACCACCCTTTCCACTGCCTCTCTGACTTTAACCCTAGATTAGAAGTTGTTCTTAGGATTTCTCTGCCCAGCCCCACCATGTAGACACCTACACATCATTTCCAGCTTTTCTTGTGGCTGATCATACTGCAGAGATGCCAGCTGGCTCTGAGCAGTGTGATATCTCACAGTGTCAAAGCAGAATATGCCACTATTTCTCCTTCTGGTCAGTGACAAAATTACACATTAGGGCTCTACCACACTCACTCACCATTAATATGACTATGTATACTGTAGGTTAGTTTAAAGGTACTCTTTCAGTTCTGGGCTTAAAAAGCATTTTAACTCAAGTTCCACAATTTGCGCAAACTAGTCACGAAAGGAGGGGCTGTGGCTCAGTGTTAGAGCCGCTGCATTGCATGAAAAATGTCCTGGGTTCAATCTCCAGCTTCTCCATGTAGGGATAGGACTGTCCCATCTCTGAAACTCTGGAGGGCCACTGCCAATCAGTGAAGAAGATACTGATCTGGCTAGAATACTGGTCTGACTTGGTCTAAGGCAGCTTCTTACATTAAGCAGAATATCCTCTAGAGGTTTAATGTACAAAAAAATTATATAGGTTTTCAGGTTTGTTTACACCGGGTTTCCATTCTGTTATAATCAGGATTACATAAAGCAACAAGGCCTCTGGCATTGTTCCCTTTGCAGTTTAATGGCCTGTAAACAGCAAAACAGGAGTATATATATAGATTCAAGATACAGTTTTGTTTTCAGAACTCCCTTGTCGGAATTAATATGAACAAATTCCTCCTTGGGTTCACCTGAACGTTCAAGAGCCCCATGCAGTGAATCAAATAAAACTAGGGCCAGGTGCTCAGGGGGAAATGTCTAACAAGGTACCCATTGCTTTAGTGCGTTGCAAGATCGCAATGGTTTTTCTGTTTGTTGCGGACAAAAAATGGCTGCTGCCCAACACTTTTGTGGCATCCCATGAAGCTAGGCAGTGCCGGATTTATGTATAGGCTAAGTAGGCTGAAGCCTAGGGCCTCTAAATCTAGGGGGCCTCGCCAGCCCTCCCGCTCCCCAGCAGGCAGTCTCCCCTCTCCCAAAATTGCAAACCCAAAACTTCATGTGAGGGCAGGACAACTCAGGCCTCTAAATCTAGGGGGCCTCGAGGTACCACTGTGCTGCTATTTACTTTTTAATAAAACAAATTCCTTCCAGTAGCACCTTAAAGACCAACTAAGTCAGTTCTTGGTATGAGCTTTCGTGTGCATGCACACTTCTTCAGAAGTGTGTTGTTTTGTTTTGTTTTGACTATGGCAGACCAACACGGCTACCTATATGTAACTGGAACTACTTTTTAATAACTCACTCCAAGACCCCTCCCTGTATTTTCTGCCACACACTTTATGTTTCAAAAGCAACTTGGGGATTCTGTTCCAGCATAAATAAATATAATATGACATTGCTGTTTTGAGAACTCCAAATAACAACCTCCAACCAAACCACTGTAGTACATACAAAATGGCTCTGAAAGATTCTGTGTCCCAATTCCTTAAATCACTTACCGTATACTAGTATCATGGTTCTTGCTGGGATTTCACTGGGATGGCTGGTACATTAATTTTTCATTCAGTTATTAGAAATATGTATACAGTATACCCTCTTTAGCTTCACCAGCTTCTGAAGCAGGAAGTTGTCTCAGGAAAGGACTAGAGCTCCTGAAGACATGAGAAGGCTGGCAGGGCTTTCCCTTCCAATGACACCATCCCAATGGTTTCATGAAGATGTTAAACAAGATGAGGGACAAGATGAAACTCTGTGGAACTCACTAAGCCAAAGGCCATGGTGTCAAACAGTAAGCTGCTATCACCACTTGAAACCTACTCTCCAAGGTGGATTAGAACCACTATAAAACAATGCCTTCAATTCCTGGCACATAGCATGCAGTGGCCAATGGTATTGAAAGCTGGTAAGAGAGTCAGCAGAACCAATAGGGATGCTCCTACTCCTGTCCAGCTTCTGGGATAGCATACCCTCCAACATTTTTCTGATGGAAATGCAGTGGTACCTCAGGTTACATGCGCTTCAGGTTACATATTCCGCTAACTCAGAAATAGTGCTTCAGGTTAAGAACTTTGCTTCAGGTTGAGAACAGAAATTGTGCTCCGGCGGCGCGGCGGCAGCAGGAGGCCCCATTAGCTAAAGTGGTGCTTCAGGTTAAGAACAGTTTCAGGTTAAGTATGGACCTCCGGAACAAATTAAGTACTTAACCTGAGGTACCACTGTAGGGACATCCTGTTCAACAACAACAACAATTTTATTATTTATATACCACCCATCTAACTGGGTTGCCCCAGCCACTTTGGTTGGCTTCCAACATATATAAAAAACACAACAAAACATTAAATATCAATGTTTAATGTCTTCTAAAGGTTGTATAGTTACTGTTCTCTTTGGCTCAGGCATCACATAGCTCCATACCTGCCAATATTTCTCCCATGAAAACAGGGAAGTCCTGAGGAAAAGCAGGACATTCCAGAATCAAATCTGAAACCGATACGGCTTCTGTAAATCCAGGATTATCACTGGAAAACAGGGACACTTGGAGGGTCTGGGGTAGATCATCCATCAGGACAGTCTTGGATTCCCAAAGCAGTCAGAAACCATATTGAAACAGATCGAGATGATCATTATCAGGCTGAAGAAATACCTGGAATTGAATCACTCTCACTTCTGAGGTTATGCTTGGGGGTATGTAAAACAAAGGCCTAATCATAGTAGTGGTTTATGACATCACTCACTCCGAGCTCAGGAACAATGAGTCCTCATGAACCACCAGGTGTCGGCTGAAATATCTGTCTTCCATCAACTTCTGAAGTGATCAAAGCCAGGCTTGCAGTAAAAAGGGACAAAAATGGGTGGGACAAAAATGCTCCCAGAGAACACTTGCGGTGTCAAAGTGCCTCAAAAGTTATCATGGAGCTCTATGATTGAGATAATACAGGACAACGGTGAGTTAGAACTTCAGGAAATAATGTGATGTTGATGGTATCCTTTATTATTGTGTGAACTGGGAGCTGCTAGATCCAGGCTTCAGGCCAGATTCTTCCCTTCAAGTGTGGGTCCCTTTCCTCCTTGCCAGCAGAGCACTCCCACTGCACAGTCATCTGCTGTCTGTCTTCTTCTGAGTCCATACTGTACAAGGCGAGAGGATGTTCCATCTCATTCTGGTAATTGCCTGTGTGCTTGGAGAGTGGAGGCAAATAGACAGTGACTTCAGGCCTGGAGGAGGAGCAGGCCTTGGAGGCTGTGGGTCCTTTGCATGGTTGAGACAAGGGTGCCACTGTGGTCTAAACCGTGGAGCCTCTTGGTCATTTTAATACCAGGGAACAGTTTAGTGTGGTCCAATACAGTGGTACCTCTAAGTTACGAACTTAATTCGTTCCGGAGTTCCGTTCTTAACCTGAAACTGTTCTTAACTGGAGGCGTGCTTTCGCTAATGAGTCCTCCTGCTGCCACTGCGCCGCCGGCACACGATTTCCGTTCTCATCCTGGGCCAAAGTTCTCAACTCGAGGTAACTCTTCCAGGTTAGCGGAGTTTGTAACCCGAAGCGTTTGTAACCTGAGGCGTTTGTAGCTCGAGGTACCACTGTAGTTCAGTAAGGCTCATTTTTGCCCACAACTCATACCAAGCAACAGAGTCACCCACAAACTTTTCAGATTTGTAAAGTTCCTGGATGGAATTGACATGGGCTTGAAAGTTTTGTTATTCCGCCCCCCCCCCCCCCCGCAGTCCAGCTCCATGGATTTTTCTCTCACCCTCTGTGCAAGTTTATCTCCCACCCTTGCCTTTATAGTAGACAAAAGCATGTTTAAAAAGCACATGGTTCAAGTTTGGCCCTAAGGGGACATAGGATTTCTGCCTTAGGGTGCTGCCAGAAGGGTGTTTATTGTAGGATATCTGCTTCTCTAATATACATTGTTTTTACAGAGTCCACACAACAGTGCATGTCCTGTAACTTTTAACACCATTCAAAGTTTGTTTTGTTTTGTTCTTGTTTTGTCCTGGTTTTGTTGTTTTGCAGCACAATAACATTGGTGTTAAACAGATAAAAAGTTGACTACTGACAAAGTAACATACTCCTCTGCCTAGTGATGGGCTTTCCTCTGCTTTCCTCCTTTTAGGAACTAGAAAGCCTGTCCGGTCCACGATGCCAAGAAGCTCCGTTCACCAGGTCATAGCTGGAGCCCCATGATCCTTATCCGTAAAAAGCAATTTTAAAATATCCTTTCCAACTCTTGGCATGAAGTGGCTCCGAGGGTGGAGCTATGCTGATGAAGGGGTGGGGCTATGTAAATAAGCCCCCCTTCTCAGTGGCAATTGTGTTCTGCGCTGAACAAAGTACAGTGGTACCTCGGGTTAAGTACTTAATTCGTTCTGGAGGTCCGTTCTTAACCTGAAACTGTTCTTAATCTGAAGCACCACTTTAGCTAATGGGGCCTCCTGCTGCTGCCGCGCTGCCGGAGCACAATTTCTGTTCTCATCCTGAAGCAAAGTTCTTAACCTGAGGTACTATTTCTGGGTTAGCAGAGTCTGTAACCTGAAGCGCATGTAACCCGAGGTACCACTGTAGATAGGCTGCAAATCTGCAACAGCCTCAAGGAGACAAAACTTTACCCTCAGCCTAGACACCAGGGATTTTGAATGCTTTGGAACAGTCAAAGCAGCTTTTTACTTCCCTCCATGAAAGCAGATGGCTATCAATTTCTCCTATGGGGGAAAAATAAAACATTGCACTTGGAAACAATCTGGCAGAGGGGGCAAAATCCACCTTCCAATCCTGGCTCGGAATGGCCTGCCTTCCTACGTGCATGTATGGAATGCATAATTCTTTTTACCTAGCTGTGCCTGCAATCATGTCCAAGAATTATTTTCCTGTGATAGGCACACACTTGTTAACCATCTAGTGCCTCCCTGCTTGCATCAAGCCTTGCCTGTTTTGAGAAAACGGAGGACTGGTTGGTATTCTGTAACTTTCCCAGCCTGCTTTGTTTTAAGCTTCTTTGGCTTCTACCAGCTTGATTTGTATTTATATCCAGGCATGGTAGTCACCGCATGAATGCGTATTAATTATACACAAACGACAAATGCTCTTTACACATCGTCCCTCTTTTCTGCTGCTGTACCTTGTCCCATCCCAGAACCTTGAAGGAATTCTGGGAGCTGCTGCTCTTCAGAAATCATGTGCCACATAGGAAGACATACTCACTGGCAATATTTACAGTTTTCCTCCACACATACCCTCCCCATCCAAATGATGAATGTCGCTTTCTAAAAAAAATAAACAGAAGTGAGTTCTGCAACATGCGGCGAAACATCGCACAAGGATAGCAGAGGCGTGTTTTCGTTTTTAAGTATGGCTGGCTCTACTGAATGACTCAGGTCTCAGTGAAGAATAAAGATTATCGTTATCGTATCGTATAATGCTTATACCAAAGTACAAGACCACTCGTAGGCTTTTTCTCTCTTCTAACCAATATACAAGGGTGGATTTTGGTAATATGGCGCCCTGGGAAAGGACAAAATTTGGTGCCCCCCTAACTTTGAGTAGGTACCCATATAAATATAGGCTTTTATTACTATTTTTTTGTGGTGCCTTGGTTTGGCACTCTGTGCAGGGGAACTGCCTGCATGGCCCTAACTCCAGCGCTGTAAATATTTCAGAATGCCGCTGCCTATTCCTGGATGGTAAGCTTTTCCTTACTCACCCTGCTTGAACCTGTGGTTCCGTAAGCTCCAGACTGGGCATTCTTCAACAACAACAACAACAAAAACAACACCACAAATTGTCATTGTCCCATACAGAACAACGAAATTGAAAAAATCTACACCAGACATTCAAAAACCAACAAGCCTGCTATCCCAGCTATTCCGGCCTGGTTAGCCCCCTAAAAACTCTGATACCCCATAATTAAATACAATATATTCCCATAGAGACTACCTTACGCTGCGTTTAAAGCCAAAATCACATTTGAATAGAAACTGTTTCTCAGGCTGCTAGTCCTAGTCTTTATAACACTGTACCTTCTTCCAGAAGGCAGAAGGTGTAAGAGATCATTTCCGGGGTGAGCACTATCCTGCACTATCTCTGAAACTTTCTTATGGCACCTGGAAGCATAGATTTGATCCAAGATGGGAAGAGTACACCCAATTATTCTCTTTACAACCCTGGACAGCATTGTTTTTCCCCTGACTGTTCTGAGGCATGTGGCCATAGCAAAGGCTAAGGCTGTGTACACACTATAACTTTAAAGCGCATTAAAAAGCACCTTCTTTCCCTCAAAGAATTCTGGCCATTGTAGTTTGCCCTTCAAAGAGTTAAACTCATCAACCCTTAAGAGACCAGAAATCCTAGAATTCTTTGAGGAAAAGAAGGTGCTTCCAATGTGGTTGTGTGGGGGGAATGCGATCTGCTTGTGCGATGGGACTGCAGCCATCCACATCCCCTCGATCTTCTCTGAAAGGATGGGGGAACCTCCAGAACAGGTTTAAGTGGGGCAAAGCAGAATGGGGAGGGAAGTCTCAATGTGTGCAAGCATGCACCACTTAGGGCTACACTGAATTCATCCCATAAGTGTGTTTCCCAGACATGTGTCTAATTAAGGGAAATCTATTTCTGACAATAAGATCGCTTTGCTTCTTTCCTGTAGTAGTCTTAGTGTTTTAATATTTTTCGTCCTCAGATTCCTCGCGTAACTTACCCGTGTTCTCCTTCAGAGTGGAGAACGTTCCAGCCCGTGGTCACCTTTGTCCAGCCCAGAATAGTTGAGCAGCCTGATGCAGCTAGCTTGAAGAAGCAATGCCCGTATCGGAAGAAGCTGGAAAAGCAGAAGAAAAAGGCCCTGAAGAAAAGGTAAGATATAGGACACTGAGTTTCTAAGTCTACAAGCCTGACTTGAAGTAATAAATGAATACTCCTTTAAGCTAAATCTCCAAGCTTTGCTGCTTGGAGCGCAAAGGATTCAGGCTATTCTATGCTGGTGCTAACACTGGTGTTAAACTGACTATTTAATGGGCTGCCTGGTCCAAACAAAAACAAAGCAGATCAAACAATACTGCAAATTCAAGCAAGAGCGCAAATGCAGAAACAATGCAAAATACACAATTTAAAGCAACACCATCACATTTTCTGGCCCTTTGTAGTCTTCAGGAAAGATACTTGAGTAAAGATATCCGGTAAATATATTTGCAAGATATTGGCAAAACAAAATGGAAATTCTCTCTTAGACCAACCTGATTGTCTTATAAATGTAAGTTAACAGAATAATGAAAGGAACAAGCCCACAAAGGAAAATAATCTTAACTTCTTTGGACAGGGAGTTTCACATACAGCCGTGTTTGTCTGCTTCCTCCAGCATCCAGTAGGTGGTAATAGCATATCACAGATTGTTCATCTTTGTCTACCGAGTCAATCTGAGACTTTTTAGGTGCTGAAATTGCCCTTTAGCAGAGCAAATTGAACTGTCTGTGTGGGACTCGCCTCACTGATTTCATCCACCTTTTGGATTCAGTTGGCTTCTCAGACATGAATAGCAATGGAACAAAATTTTATTATTTAATGCACCAACGTTTTATTATTTAATGCACCAAAATTTTATTATTTAATGCACCAAAATTTTATTATTTAATGCACCAAATACACGGGGGGGGGGGGGGAGAGGATGATTCACATACAAGTATATTGTATGCGCTTTTCAGAGTTAAATTTCATATGTTCAGTATTGCCCAGGTGTTTGCAAGCCACTTGCATTTTTTTTAACAATCTCTCATGTCTCATCAGCTTGGGAAATGAACAGTTACGTACCAGACCCTCCAAGTGTCCCTATTTTCCAGGGATGTCCCTGATTTAGAGAAGCGATCCCAGTTTCTGATTTCATCCTGGAATGTCCCACTTTTTCTTAGGATGTTCCTCTTTTCATTGGTGAAATGGAAAATAGGGACCCTTGGAGGGTCTACAGTTATTGCAGTGCCTACTTGCCTTTAGGGCTAATTGATGTGGTGGTTTCTTATTTACTACAGTGGTTGTTATTTACTACATTTTGAAATAATAATAATAATTGTTATTATTTCTACCCTGCCCATCTGGTTGGGTTTCCCCAGCCACTCTGGGTAGCTTCCAGCACATACAAAAACACAGTGCTTTTTTTCCTTAAAGAAATGTTTAGGGGTACTCTCATTTTCCTACTCATATTGAAATACTGCCCTTCAATGAGGCCAAACTTAGATTCACAAAATGTTTAGGGGTACATGCGTACCCCTGTGTCCCCCCCCCAAAAAAGCACTGTAAAAACATAATAAAATGTTGAACACTGAAAACATCCCAATACAGAGCTGCCTTCAGGCGTCTTCTAAAAGTTGTGCAGATCTTTATCTCCTTGACATCTGATGGGGGGTTTCCACAGGGAGGGTGCCACTGCCAAGAAGGCCCTCTGGCTGGTTAATGATTAATACAGCCTCTTTCCTCTTCCAGGGATATATTTCTGTCTGTCCCATGGACAGTTTGCATGACATGAAAATCAGGGTTACCCCACGTTTTGAGAATCTTCTGCCTTCGTAGTACAATCAAAGTAATGACAAAACTGCATCTCCCCAGCGTAACTGAAGGACTTTCTTGTACAGTGTGGATTTATATTGCACTAGATGCCTTTGCTCGTTTTTATTCCTGCAGTGTTAACACTCTCAGCGAGTGCATTAACCAAATTTTAAACAGCCCATCACGGTGTCTTTTCTCTTGCTCAGGTCTGACTTTTCCCTCTCCAAGTATGTCAAGTTAGCAAGGATTAAAGAGAAAGAGAACTTCAATGAGAAGGAAAATTTGAATCCAGAAAGGCTCAAGGTCAGAAGCCAAAGGTTATGGTTTGCAACAGGGACATCTGCCAAGAACGGATTTAAGAATTAATTGTAGATTAATTGTTGCATGCTTTTTACTCATGGATCAGGGCAGGGATGAGGAAAGTTTTGTTGTGTGTGCCTCATTGCCAGTTTGAAATATGTAAATTGGCAAACATGGAGGAGGCCCATTCTTCATCCCATTCAGATGGACACATGGTGCAATTTATATTGTTTTATGGGTATGGGGAGCTCTTCTTGTTTTCTTCATACTCTTATCTGTAAAAAAGGCTCTTTTTGTGAAGGCTGAATTCATATACATGGCTCACTACTGTCAGTGGGACTTTACTACCTATCACTAAAACAGCCATTTTATTTATTTTCTACCATCACAACAATCCTATGCATTATGAAGTGTCACTATTATTTCCATTTTACAGGTGTGGGACTGAGGCAAAGAGGCAATGATTAATGTCACACGCTGAATCTATGACAGAGGTGTACTCACTTACTCTCTATCTCCCTAACTGGCACTAGAAGATAATCAGTTAAAACTCACTGGCCTTAGTGGGACTTAATGGTGTGGCTAGCTAGGCAAAGCAAGCTAGCCAAAGCTTTTTAGCACCCTTTACAAGAGAGTTGTAATACATCATTGGAATTTTAACACTTTTAATACAGCGCTCTCTCTCTCTCTCTTGCTCTCTCTGTGTATGTATGTGTGTGAGTAATTTTTATTTTGTGTGCTTGCAGGCTCTCATAAACTATTTAGATTCTCCTGTGGAACTTGAGCAACTCTATGCAGCTCAGGTAAAGTTAAGACTTCTTATCTGTTTATTTTTGAGCTTGGAAAAGCCTTTTGAAAGGCTTGTTGTTGTTGTTGCTGTTGTTGTTGTTCTCCCCTTCCAGATTTCCTTTAATATATGAGCGCTATCTGCTTTTAAAAGAAACACAACAAAAAGCAACAAAGCTAAGATTATCAGAATTTCAAAAGCGTGCCAAGCGTTCCGGGTCAGAAATCACATTGCAGATTAAGTCCTTTTACTGGTTAAACTTTGGAACTCACTGATGATGGCCACCAGCTTGAATGACATTAAAAGACTTTAAAAGAGAATTAGATAAATTCATGCAGGATAAGGCAACCAAGGGCTGCTAGCCATCATGACTGTGCTTTGTCTCCACAGTCAGACACAGTATGCTTCTGAGTATCAGTTGCTGGAAAGTGCAGGCAGGATGGGTCATTGGCCTGATCCAACAGGCCCTTCCTTTTTACATTAGAGGTCAGGAATTACAGTGGTACCTCGATTCTCGAATATAATCCGTTCCAGAGGACCATTTGACTTCCAAAATGTTCAAAAACTGAGGCGCAAAGGGCTGGCTGCAAATTTAATTGGAAAAATTGAAAAACACACAGCAGAAGCCGTTAGACTTCCGAGACTCGTTCAAAAACAGAAGCAATTACTTCTGGGTTTTTGACGTTCAAAAATTGAATTGTTCGTCTTCCAAGATGCTCGAAAACCGAAGTACCACTGTATTTCCCATGGAAAGACACTGCGGTCCCATGTAAAAATTCAGATCCATGTGCCTATCAAATGTGTAGGCCTTCTAGGAAAGGGCCATTGTCCATTGATAACAAATATTCAGAAGCCCCCAAGTTCAGTCCCTCTCATCTCCAGGAAAGACTCAGAATGTCTCCTCTTTGAAACCCCAGAAAACCTCTGTATAGAAAATACTGAGCTAGGTGGACCAGTGCTCCAACTCATTATAAAGTGATTCCTATTAACCTTATTCCTGCTATACAGAGTTCTGCGTACCCTAGGGATGCTTATTTATTTATTCTGGGTCAAGTTCGGAAAACCGGTTTGGAGGAATACAGAGGTGGCAAAGACCATTATTGGGGAAGCGAGGACCTTCATCTATTGGCCATGTTTACGTGTTACACTCAGTCGTCGGTGTAGGGGTGGTAACATCTGATAAAGCCACTGTTATTTGTGTGCTTGCTTCTTTAAATTCTGCTAAGCTATAGAAGTGATGCAGCAGAAATAGAGCAAAGTACTTAATTCATTCCAAAGGTCCATTCTTAACCTGAAACTGTTCTTAACCTGAAGCACCACTTTAGCTAATGGGGCCTCCTGCTGCTAAGCACGATTTCTGTTCTCATCCTGAAGCAAAGTTCTTAACCCAAGGTACTATTTCTGGGTTAGCGGAGTCTGTAACCTGAAGTGTCTGTAACCTGAAGCGTATGTAACCCGAGGTACCACTGTAGTGGGTGATGAATGCCTTTTGTTCGAAGATGTGGTGGACCAGAGAAAGCAATTGAGTGCGGGTCAGCTGTGTGCCTTTTCAAAGCCTCTCCAGAAAGCAGTCTTGTAGTTTGTAGTGCATTTATATTTTTCAAGGCAGAAACAAATCTCTCTGCAGTTTCCTGCAGGAATTGGGAGAAGCCACCCTGGTGATTACAGTATTCTGATTTCTCTGCCTGTCTTCCTAGGCCCTTGGACAACTTGGGGTTGCTGAGGAATCTGTCACATCTGCCCTTTTTAATACTGTAAGTAGAATCCCCATGGACTCTTGCCATCTTGTGATGGGCATTTGCAGACTTTTCTAACTAGATACTAAATGGGGCATTTGGCTAGTGCTTATATGAATCTCCCTCATACTCAGTAACATCTGGGAGGGAGGAGTGTATGGGAATGTGATATCATTGTGTGACCCCCCCCCCCCCATGTCAGTTCACCAACTGCTACATGCAGGAGCAGTGAATTCTTGAATGTGGTAGAATCTCATTACGCATTTCCTTTAACAGCTGTTTCTGGGGATACACATGAGGAGACGTGGGTCAGTGGCAGCCCTGCATCTCCTATAACATCTAGTTAGGTAAAGGTAAAGGGACTCCTGACCGTTAGGTCCAGTCACGGATAACTCTGGGGCTGCAGCGCTCATCTCGCTTTACTTGCTGAGGGAGCTGGTGTACAGCTTCCAAGCCATGTGGCCAGCATGGTGAACCAGAGCAGCGCACGGAAATGCCGTTTACCTTCCCACTGGAGCGGTACCTATTTCTCTACTTGCACTTCGTGCTTGCGAACTGCTAGGTTGGCAGGAGCAGGGACCGAGCAACAGGAGCTCACCCCGTCGCGGAGATTTGAAGCGCTGAACTTCTGATTGGGAAACCCTAGGCTCTGTGGTTTAACCCACAGCTCCACCCGCGTCCCACCCTGCTAAGTCATCATATCTCACCATTGGCAATGGCATAGCCCACAAGGGAAGTGGGTATGTGTGTGACTCTTCTGAGGTTAAATATAGAGCCCCTTGTAACTGTGGACTGGAGCAAGACTCACCATAGTTATTGCTGGGGAAAGTTTTCCTACGATATTAAGAACTTGTTGGGGCTGGAGGGAATTTGCCTTACCATGCAGCATATGACCATTCCCAATTAATTTATAGGTATTAGCTTTTCACGTGCCTCCTCTGTGCTTATGGTATATATACAATCTTGGATCAAGCAGTGGCCTGGTGAGTGGGCAGGCAGGCAGGGTGCTTGGCTTTGGTCTTTCGAACCCTTCCACTTCTATTCTGTGCACCTGTGATATGCTTAGATGTTCATGCATGTATAAGTAAATGGTTTCCAGCTGGCCTGCCATTAGTACTTATTCTCTCAGTTCCAGGAATGCAACAGCTTGCCTTTGCAGTATGAAGCAGCCCGGTCACTGGCTTTGCTAGGTGAGTGACATTTCGCCTCTGATCATTATCTACACAACACAAGATGTTCAGCACAGTTTGAAGCCAACTTGTTTGGACAACCATCGTTAGCGCTGGCCATGCCCCGGTTTGGACAGAAAAACAAACCAGAGTTAGATGGACTTGAGCTCTTTTCTTCCTTCTTCCTTCTGGTGTGGCTAATTTTCTATAATTAGTCACAGAGGAATGCTCCTTGGTGCATTTATAGCAATCCTCGTGTATTATAGGTCTTGTCACATGCAAGCAGAGGAGGGTTTTTTCCTCCCCCTCAGCTTTCTTTTGCACATTTCACTCTTGTGGCAGAATTGTAAAAGGTGACTTCCGGTCCCCTCTGTTACAGGGATATAACCATTTGAGATCCCTGTGTGGGCTGATATTTCAGATGACTTTCTGTTGGATTTGAATGTTTTGATTGCTTAGAACCCCCGGTCAAATTTTTTAGACACACGCGGACTTTGATTGAATTGGAGACTTCTATTTCCTGATGGACTTCAGAGTGAGATTAAGGAATGAATCCTTGAACTGGGAGTAAGTCCAACTGAAATTAGTAGAATTTGTTTTCAGATAAACACACAGGCTGCAAATTGCCCAGTGATCTTTTTCAGAATGCCTTTGAAGACTGAAATCACATCTGTAAGCAAGATTTGAGCCAAGGTTCAGCCTTACAAACTTCTTTTGGATACCGCAGCTCAGCCTGGAATATCTGATGTATTAATAACCAATCATAATAATAAGCAGCCTAATTTCACTTTTTGTTTGCTAAAGAGTATCAACATCCATCCTCTCAAGCTGGCAAGCAGGTGTCGGTTTGGTATTTCTGTTTTTAAAGGGAAAGAAATATTCTGTCTAGAATATATATCCTCAGAATTGTTTTGCCTTGCAATGTGCTTCCCCTCCATTGTCACTGAACTCTTGTGCTTGAATTTATTTGTTTATCTTTGCTCTAATTGTATTTTTATTGCTTTGCGTTTTTATTTTGAATATGTTTATGTATGCCCGCAGAGAACTACAGTTAAGAGGTGGCAAATACTGCCGGTAATTAAATAAAACTTCCTGGGAGTTTTGCTTTCCCCTTTGATCACTGCCTCTCGATTCTCTGGAGCAGGTTGCCTAGATACCTCTGTAGTGAAAATGCTAATTAGACACCTAAAGGATGCGAGTCTGAATCGGAGAGAAGATACACTGAGTGCGTTGAAGGTATCCCTGCAGGCATGGTCAATGACACCTGAACTTGAGGTAATATGTGGGGCTGTATTACAGATAGACATGTCCTCTGCCAGTCTCTTCTCTTTCTGGGCCTATTTAAACAGCTTTCAGATCACTGTTGCACCTAATGCAGCTGCTCTCTTTCCCTAGTGGTATTGGATAGGTGCCCGGTCCAGTTTAATCCGAAATCTGCGACGGTTGGTGAACCTACAAGATCCCATGGACAGCGTAGCATTCGACGCAGCCCTTTGCTTAGGGTACCTGGACAAGTATAATCCAATCGCACAAGAGACCATGTTCATGTGCTTGTCCCAGGACGACTGCCAGAGGAAAATTCAGGTGGGGCTGTTACATAAATGGACAGAGAGATATGAGTTGTGCTTTGTGGTCCGAATACCTCTGTGAAGTGAGTCCCTGAGAAATATTTGCCCCAGGATAATCACAGGGGAAAGGAGAAACAAAACTTGTTATGTATTCTACCTTCTCACAGGCCAGAGGGCGAAGTTGCAGTTATTGCTCATTCCCCCTATTTAAGAGAATATAAAAATGCACATTTATCAGCCACCTCCCCCAGTTTGCTTCCCTTTTCCTTAGCTAGTCATGGCCCTGAGGTGGGAGAAATCTGCTATGCATAATCAAGAACATTTAGCTCAGATCTGTACTGTGGCTGTACCCAATAGTGGATGAAGACCTTTGCGCAAACTGGTCAAGGCATAATCTACAACAGAGATAAAAGCAGCTGTGGCACAGGAGTCAGTGCGAGAGGAGGGAATCAGATTTAGGCTGTAGAGCAGTGTTTCCCAGCCTTTTGTCTCCAGCTGTTTGTGGACTACAACTCCCATCATCCCTAGCAAGCAAGACCAGTGGTCAGGGATGATGGGAATTGTAGACTGAAAAAAAGCTGGAGACCCACGTTTGGGAAACACTGCTGTAGAGCTATGGTGATGGGGTGCTTAGCTTTTTCTAATACCTCATTGACCATATATCATTTATTTGTACATTTGCACATTCTCCATGGAAGCTAGAAGCTTACTTTTTAAAACCTGGTTTGTTTTAAAAAGGCAAGAAGAAAAAGACACAACTTTAGGATTCAGTTGAAAGGATTTAAACTCTAGAAGATCAGATTCCTAATACGCCGTCGGGAGAAGAGTTGGGCAATTGCATTAAGTTGTTTTGGGATCTCCTTTCCTACAGTTTGTCAGGAGTAGTTCAGGGACTGTCGTATCATTTTAATGCTACCTTTAATATTATTTAGTTAAACGAGACTTCTTGGCATGAAGCCCAAATTGTCTTCCTCTCCCCCACACCTTACCCCACTTTGAACACCTGCTCTCACTCCATCCATGTCTTCCTCTTCTAGGCTTTGGTCATGCTGGTAAAGCAGATGGCCATAGTGGACCCTGTAGTTATCAAAACTGTTATTGAGCAGCTTCAGCGTTCTCCTTTGTACAAGGTGAGCAAATTTTGTACTGTAGAACCCATTCTGTGGTATTGAGCCAGTACAGTGGTACCTCGGGTCAAGTACTTAATTCGTTCCGGAGGTCTGTACTTAACCTGAAACTGTTCTTAATCTGAAGCACCACTTTAGCTAATGGGGCCTCCTGCTGCTGCATGATTTCTGTTCTCATCCTGAAACAAAGTTCTTAACCCGAGGTAATATTTCTGGGTTAGCGGAGTCTGTAACCTGAAGGTACCACTGTATCTCAATTTTGGCTGAATTTCCCTTCCACTCTTTTGCTTGTTCATGGATCCAAAAATTTGCTTACTATTTTCTCTCTACATGCTTTTTCATGGATGAATTTGGCTGAATAGGTTCTTTGCCGGTATATAGATTTGTCTGAGCTTCTCTCTCTCTGTTTAGCTATCTTACAGAATGATTCTATTTATCTATATTTACTCAGAAATAAGTTCCTGGGGGTCAGGGGTCAGCAACCTTTTTCAGCCGTGCGCTGGCCCACCATCCCTCAGACCATATGCCCCACAAATAACCCAGAGATGCATTTTAAATAAAAGGACACATTCTACTCATGTAAAAACACGCTGATTCCCAGACCGTCCATGGGCCGGATTGAGAAGGTGATTGGGCCGCATCCAGCCCACAGGCCTTAGGTTGCCTACCCCTGCTGTGGGTTCAGTGGGACCCCTTCCCAAGGGTTTATGTCTGGAACTTGTTTTTCCTGCACAGTTCTGGGTCATTTCAAATAATAATCTCAATGGAATGGCCTCAGAAATGTGTGTGTTATCTCTACTGAAATGTCAGGGGATAGGGGCATTGCTGCTCCTATCACAAAAGCAACAAGCAGTCTTGTAGTCCCTCAAAGCTAACAAATATATCACGATATATATAAAGCACAAGCTTTTCTGGGCTAGAGTCTACTTCATCCATAACACATGTGTTAGTTTTTAAGTTAAGTTACAAGACCTTATGGTTTTTGCTACAACATACTAACATCACTACCCTTGTGGGGGCTGATAGAATGTCAGTTTGAGGCAGATTTAAAGCAGAGATGGGAAACGGTTGGCCCTCCAGATGTTCAGCTCCCATCAGCCTCAACAGCATGACCAATGGTCAAGGATTACGGCAGCTGTAGTCTAAAAACATCTGGAGGGACACTACAGAGTTCTCAACCCTGCTTTAGGCTGAGACACCATGCCTCTATTTTTCCTGAAACTGCTCACTTCTACATGTTATAATTGGATCTGTGCAACTTCACTTGCTGTTAGTACATGGGGATTTGTCCAAGGCACCAAGCATGTTTGCATTCTCCAGTTCTTTAGGCTAGTGCTTCTCCCAGAACTCCTTGAACATGATTTCCTTTTTAAACAACAACAAAGGGGCATATTTAGCCTAAGAGAATCCCCACTGAACTTGAAATCACCTTCCTAGAATGTTATGGGAACAGCCCAAGATGCATGATTGAATCAAGGGTTTGCATTTGATGCCGCAAGAATTGTGATCTATGCAAAGTGCAGAAACAGCTAAGACCACCATCTTTGTGCACCCTCAATTAGAGATTTGTTTCTGAGAAAAATCAGGTTTGTTTCTGAGAACAATATGCATGGGATTGGGTTACAAGTATTGTATTCTTTTTTTCAAGGACTTCCTATCACTGGATTTCCCTCCTTCCATTGTTCCATTTGTTCATGTTCTCAGTAGTTTAAAAGTTTTGTCTGTGTTGCAGATGCAGCTTGAGAAGAAGAGGTGGTATGGGGAAACTGTCTTTAGAGTTAACGGGCTAGAAGGAAAACATAAATAAGCAGATTTTTATTTCTCATATAAGCACAAAGTAACATGGATCTTAGGGACGCGGGTGGCGCTGTGGGTTAAACCACAGAGCCTAGGACTTTCCGATCAAAAAGTTGGCGGTTCGAATCCCCGTGACGGGGTGAGCTCCCGTTGCTCGGTCCCTGCTCCTGCCAATCTAGCAGTTCAAAAGCACGTCAAAGTGTAAGTAGATAAATAGGTACCGCTCTGGTGGGAAGGTAAACGGCGTTTCCATGCGCTGCTCTGGTTCACCAGAAGTGGCTTGGTCATGCTGGCCACATGACCCGGAAGCTGTATGCCGGCTCCCTCGGCCAATAAAGCGAGATGAGTGCCTCAACCCCAGAGTCGGTCACGACTGGACCTAATGGTCAGGAGTCCCTTTACCTTTACCTAACATGGATCTTGCCTGCCTTTGACAATGCATGCCTTTGGACGGGCATCATGAACAAAAGCTTTTAGCTTTTCCTATATCCTATGAAGTTTATTTTGTTTACCCCTTTAAGTTTCTTCTTCTTTTTCTTTGTGTTGTAACAGCTTTTGTAAGCTTTGAAAATCAGTAAAACATAACTAGAAAAGAAGTGGTGGGGACTCGTGAATAGTGGAAGAAAGAGTGGCAGGATGAAGAGCAGGTTGAAGGGACAGTCTGTTGAAATACCACAAGCACATGAGGTTTGTTAAATGGATAGCTTATGTCCTCTTTTTTGCCTCTTTACCCTCAGCATCGTGTTGACGCTGCAAGACTGCTGGCCACCATAGGGCTCGAAATCATCCAAGAGGAAGGCTTGGAGGAGGAAGTGTTCAATGTGCTTCTGGAGAAGTTGTCCGAGGAACCTTTTCTGGTGATGTTGAACTTTTCAAAGCTGCCCCTTTGGTTTTTCAGTTTTGCGAACTAGTTCTGCCTTGCCTTTTAAAATACCCAAATTCTCTAGTTCTTCATCATGTCCTATTCCATTCAGATGCCATCTGTGCCTAAGCAACGGATGTCAAAAATGTACACACCTCAGCTTATGTTTTTGAATCATATAGAAGCTAGTTTGAGGGCAAGTGCACCACACACAAGTATTTCTCAAGAAACTACAGAATACATATGGATTGTGGCTAACATAATGTGCACTCTGCTTCATATACCAGTGGTGGGAGCACACTGGGGTTGAAGTAAACAGCAATTTGTACACAGCCTGAGTTATCCACAGAATTCAAACTGAGAAACTATGGTTAATGGTGTTGGTTCAAGGAAACAACAGGTATAAAAGCAGAATTCCTAGATGCCAATATCAGGTTTGTGTCTCATCCTTCACCCAGGTTGTGAGGCAGGCTGTTGCCTCAACTGTTGAAGAACTGAACATAAAGAAGCGAGTCTGGGACATAGTGGAGAAGTAAGCTGCAAGATAAGGCAACGATTCAATGTATATTCCATTTTTTTCCTTCAGTGAGAGAGACCCTAAAGGTGGCTGCAACTTTCACAGTTCTCAACTACAGGGGTCAAACTGCCGAAAGTGCCACCTGGTGTGAGGCTGTGTTCACCCCGTAAAAGCACATTTTCCCCCTCCCAAAAAACCCGGGAACTGGAATTTTGTTAAGGGTTCTGGAAATTGTAGCTCTCCATGTGCTAAACTGCAGTTCCCAGGATTCTGGAAGGGGGTGCTTTAATTGTATTGTGTGTATGCAACCTGGGTGCAAAAGGAGCTATAGGGCTGCACCCGCCTACACACTTTACAGAACCCAGCATTTGAACCATAATTTCATGGACTAGAATCCACATTCTTAAGGCTCATGAAATCTCATATTGTCTTAAACTGCATACAGATGATTATTAGAGAGTTTTTTTAAAAAATTATAACAAAGTTACTGCAGGACTTATACACCTTTAAAGGCAATTCCCAGTTGGAAGGAGCAGCGGCGGAGCAAGCCGAGCGGGCGCCTGGGGCGGCGCGCATGCCCTGTGCCCAGGGGCAGGGCCAGCCAACCGTGGGGCGAGCTGAGCCGGGGTAGGACAGTCTGTGGGGCCTCTGAGGAGTCTGCCTGCTTCCTCCCACTCAGCCGCCCTACAACTGAGGGGGAGGCAGTGAGTGGACTGTTTGGGGCAGCACGGAGCCTGTGGGCAGCCAAGCCACCACGTTACTCCCAGGAGAGATGCGTGGCTTGGGCGCGCTGCAGGCCCCGCGGTGAGTGCCACCCGACATTTTTTCACCCCCCCCCCAGTGGTGACACCCAAGGCAACCTGCCCCCCCTTCCTCCACCCCTGGGAAGGAGAGGTAGACGCTGAGAGACAGAGTGAGTCCCATTCAGAGTCAGAGGAGGAATTTCCCTGAAGGAGGAGAGGCATGGATTGTGCAGACCACTGGCTTTTCTGGGAAACGAAAATCCTTGGCTGAGCTGCTGGAGTAGGCCGCAACATGGCTTAAACACTATTGTAGAGCTGACGTTTCTTTCGTACACACACATTTTTTTTAAAAAAAAATTTTTGACCCACTGTGGTCTCTGACCAAACTAGTTTAGCAGCTTTTTGTAGTGCTTTATTCTAGAAAAAAAGCCAAAACTACCCTACTGAAGCATGATCTGAATATTGCAGCAGATGATGGTGATGGTGGTGATATTTATAACATGCCCATCCAGCTGGCTTTCCCCAGCCACTCTGGGCAGCTGGGGAATATTAAAAACAGAATAAAACTTCAAACATTAAAAACTTCCCTAAACAGGGCTGCCTTCAGATGTCTTCTAAATGTCAGGTGGTTGTTTATTCTCTTGACATCTGATGGGAGGGCGTATCACAGTGAGGGCGTCACTACTGAGAAGGCCTTCTGCCTGGTTCCCTGTAACTTTGCTTCTTGCAGTGAGGGAACCACCATAAGGCCCTTGGAGCTGGACCTCAGTGTCCGTGCTGAAGAGGGGGGTGGAGACGCTCCTTCAGGTATACTGTCCCAAGCTCCCTTTTGCATCTATTCATATGACTGAAAACCTCTTGTGCTAACCATGCGTCATAGCAGACTCCTAGAGCACATTTATTAAACAGATAACAAGCAGGAGTGGTCCTGAGGCTTGCTTGCACAGAACTGAAGTGGTGGAGGGGAACCTCACAACCCGCCTACAGAAATCCCACCACATCTGTCAAACTGCAGGAAGAGTGATGGCTACACTCAACTTCCTTTCAACCCATGACACATGAAATTTGGCAAGACATTGGCGTGAACACGCACTCTAGTTACATAACATATTTCGGATTGGAGTCCCGTGGCTGCTTTTTCAGCTCAAACATGCTTTTAAGAAAATAGGTTTATAGTGGTACCTCAAGTTAAGAATTTAATTCGTCCTGGAGGTCCGTTCTTAACCTGAAACTGTTCTGAGGTACCACTTTAGCTAATGGGGCCTCCTGCTGCCGCTGCACCGCCACTGCACAATTTCTGTTCTCATCCTGAAGTAAAGTTCTTAACCCTATTTCTGGGTTAGCAGAGTGTGTAACCTGAAGCGTCTGTAACCTGAGGTACCACTGTATTGTAACGTGTGATTTTGCCATACAGTGAAGCTATGTGAAAGGAGGGGTGGTTTGCCACATATGTGCTCCTGAAGCAAATTAAAAATAGAGGGGAAGTACTCATTTTTCTGTTAGAGATTGAAATAGACTAGGCCAGAGGCTACGTGCAATCTAGTCATCTTTGCTCCATGGGAAGAGGCTGCTGCAATGTGGAATTAGGGGGAAAAACAAAACAGATCAAACAGGACTCTTTAGGCCAGCAACAAGGCTCTGCCCTTATCCATTATATTTGCAGAGTTACTGGGGTTGCAGTCTTAACCCCACATATTTAGAACTAAACCACATTGAATTCAATAGGATTTACATCTGAGCAGGCATGTGGCTTATCCACACTTCCTCTTGTGTCTCAGCTGCTTCCCTCCCCTGCTTTTTAGTGCTCTACTGAAGCAGGCAGCATTTTGGGTTTCCCCCAGATTGCCATTTGTTCCCACCTATTGCTAAAGAGTGGGTTTCCCTAGGAAAGGAGAAGGGCAAGGGGAAAGCTTCTCAGAACCCATGCTTTCTAGGCATAGCACAAGCAGAAGTGTGAACAAGCCCTTGGCAAGGATTGCACTGTTCACACGATCAGAATTATAGAGCTGGAAGGGACCCTCAGGGTCATCTAGTCCAACCCCTTGCGGTGCAGGAATCTTTTTGCCCACATGGGGCTCGAACCCAAGACCCTGAGATTAAGTTGATTCAAGGCTAGTGCAAAGGAAGCCATGAAATAGGACACTTGCTGTTGTCTCCCACCCAAAAAACCCCCCAAACATCCACCTGTACACAGCCTTGTAACCTGATCCTATGCATGTTTACTGAGAACTAAACCTCACTAATTCATTCCCAAATAAGTGCACTTTGAACTGCAGTCTTATTCTCTGGCATCTCTCATCCAGGTATGGGAAGTTTGCATCAGGAGGATATCACTTTGGTTGAACTGAGAAGGGCATATTTGAAAAGGGTTCTTTCAAATTGTTGAGAAATAATATCACAGTGGAACTAATATCTCTTTTTAGGGGGGGGGGGTCTCATGGATATGAACATTTTTCTTCTTCTCCTCTGAAATGTCAGTAAATGCCTCCTTTTTTGTCCATAGGCAGCTAAGGGATGACAAAGATGAGATCCGAAAGAAGGCTGTGATTGCATTAGTAAGTCACACTTCATGTTTAGTCACATAGCCTTGGAGCTGTCAGCTTGCAATCACAAAATGTGCATTATTATTATGCAAGCAGTGCTTTTTTTCCAGGGGGTACTCAAGGGTACGCAATACTGGCACTTACTGTAACAACTTCATGGTGAACGCTGGCACCTATTTTTCTAGGGGGGACGGGGACGCACTGTCTGCAAGGATACATAGATTGGTGCTCAACTGGATAAACTCTGCTGATGGAAGATATCCACCAGCTGAATAAGAAGGAAGGCTGTTTCCAGCAATTCCTCCTTTCCCCCATTGCATGCTCCATCTGCAGCAGAGGATTTGGAACCTTCCAGGGGGATTACCAAAAATCACCTCCCCATCCCCACTCTACTGACTTCCAACAGCGAAGAGACACAAATCAGATATTGCCCATAGTAAGTTGCATGCTTGCCCTTGGGATTAAACTGTTACGATAATTCCAGAGCCTCAGAATGTCTTCACTACTCACCTGAAGGCCAAGGTGAGAGACTGGCTGGACTTCCCAAAGGAGGAAAGTCGATAACCATCACATTCCTAAGCCCCACATGCCCCGGGCAGCCAAGTCTCTGAATCACCTTTTGCCAAGCTGGTGCCTTCCAGCCGGTTTGCACTGCAATTCTCACCACTCCTGACTATTGGCTAGAGCTGGCGGGAGTTGTATGTAGCCCAGAAACCTGGAAGGCGCCCGGTTGGGGAAGGCTGCTCTGAAAGCAAAGGGGCACAGAACATGGTCTCCAGTGATGAACATATGCAAACTCAGAGATTCCTGGTCCCAAGCCATTTAGGACTTTGTTGTTAATAACCAGAACTTTGAATTGTGCCCAGAAAAGAATGGGAAGCTGGAGCAACTCACATAACACCAGAGTGTAATGTACTCCACAAAACTGACGCCAGCCAACCTTCTTGATAGCTATGTTTTGCACCAGCTGAGGTTTCTGAACGCATTTCATGGGCAGGAACAAAGAGCATTTGGAAGTCATCTAATCTGGAAGTGAATTGTATGGCCAAGGCATGTGTGAATGTGTCTGGGTCTGCCTTTCCCAAGACATATAGGCACTTCCAGACTGTCACAATTTTTGGTATTCAGTCACATAGCAACAAATTCAGGCTGCACAATTAGAATCAGCCAGTCTGACTGTACCAGGAATGAGCCCCACTGGAGCACCAGCTGAAGCTGGACAAAACACTATTGGGCCAAAGTATCTTATAACAGGGACGTGGGTGGTGCTGTGGGTTAAACCACAGAGCCTAGGACTTGCCGATCAGAAGGTCGGCAGTTCGAATCCCTGTGACGGGGTAAGCTCCCGTTGCTCGGTCCCTGCTCCTGCCAACCTAGCAGTTCGAAAGCATGTCAAAGTGCAAGTAGATAAATAGGTACCGTTTCAGCGTACCTAAATGGCATTTCCGTGCGCTGCTCTGGTTCTCCAGAAGCGGCTTAGTCATGCTGGCCACATGGCCTGGAAGCTGTACACTGGCTCCCTCGGCCAATAAAGCAAGATGAGTACTGCAACCCCAGAGTTGGTCACGACTGGACCTAATGGTCAGGGGTCCCTTTACCTTTATCTTATAACAAGGTGTGGTCCAGGAGTACTCCCAGGTTTGTAGGTCGACATCCCATCCAATGGAATGGTAGTCTTCCTGGCCAATAGCAGTTCTATCTTGCACATATTTAATTTCTGTTTGTTTACCCTTAACACTTCCTGTTTGTAGATTATACATTTGTGTGTAGATTTGCTTAGGGAAACGAAGTTCCTCAGATACATGTAGTACTGAGACCTCTGGGTATGGGGCAGTATAGAAATTTAAAAAAAATCAATAAATAATAATAAATAATACATGTGTCCATGTATTATTGTGAGAAGAAAAGTGCTCTCTGATCATGAAAGATGGCCAGATTAAATGTTGTGGCACACCATTAAGAATAAAATATATATTTAAAGAAGATAAATAAATGAGTAAGTTAATTTGGATATGCAGAAGATATTAAAAATAAAGGAACCACAGAAAGAGGGGGAAGGCAGTCAAGATTTTAAATGTCAAAATGATTGTAAAATCAGTGAAATGTATATCTCTGAAAAGTATAAATATTTTTTTTAAAAAGAATAAAATGCGAATTTGAAAATTGGAACTTTTTCTGCATCTTGTTTTGCTTTATATAAGTGACATTTCGCTCCTCTGCCTCTCACTAGGGTGTCCTTGGCATTCGCAATAAGAATTTGTTCTTTGCCATGTTGGAAATGCTGGAGCTAGACACCTGTGAGGATGTCCGCATACAGGTTGGTACCAGGGCAGCTCAGAGGCATGTAGGATGGAACCTTCTGTGCTGCTTACCTGTGTCTCTTTTGATGATCCCCACATCTTTTGATGTCTCCCCACATACTCCTCACAGGTTGTCAGGGCATTTTCCACTCTGGGGATGGACAACATGCATGTGAGGAAGAGCCTTGTGAAGAAAGCACAGACACAAGGGATTCTCGCCAGGTATGATGCACATTAAAGGTAAAGGTAAAGGTACCCCTGACCATTAGGTCTAGTCGTGGATGACTCTGGGGTTGTGGCGCTCATCTCGCTCTATAGGCCAAGGGAGCCTGTGCACAGCTTCCGGGTCATGTGGCCAGCATGACTAAGCTGCTTCTGGTGAACCAGAGCAGCACACGGAAACGCCGTTTACCTTCCCGCTGGAGCGGTACCAATTTATCTACTTGCACTTGACATGCTTTTGAACTGCTAGGTGGGCGGAAGCTGGGACCGAACAACGGGAGCTCACCCCATCACGGGGATTCGAACCACCGACCTTCCAGCCGGCAAGCCCTAGGGCTCTGTGGTTTAGACCACAACACCACCCACATCCCTATGATGCACGTTAAGGGGTGCACAATAAAGTAAAAGCCATGCCTGATGCAACTTCCTGGGAGCAGAAGGTCTTTTTGAAGGCCGTATCAGAGCAGCAATCTCCTTAGAGGCAGGGACAAGGGAATAAGTGGTGAGGGGTAAAAATCCCAGAAGCAGCCTCTGTAAAGTTGAAGCAGAGGCAGTCTGTAACCAGCTCAAGTAGGTTTCTTAGTTGCTCAGAACCTTTAGCAAGCTTGATCAGGGCGCTTCTTATAAGCCAGGAAGCATCCTCAGCTGCCTGCACATCTTGTTGAACGGAGGTTTCCTTGTCTGGTCCTTCCTGCAGTTTCCTCCTTTGGCTTGAGCTGGCTGGTGGTAGACGCAGGCCGAGTCCCTGCCTGATGTCCCCCAGGCTGCCAGTTCAATGCCCATTGCAAGCTGGAGTCATAGCTGGTTTGAAAGTGACCTAGCTTATAGAGAATTTATATGTGTGGATGTGGTGGGCCTAACCATGTGCAGGATAATCCTATTAACGGATTCAAAAATATGGCGTCCCCCAAAGGGAGTCTTTATTTACCTTCCTTTTCTTTTGCATTCTCCCTGGCTCTCCTTCCTCCTTCACAGAGAATGTTCCAAAGCCTTGGAGTCACTTGATAAGGTCTCTGATGCCCAGAAAGAGTATATGCTCCAATCCTTCAAAATCTACTGAGACGACTTCTTTCTTTTTGGATTGCGAGAGCAGAATCAAGGCAAGGCAGATGGAATAAAACATCGCCTCTGGTTTTCCAGTGGCAAAGTGTGTGAGAATATATCTGAGCAGGCCTATTCACAGAGCGCATTTCTTGAGCAGTTGCAGGCATCTCACAAGTTAAGTTGATGGCAGATTTTCAGACCATCTGGTTACCTATCACCCAACTGGACTTTCTATAATATTTTCCTTTTGACTACCAGAACTCCTGCCCAAGGTCCTTTGTTGATTTCCCCGTGTCAAACTTTGCTGTGTAGCCACAAGAAGCAGAAATGCGTTTCTTTTTAAACGGGAGAGCCTATAATTAATGCTGCAGATTCAAGTTCTAGGATACAGATTATTGTTATTGTTTTATTCTCAGTTTCCTGAACAGCTGATTGAACAATGTCATCTGGGTGGCGTACAGAAGGCAATCAAATACAAAAACGCATTTGGGTCAGTTAAATAACCTCAATACAAATAACTCAGAAACCGACATAAAACTATTAAAACCAGTATAGAATAAATACAGTGGTACCTCTGGTTACATACGCTTCAGGTTACAGACGCTTCAGGTTACAGACTCCGCTAACCCAGAAATAGTACCTCGGGTTAAGAACTTTGCTTCAGGATGAGAACAGAAATCGCGTGGCGGCAGCGGGAGGCCCCATTAGCTAAAGTGGTCTTCAGGTTAAGAACAGTTTCAGGTTAAGAACGGACCTCTGGAATGAATTAAGTATGTAACCAGAGGTACCACTGTATAAGCACTAGCTGGAAAACACCACCACACCCAGCAAAGAGTAATCAATTTGGGTCCAGATCTAAATACACTACCAAAGCATATAATTGAAATTAAAAGGCCTGGGATAAAAAACACCTGGTGCCCAAATTGCTGCAGCAGGCAAATCTTTCTGGGGAAGGTATTCTGCAAATAAACAGCATATAGTCATGCATTAAGGTACATTAAAGCCTCCTCCCTGCTCAAATTATATTTACCTCTCTGGCATATGCTTTCTCACTGTATGTGGTTGCAGCTAATGCAGATCCATCATTTTCCTTTTACTGTAAGAGTAGGATCTGCTGTCATTTTCCCGTTCCCCAGCAGCTGGTTTTGTTGAAGCAGAGCAGTGATTCAACCTCATTTTATTGCAAGTTACTCTTTTAAAGGGGAAGGGTCTCTGAGCTAGAGAAGTGGTCTGGAGCCTGGATAATAAAGCCCACATGACAGTGCACTGAGAGAAACACTTTTGGATTTCTATATATATATATATTTAATGGTCAGGCTTCACCTCTGTATAAAAGACCTCCTGAGCAGGTGTCTCTGGGTGGGCTGGCCTGGAGAGATTTATGTTGTTGTAGACGTGACCATGATGATCTGAAATATCCAGGCTGGCATAAGACACCTCATCTTGCTCCTCTGAAGTCTGAAAGAGAATTAGATTAGAAATGCTAACAAGTATACAACAAGCCTCAGGCAGTCTGTAGGTAAGAGCCCTGTTGAATGAGACCGAACGCCCATACTGGCGCAAACAGATGGCAGTGGCTAATAAGGATGCTGGTTACAGCATTCATTTTCTTCCTACCTTTTCCTGGGAGTGAATCTCTTCATAGTCATTTTCAGGAAGGACCTTAACAATCCTGTAGAGTCCCGTCTCATTATGGTCTGGGGGCTGGTCAGAAATGGTGTTCTCATTCTGAGTATCTTCAGTATTGTGGGTAGGCATCTGTGAGAGGGGAAGTAAACGCAGTTTTGAAAACAAGTCACAGAAGGGGAGCTTTGTACTCATCTGACATGACCCTAACTTGGTACTCAGTAAGATTTCTGCCAGCCAGCCAAATTGCAAACATGCCACCAAGAACAAACTTTTCAAGAATGAGGCCTAATGTATGCTGAAATCTTGGCTATATTAGCAGATGCACTGTTGCTGGTGGTCAAGGGAAAAGAGGTATATAAAGAAGAATTCCTGAGTGCCAGCAGAGAGTTAAAATCACAAAATATGCAGCATGGAAATACAAATGGTTAGACCTTTAAAATATGCCCTTGTGAGTTCCCTCTTCTCCCAGCATAGGAAAAGATCACATGTTTGGTAAATTAAACATTTGCTTACTTACAAACTGTTCAAAGGTCTGATTCATGTGCCTACCCATACAGCATTCAGAAAAGGTTGTGCAGGCTAAATTTAGTTTAGTTCCAAAGTGGTGAAAGTTATCAGGGATGGCTGATGAGAGCCATGCGGTTGGAGCTGGAGCAACCAGCTTGGAACCTCTTCACATGTTGAGCTTCTCAGGTAGACCGAGGAGGGAAACAAAGACTTCTAGTTCCTCCCAAGATGAGGGGAAGTGGACTTGGCTAAAGCTGGCAGGACAGCTTACTTACTCTATGACAGAGCTTTCAAAACTTTTCATGTTGGTGACACACTTTTTAGACATGTATCATTTTGCAACACAGTAATTCAGTTTCTCTAGCAAACCGGAGGTTAGCCTCACGCCTTTCTAGCCCTGGGAAGAGCACGGGGAGTATTCGCATGATACACTGTAGCCGACGCGACACAGGTTGGAAAACTCTGCTCTATGCTATTAACCCCTTCATGTATTAAGTAGACTTAAGCATGTTTGGTATATGAAGCTGGTTAACCCACAGCTATGATATCACATTGTGGTATTTTAAGACTGACTTTCACCACATCTGAAGATCTTCCCCATTGCTCCTCAGTACTACTATTCCACTTCTCAGAAATAAGAATTTTAGACTGTTCTGGTGCTACTTATTGTGATTGCATTAATGTGCCTTGTGTATTGCGGCAAACCACTTTCATGTATTTTTCATGACATAGTGGTATATAAATATTTATTTTATAAATAATATTAATAAAAAAATGTTATCATGGAGTGATGTGAGATTTTTGCCTTACCCTTTCTGGTAGATTTAGCTCCTCTTTTCTCTGAAAATGTGATTCTGAAATGGATGCATCAATTGGAAATCAGGTAGGTCAAACTAAGCAACTGCAGCAACAGGTTAGGTGGTAAGAAAAATCTGCTTGACTGAAATTCTGCACTGGAATTACACCTACTGGAGATTATACTGAATATTTATCCTGTGCTTTTATTTTATTAACCTCCCTGAGATCTTTGGATGAAGGGTGGTATATAAATAATAAACAAACAGACAAATAATCCTAGGCCTATGTACTCAGAAGCAAGTCCCATTGAGTTCAGTGGGCTTATTCCAAGGTAAGTGTGCATAGATTTGCAGCCCTACGACCACAGAACCTGAAATATTGCTAATCACTACTGCCAGCCATGTGGCTTCTCAGTTTGCTCCCTGTCACTCAGGCCCCTCTTAAGATTCCAAGAAGCTTGGGCCTTAATATTTGTTTGAGTCTCTGCTTTCTTCATATTGCACCCTCTCAATGGGTTGTATCTAAGCTAGTTCTAAGGACTCAATCAGAACAAGTATTTATCTTTGTGCAACAGAACATTCTTCCCCTGCACACACCCTAAATCTGTTCTGGGGCTTCCCCCCACTCTTCCAGAACAGATTTTGGGGCAGCAAGGGGACCAGTGGTGGAAGAGGAGTCTCATGTCACCAGCATGAAAATTTAGTTGAATACCTCCCGCTGTCATGTGGTTTCCCCCACTCCCAGTTGGAGGCTCTGTAGACTGATGTATGTTTACTTGGAAGCAGGTTCTTCTGTGTCCAATGAAGCTTACTCCTAAGTACCAGATTTTTCCATCTATAAGACGCCCCCTATTTTGGGGGACTCAAATTTAAGAAAATGGGGGGAGATCTATCTGTGTTTAAGACACCCCCAAATTTTGGACATTATTTTTTAGGGGAAAACCCTAGTCTTATACACAGAAAAATACAGTATGTGTGCAGAGGATTGTTGCCTCTTTGTTTTAGAAACAGGTGACATTCAGAGGTGAATTGTTTAACAGAGCTCTTGTGTTAGGTTTATGCGGAATAAAATTCAAGTAGGAAGGAAGCATGCTCAGGAATAAACAAAGAATACAGCATCACTCTGACCTGTTTTCTTCTTCCTTGACATCACAAGCAGCACCACAGTTGCAAGTAAGACAAGAATAAATAGTGGGATGATACTATATATCAAAATATAGAGCTTTGATTCTGGGGGGGTCCTGGCAAAAGAAAAAAGAATAGAATATCAAATTTCACATATTTCCATTAGCCATTTCAACAATGGCCATTTCATTTAAAAAATACATCCTTCTTACATAATATGCAACTTTGTTCCACTTGTTTATTTTATTGATTCTTCAGCATATCTACTTGGGAGTCAGTCTCGCTGAACTCAATCCAACCTTAGTCAGACATGCACAGGGTTGTGCTGTCAATCTCTGATTCCTCCTGCCTCCCCAAAAATGATACATAGGGAAGGGATTTTCTTTTGCAAGAATCCAAGCAAATATTTCGATGTGATTGAAACGCCTTCAAAATTACCATCGTCATCCGGGCTGCCCCAGATTGTCGTGTTGACCGAGGATGAAAACAGAAGATAATATGGATAATGTGCACAGAGGTCTCCACTGCTCTTTTTCAGAAATGTTAAAATGGGAGCAAACCCTAAAAAAGTCAATCAGATTGGAGAGTCTAACATTATATACATGATTCCGCAACAGATACAGCTTGTTTTACTCATGTACCTTATGATGTACGGTAATTTGTTACTGATCATCATTATCATTAACAGCAATACTGTAATTAATTTATGAATTGCTTCTGTTGTAATTAATGGCCTTGGAAAGGGGTTTGTGGTGGGTGGCTCCCACCCGTTCGACGTCACAGCAATTGATGATAAGTCGGAAAGTTTTGGAAACAAATTTCTAGCTAACCAAACCTTTTGTATTTTAATGATTTGCGCTTTTTATGTGGGCTCTAGGGTTATAGACATACATGTAAAGGTAAAGGGACCCCTGACCATTAGGTCCAGTCGTGACGGACTCTGGGGTTGCGGCGCTCATCTCGCTTTATTGGCCGAGGGAGCCGGCATACAGCTTCCGGGTCATGTGGCCAGCATGACTAAGCCACTTCTGGCGAACCAGAGCAGCGCACGGAAACACCGTTTACCTTCCCACCGGAGTGGTACCTATTTATCTACTTGCACTTTGACGTGCTTTTGAACTGCTAGGTTGGCAGGAGCAGGGACCGAGCAACGGGAGCTCACCCCGTCGCGGGGATTCGAACCACGACCTTCTGATCAGCAAGTCCTAGGCAAGCCCGCATCCCTTTTAGACATACACATACTTGTGCCTTTTGTTGTTGTTGTTGCTCAGTCATAATTCTTGCAAACATAACCCCCGCAAGAGCAGATACTGAAGGGACTGTCAAGAGACACCAGATCATGCAGATTAAGCATTGCCAGTCCCAGTTTCTAAGTTCCTTCAGTGGGCTGCAAAAATGCTCTACTCCATCAGTCTGCAAGTCATAGAAGTGGAAGTGTTCCCAACCCTGCAAGCATGGAATAGTAAAAACCATAGCTAATTTCTGTTCAAACAACAGCACAGGGCAGCATGAAAATCAAAAAGTTGTAGCAGTTTCTTCAGACCTAGTATTCTCAAAAGTGCCCAGTACCACAGCTCCCTCTGGGAAACATCTGCTGTCCATTACATCAGTATAAATACCATATTTTGGACAGATATTCACAGGCATCTATTCCCCAGTTAATCTGGGAGAGATTAGCTGCAGAAATCTTATATTTCAGTGGTCAGCGACAAAAGGGGGAGATTAAAAGTGGGTCCCACATAGAAAGCCCCTCACAAGGTTATAGAAAAGGAACCCAAATACTCACTCTGTAGGATCTGGGCTGTGGGTAGACTTTACTACGGAGGTGATAGATTCCGGTGTTCCTGTAGTTGATAACTTTTCTTCTGGATCTGAGGGGGGGGGGGCAAAAAAAAAAAAAAAAAAGAATCAACAAAAATTGTGGTCATAGTTCCTCTGCTGTATCAACAGCATTCTGTATTTTACTGCATGAAGAGAAGGATTTTATCTATTCATTGACATTCTGGAGATTTTTTTCTTTCTCCACTTCCTCATTCCTGCATTTCTATCATTACAAACAAGGAGAGGAGGAGGAGAAGCAGCATTTACCTGGAGAAACTGCCACGTTCACCTTGTGTCCGATATCGAAAAGGTATGGACGATCTATAACACAGTGATAAACTCCAGAATCATCCAGATCCAAATTGTCCATGGTCACTTGAAAGTAGTGCTCTTTCTTATTCTCTCTGAGGGAAACTCTGCCCATGTTCACCTTTCCATCTGATGATATTAAAGTTTCGCAGGAATCTGACAATAAGCCTTCTTTTATTTTGCACCAAATCTTAGTGTTATCTTCATAGGTTTGTTGATAATGGCAGCACAAAGAGAGAGATTTCCCTTCATATCCATGCACTTCAACTGGACCGGTCAGTCGCCGTGTCCCTGGGGGAAAGAAAGAGAATCATTCATTGGAGTCAATCAGGTTGACACCATGTTGCTGGTGTTGTCAGGCTACAGGGAATCTAATCCCCCTCCCTCACGGCTGGCAGCCAGAAATTGGGAAAACAAGAAGTTCTTACCAAGGTATTTTATTCAATATTCACAGAGAGAGATATGCATAATGCTGCCTCTTGGATAATGGCGTTGCTCTGAGTAAAGTCCCACCCCCTCTGTCTCTCCTATTATACGTCATCAGCTGATTATACGTCATCAGCTGATTTCTGCCTCTGAGCTTTCTGTTCTCCTACTCTCAGTGCCTGCCTGGACCTGGGAGAGGGGGGGTCTGGCATGCTTTCCAAACACACTGAGTCTGTCAGCTGTCTCTCTCCTGGTGATGCTTCCTCCCCCTCCTGCTCCTCTCCCAATATTTCCCAGCTTCTCCCCTCTGCAGCCTCTGAACTGTAACCTTCTGTAAACCACTGTTCTAAATCTATACTGTCTCCCTCTTCTCTGGGAAGTGCAGGAGGAGGGGGGACAGTCTCCACCATTCCTCCTCAGTCCAGTCTTTGACAGGTGTGCAGCACTGCAGTAAAGCCAGGCCATTCATTACAAGACAAGTATTTCCACGTCTCTGCAACAAGCATTCACAAAATTCTCCCCATAGCCCCTGTGAGAGGCTCTGGCCCTGCTTTTCCTGTGAGTGGCCTTTGTACCAAGCGCCTTTGGGCAAACCAGCTTGTGGATGGTGTAGGAGGGTACCAAAGTATCTGCATTAAAACGCAAAGGCTGTTCAGGCTGCATCATTTAGGACAGAAGTTTTAGTTTCGGGCATTATTGTATTATTGGATAGTCTCTTTACTCGTGTGTGTGTGTGTGTGTGTGTGTGAGATACACACACACACACACTTTGCGACCATGGATATTTACCAGTATATTTTCTCACCTTGTGGAAATTTTAGAATTGTCATAGTGTAATGTTGGTTATGAAGTTTGGAAATGTTTGTCTTGTAATGCGCAACTGTATTCTCAGGTGAGCTTCTTTGCCCCTAAGCATGGCACCAAACAGTTTTTCGAATTCACCGGGAAAAACAAGGAATTTTTGAAAATGGGCATGCCAACCAATTCAGCAACTTGTGCCAGCAGCCAACCACAAATCAGGGCATCATGTCATATGGTCATATGCTTACATATACGCAGTAAGATTCCAAAGTAGTTATTTAGGTATATGCACATGCAAAAGATTGCTATGCCAGTTTGCAACAGAAATAGCATGTTTGCAACAGAAATAGCATGTTTACCTTTCGCTTTCCACCATTTGTCTCTCGAGTCTTCTATCTCTGGACTTTCAGTAGTGCCATCCCATGCATTTTGGCAGACTTCCCCCTTAGGCTTCAAGATCTGTGGCCTTGAGGTAGCATTTTTCTCTTCTTTACCTGAAATTAGCACCCAGCCCAGGAGAGACAACATCCTCAACGGTCTCATGATTCTGCTTCTCTCCTCTGCTCAAGTTCAAGGGAGGTAAAGGGTAGCCAGTCTCTCCCAGAGGCCTCAAGATACTCTCACAAGTTTCTGTCAGGAAAGAGAATCTTCAAAACTCACTGGCGATAACTTAACCCCCGCCCCTGAAAGCGGAAGTGTTCAGCCTTCTTCAGAAATAGGGGGGAAAGGACAGATTCTCTTCTGCAATCCTTAGTATGCAAGCAGCTGTGGTTAGTGTATTCCCTCCCCCCTTTATATTAAGAAACACACATGCTAGCTGAGGAGAATAATGTAAATGCATTTCAGTGGACCAGAATTACTTTAACCAATACTATGACCTAGTGTAGTTACAACTGGGCTGTGATAAGCAAGAGAAGATGCACAGTATTTTCCCATAAGAACATGAAAACAGCCCTAGTGAATCAGAAGGCCAGTGGCCTATCTGGTCTTAGAATTGTAGAGTTGGAAGGGATCCTGAGGATCATCTAGTCCAACTCCCTGCAATGCAGGAATATGCAGTTGTCCTATACGGGGATTGAACCTGCAACTGTGGCGTTATCAGCGCTGCACTCTAACCAACTGAGCTAGTCAGGTCCAACATCCTGTCCTCACAGTGGACAGTTTGATGCAGTAGCCAAAGTTCTCTCATGGTGGTGTCACCTCATTAGAGAGCTTTCTGTTCCCCGTTCCCCCACCATCATACAGTTTAATTCCCTGTGATACACAAAGAGACGGTGTGGTTACAAGTGAGTTGTGCGGCAGGAAGTGTGGGAGCTGAAGCTCTCTTCCGGTTGTGTCTCCTATGCATCCAGATAATTGCAAAAAGCAGAAACAGGAAGAAGGGCGTTTTCAGGCTGATCGGAACCAGGAAGTACCTATAAATAAGATATCTGCAGCACAGCAACAGAAGAGAAAAGAGAAGAAAACAAAGCTATTTCCCACCATTTGCTAATGAAAAAGTGCTGCATATGCAAAGATTATGCGGCGGCTGGGCTGCAGTTTTAAAGCAATGATAAAGCACCCAGGTCAAAAATATGTAGGATGCGTTTCAGATGTATGAGAGAGAAATCATTTCTGGGACCACCAATGAACTTAATATATAATTGAAGGAAGGCCAGACTTGACGATATTGAGCAGCACAAAATTTATTATCCCGTTAATGAAGAATGGCAGATCATGAAAAAGATATTGGAAATTGCAGCTTAGTTGACAAAGCATGTGTGGAAAAAGCTCAGTGTACATGACCTGTGTAGGGAAAGATGTGGAGATGAGGACTATAGAAAGTGCTAGACTATGCAGGATATTGGCCAACAAAAGCCCCACTAAGCATCCTCTTTTCTCAGCAACTGGACGACAACAACAACAACAACAACAACAATAATAATACACTACCATCTGGCTGGGTTTCCCCACTTGCAGTTTTGCCTCAGCCATGGGGACTAGGAGCTTAACTTCTCCAAAATAGAAACGATGAGTTTTCAAGCAGTATCAGAGACATCAATTTTCTACATTCCCCTGTTACTTTGTGAAAATGGTATAATTGGAAATTACTCTGACTGTCAGCACACA
This sequence comes from Podarcis erhardii, assembly GCF_964252035.2. Taxonomy (NCBI): domain Eukaryota; kingdom Metazoa; phylum Chordata; class Lepidosauria; order Squamata; family Lacertidae; genus Podarcis; species Podarcis erhardii. Next base: position 34,224,339 of record NC_138498.1, read on the forward strand.
GCAAGGTGCTCGTGTAGTTACAAACAGGGCGTCAGAATGCTCAGTTGTGCTTTGCCATTCATATTTATAGAGGGAGCTAGGTCTGGTTGTTCAGTTATTGCTAATTCTTCTTCTATATCTAAGAAGGGGGCTAAAAATAATTGATGAGTAGTGTCAACTGTTGCAGGTGAGCTGTTTGCACTTTCCAAAATGGCAGACGTATTTCGCACAGGAACTGAGGTAATTGATGGTGACGAGCTCTTGAGCAATAAGATGAAATTTCTCCTCACATAGCGCTTTGTCATCCTGTGGAAACTCATGGCCATGAGGAGGTCAAGTCATTGAGAAACTGGAAATGGAGGATTAGTGTTCCATAGTTCATACCCCCGAATGCAGTGCCTTGGGGGCGTTTTCAGGGCATAAAACTGTGATCTACCGTATTTTTCGTCCTATAGGGCGCACCTCGTTTTTTGGGGGGGAAATGAATAAAAAAAAATTATTTCTCCCCCCCCCCCAGCCGCAGCTGCCGCCCCAAGCCTTGCACATGCCTGCCCAAAGCACGGGGCACCCTCCAGAGGGCTCCCCGTGCTTCGGGCTGCAGGCTGCCGCCCCAAGCCTCGCGCGCCCGGCGGGACCTTCCGCTGGGCTTGCAAGGCTTGCGGATAGCTTCCTGAAGCCTGGAGAGCGAGAGGGGTCGGTGCGCACTGATGCCTCTCGCTCTCCAGCCTTCAGCGAAAGCCTGCATTCGCCCCATAGGACGCACACACATTTCCCCTTCATTTTTGGAGGGGAAAAAGTGCATCCTATGGGGCGAAAAATACGGTACTTGCAAGAAGTATCCTCAGGCCTGCCCATCCATGCCTTGAGGCTGTGGGGCAGTGACAGGAGCCCTGCTTGAAAGCTGGCCTGCCCAAGTCCTCTTCTTTACAGAGCTACAAAGATAAAGGTAAACATTCCGTTTGAACACTGTCTTCGGCTCCAGTGTTGGACCATTTCGATCGGATACTCCCTGCTGATGTGGATAGATTCCTCTGAGCTGCCAGGCCCACCACTTGCCCCCTTGACCCATGCCCGTCTTGGCTGATTAGAGCGTGCCCTGACATTGAACGGATCCCCCTGGTTGAAATTATCAATTTGTCTCTTGGCATGGGGACATTCCCAGGGGAGCTGAAGGAAGCAGTGGTGTGTCCACTCTTAAAGAAAACTTCATTAGATCCTCTTGTTGTAGTGAAGTTGGGGAATCTTGGTATGTCAAACGCTGGTTCACGCAGGAGTGAGGCATTGTGGGAGAGATAAGATTGTGGCCTTATGGGAAATGGGTGTTTGGTCTCTTTAAAAGTAAAACTCTCTGTCTCTAGAAGTGTGAGTCAATTACTAGTACATCTTGACTCTAGGCAGGATGAGATGTTATCTGATTTGCAGACCCTGGCACAGCTGGGGGCCTGAGTGTGGATTGCGTTGTAAAAAGGCACAGGAGGTTATCAAGTCATTTACAACTTAGGAGCCTGGTACAGGTAAGAGAGGCCTGGGAACCTCTTTTGATCTTAAGGTCTCTGAGTCTAAACAAAGTTCAGCTGTGCTGGTCTCCTGACAATCAGGAGTACCCGCCCTCCCTTCCCCACAGGTGGGCGGGTATACAGCCATTGGTACAGCCATTGGTAAATTGGTAATTAACCTGAAGAAATGATTGGTCCCTAACCTGTCCTCCACATGGCTTTTCAAGGATAAAGGATTTGGGAATTCAGATGCAAAGGGCAGAACATCTTGCCCTGGTACTTCGCCTGGGGGCGTTTGACCAGTGAAAGGACTCTGCTGTGTTAACTCTGCTGTGTTTTGAACTACTGTTGCTGTGTGAGTATGGTTTTAGCTGGTCATACTTTACAATGTTTTTATTTTTTTGTTTATAACCTTCTAAGAAATGTGCAATATTTTGAGGAGCTTTTTCAATAACCTTGGAAAAGGACTTTTTGTCTTTTGTACCCTGTGCCTTTGCTTGGGGAAGCTAAACTGGTGCTTACCATTTGGACACCTACCTGATGAATTTCTGTCTGTGTCACAGTAAATTGACTCAGGGCTGGGCAAACCCGGTAAAAATAGATGGGGGGGTTCCCCTCCTTGAACCCCATTTGAGGGTGGTCCAGGAAAGGAGACGGTGGCATCTTTACCGTTTGGCTTGTGATTTGCAACAACTAGCGATCTCTCCCCCTTCCTGGCCAAGTCCTGCTGGTGTCTAGGGGGAATGGTCGGGGTGTGTGTGTGTGAATAGTCCCGCTTACTACACTTGTCCTTTCTTGAGTTAAATAAAATGTTTTGCATAAAATAAAAATAAAAACCTTAAGTCTGGAGGAGGAGGCCAGAAGTCCTCAGTGCAGTTAATGTGCTGGTGAGGAAGGGCTAAGAGTAGGAGGTTTACTTCTCTGAGGCCCAGAGACAAGGAAACATGTACCAATCCATTGTTCAGGTTATGGAGCCATGTGGTTTGGATTTATAGGAGCCCACACTGGTTTTTGACCCTGCTCTATTAGCAGTATTATGTTTAGATATATTTATTGTTGCCATAAAAAGGTAAAGGTAAAGGGACCCCTGACCATCAGGTCCAGTCGTGACCGACTCTGGGGTTGTGCGCTCATCTCGCTCAAGATGCCGGGACCCGGCGCTTGTCCGCAGACAGCTTCCGGGTCATGTGGCCAGCATGACTAAGCCACTGCTGGCGAACCAGCGCAGCACACGGAAAAGCTGTTTACCTTCCTGCCCGAGAGTGGTCCCTATTTATCTACTGTACTTGCACTTTGAGGTGCTTTCAAACTGCTAGGTGGGCAGGAGCTGGGACCAAGCAATGGGAGCTCACCCCATTGTGGGGATTCGAACCGTTGACCTTCCGATCAGCAAGTCCTAGGCTCTGTGGTTTAACCCACAGCGCCAAATCGCTGCGGGACCTAAAGGTCTTTTGCATTGTTTCAGGGAATAGTATAACCCTGTAAAAGGTTCAGAGCCATCTTGAGTGCAACGTGTACATGATATTTTTTTAAACCTCATAGGGAACATTTTTCCTTGCGACTGAGAACTGTGAGTATTTGGAAATAAAGCTCAGAAGAAAAATGTAGTGTACTGAAGTACTGGTGTCAGTTTGCAGCTTTGTTATTGTTCCATTTGAAGGAAAGAGACACTGAAAAGAATATTGGTTGGCCAAGAGATGGCAATATGACGTTCATGAGTATGAAATCCAACTCTTGTGTGTTTTTTAAAAAGGAACTTTGTTGACATTTGCCTTCCCTGCAAACGATGATAAATGTTGGGTTCAAAATAAACAAATCAAGACCAAATTCCCATGGAGATTGCAACATTCTTCAGGGACTCGGTGCTGATCTGAAACTTGTGAATGCGTTTTAAAGGGTTAGGTGCAGAGGGTCTTGCTTTGCATCAATTTGTAGAGGTCAATGAATTGTCATTTGTGGTATTGGTCACAGGTAATTTGCCAGAAAATATCCCCCCCCTCCCCAGTTTCCAATAAACATTACAAAAAGTGGCACTTGCCCATGAAAACTAGCTCTCATTGTAATTTGCTGCAGATGGGTTGTCCAAGTTACAGATAAATGATTGAGATTGCAAATCTAGTAGATTGGCCACATCTTTTAAAACACACTTAAAAAGAAAGCATCTAAATAACCTGTGGCACACCTTTTATTGCTCTTTTTTTAGGGAAGATCAAGCCTATTAAGACACAAATAGTTTGAATACTGGAGTTATAACAGCATTACCTAAAACAATATATTATGTAAAGAAGCACAATATATTATGTAAAGAAGCTTAACAGTTACTGTTAAGTTGTGGGTTGACATAGCAGACGACACAGCGATTTCTCCAAAGCAGCTCTTTATTTTGTAAGCTGGAATAGAACTGTCTGCAAACAGCTCAGCCGGCCTGCTTTTATAGGCAGCCGGCTGTCAACATTGTAGCAACAACAACCCAGAGTTTCCCGCCTAAATTAACTGACGTGGACCTGAGTGAAAACTATCTACAGTATCCCCCTGCTGGCCCAGGGAGAAACTTCACTACATAACAGTTACATTGGTCACTATGGGATTACTGCGCAGCATTTTCTTGCCGCATGGCAGCTGAAGGTCTCTTCTGATTGTATCTTCTATGCATCCAGATAATTGCAATGACCAGACCCAGGAGGATAAGGGTTTTCAAGGCGAAAAGCACAGAAATCAGGTATCTGTATAAATGAAACAGAATCATAATAATAATAATACACCACCCATTCGACTGGGTTGCCCCAGCCACTCTCAGCAGATATATAATTGCTGATAGAAGAAAACAGGGCTATTTCCCACCATTCTCTAATATAGAAGCTTTGTGGATTAACACACCACAGCCGGTGCTCCCATGAGCCTTTCTGAGGGAATCGACTGTCATGGCACTCAAGGGTGGCATCTGGGTGTTGCACCCGCCTCCCTGCTTGCTTGTAGCGGCAGTGCCTCCTCCCCCCAGGGACACTGACTTCAGGAATACAGTGGTACCTCGGGTTACATACGCTTCAGGTTACAGATTCCGCTAACCCACAAATAGTACCTCATGTTAAGAACTTTGCTTCAGGATGAGAACAGAAATTGGGCAGCAGTGATGGGGCGGCAGCAGGAGGCCCCATTAGCTAAAGTGGTACCTCAGGTTAAGAACAGTTTCAGGTTAAGAACAGACCTCCAGAACAAATTAAGTTCTTAACCTGAGGTACCACTGTACAGGAAAACTAGGAGGAATGGCAGCTAAAGATGATGGAATATGCAGAGTTAGCAGGCCTAACCAGCAAGGTGAGAGAACAAGGAGATCAAGTTTATAAAGAGGAATGGAAAATTTTTGTGGAGTATTTGCATATAATTGTAAGAAAGTGAAAACGCTAGCAGGATTAATGTCAATTCAACAGTCTGGTTTTGATTGAGGTAATATGAAAAGGAGGAGAAATTGGTTGGAATAGAATAGAATAGAATAGAATAGAATAGAATAGAATAGGCAGTAAGAATGGGAAACTTAAAAGACCCATGGAAGGAGAAGGAGGGAAGTTGATGTATTTTATAGGTAGATGTTTATTTGTGGAAACTGTATAATTGAAAACTTTATTTTTTAAAAAATTAATTACAAACAAGGAATACAGGAAAACAGGCCTTGCTAGCCACCAGGAGGTGGCAGCATGAAAACCTTTTAGAGGTTGCTGAGCCAAAATATCAGTGATATCACATGTTTACACAAAGGGAATCTCAGTACTTACTCTGTTGGACTAGGGCTGAAGCCTGATTGGTTGTTTGTTTGTTCTTGTTTGGTAGTTATTAGAAAGAGATCAGGTTCTGACTGACTGCTAATTGCTGCTGTTTCTTCTGAATCCACGGAGGAATCTGGGAAGGATTGTTTGGTTGTTTGTTCTTGTTTGGTAGTTATTATAAAGAGATCAGGTTCTGATTGCCTGCTAATTGCTGTTGTTTCTTCTGAATCTGAGGAGGAAGCTGAACAAAGATGAAGAAATGGACAGTTTCAGACACTGAAGAGACCAAGAACTTCAGAAAATGTGAAGAGGGACTGGCAAATAAGGGATAGTTCCAGTCAAACAAAACAAGAGCCATGGTCAGATCACTTCCTGGCGCAACTAGACTTCTCCACAACCCTTCCCATCTGCAGGGAGGTGAAACCAATTTGAATGGTCTGCCTCTGCCACTTAATGGATCCAAATGGCTTCAAAAAGTGATAGGGGCAGTACTTTTTTTTCCTTTAAAAATGTTTAGCGGTACTCTCATTTTGACTCAAGAAAATCACCATTTTATAGTTCAAATTGGGGGAAATAAATACAGTAGCTAAATGGATAAAAGTACTGTACAAAGATTCACAAAATGTTTATGTGTACACCTGCGTCCCCCCAGAAAAAAAACACTGGGTAAGGGATACATTATTATCCCATGTTGGCCTCTTGGCTGATACTCTGGTGGCCCACTGGAATGTCTAGTTAACCAGGGTTATAGACTGTTAATTCTGAAGTGCCCTCTCCGATTGCATGGAGCTGGGATGACCGTGTGGTTTTCCCAAGGGCTGAAGGTGATGAAACGATCTCTGAGAGGACTAGGGTGCCGGTGGGGGAAAACATGTCCTAAATTGGACTGAACATAGGTTAGAGCTCATTGCAGAGCCTACCAAATCGCAATAGCGATGGCAAAGAAGACCCTTTTCACCATCTCTATGGCATCTGCGGAAAGCAGTTCCAGGAGACTCTTAGGTGGTTTGTAGTCTAACAGAACCACCTTTGCCATCGGAGTCCAAGAAGGACTCCAAAATCTCCTGCAAAGATTTTGCAAAGCTTTTTGCAGATAAAATCACCCAGATTCAGAAAGAGGTAGGCGCCACTGTGGTAGCAGGGCTGGCATGGGAGAGTTTCAGCGCTCTGTCTAGTCAAATTGTATAAGATCAATTTCAACCTGATTACCTCTGAGGAGGTAGACAGTGTGCCTGGACGAGTGAAACCTGTCTCCTCGACCCTTGCCTATTCTGGCTCATAAAAGCGAGCCAGGCTGACTGAGACCCTACCTGCCTGCAGACTGTCTTGCCAGAGTGGTGCATTCTTTGGTTATCTCCCACTTGGACCACTGCAATGCGCTCACGGTGACTCAGAAGCTACAATTAATGCAGAATGTGGCTGCTAGACTGGTGACTGGGAGCGGCTGCTGGGACTATACTGTATAACATCTATCCTGAAAAAACCTGTCATGTGACAAAGGCCTTTGAGAACAGAAGCAGTAAAGTGCTGGAAAATGCTGAAAAGTGAAGATTCATTCTTCTAGCTGACTTATTCCTTATATATTGTTTCAATTACAGGAAGTAACATGGAGCCAGGAAGGATAAATACATGGGCTCAGTGTGCTCTTTATTTCTTTTTATTTTGCTCTCTTCCATTATTATTGGTACAGTGTTTGTAAGGAAGTCTGTTTGCCTCAGTAAAGGTTTTTTTTACTGTGAATTTTGACCCTGCGTTTTGACTTCACTGCGCGACAAGACCTACATTGGCTCCCAGTGTGTTTCTGAGCACAATTCAAAGTGTTCGTTTAAAGCCCTTAATGACTTTAGCCCAGTATGCCTGAAGGAGTGGTTCCGCCCCCATTGTTCAGCCCAAACACTGAGGTCTAGATCCAAGGGCCTTCTGGGGGTTTCCTCATTGTGAGATGTTAAATTACAGGGAAGCAGGTAGAGGGCCTTCTCAGAAGGGGCACCCACCCTGTGGAACACCCTCCAGTGAGATGTCAAAGAGATAAATAAATATATGATCTTCCGTAAACATCTGAAGGCAGCCCTATATCACGGTGCTTTTAATGTGTAATATTCTATTCTGCTGCTGCTGCTGCTGTGCTTTTGTATACCCTGTTGGAAGCCGCCCATTATTTTATTATGTCCCTTTTGAACTTGCTGACAGGGGAATCGGTGACAGGAGACAATTCTGCAAGCATAGTTTTCCCTTATGTGAATTTTACACCAGCATCATGCAGCAACATAATACAAGCCTTGTTTCATTTACCATTATTTACCTGCTTAACGGGCAATATAATACCCTTTTGGAAAGAGAAAAATTATCACAATACTGTATTCACTTCCTATATATATATATATATATATATGCAGGTTTTGGTGTCCTCGGGTGTCTTCCCGTGTAAAAGTTGGGGTGTCTAGGCGACGTTTCGACGAGGTCTCACTCGTCATCTTCAGGCTGGTGCTTTCGGCTTCTTGTTACTGGAACAGAGCAGGATCTCAGTGTTTGAGTTCCTATAAATACTGTAGAGGGGGTGTGGTGTATAGCCTCCAATGTTCTGGGCAGAGAGGAAGTTCCCAGGTTAGTGTGCCTTTTCTTCTTTTGTACCTGGGAACTTCCTCTCTGCCCAGAACATTGGAGGCTATACACCACACCCCCTCTACAGTATTTATAGGAACTCAAACACTGAGATCCTGCTCTGTTCCAGTAACAAGAAGCCGAAAGCACCAGCCTGAAGATGACGAGTGAGACCTCGTCGAAACGTCGCCTAGACACCCCAACTTTTACACGGGAAGACACCCGAGGACACCAAAACCTGCATTCCTGTACCCGTGAAAATCTACGAAAGCAAATATATATATATATATATATATATATATATATATATATATATATATATATATATAATTTAAAGTATAGAAGAAGGAACTCTCCTTATCTTTGCAATTCTGTGCACACTTACCCAGCAGTAAGCACCTTTGGGGTTAATGTGCATAAGATCACATTTATTCCGTCTTTTGAGTTTCCTGTGGTGCTTGGAAATGGGACTCACCTGGGAGAACAGTATTATTTACAGGGAAACCAACATCAGAGTCAGTTCTTTCTATACCACACCACTAAATCCCAGCATCTTGCTGTGTGAGGTTCTCCAGTCTGACTCTGAATTCCAAACGAGAATGATTATCCTTGATAAAAACTCTGCTAGCAGTCCTTTCTTCTTCAGATCCTGTCGTCTGAACAACTATTTCATAACTGCTGTGAACACAATTGATGTACTGGAGATTTTTTTCTTTCCTCATTCCTGCATTTCTATCATTACAAACAAGGAGAGGAGGAGGAGGAGGAGGAGGAGGAGGAGGAGGAGGAGGAGGAGGAGCATTTACCTGGAGAAACTGTCACGTTCACCCTGTGTCTGATACTGGAGAAGAAACGATCTATAACACAGTAATAAACACCGGAATCATCCAGATTCAAACTGTCCATGGTCACTTGAAAGCAGTGCTCTTTCTTATTCTCTCTGAGGGAGACTCTGCCCGTGTTCACCTTTCCATCTGATGATATTAAACTTTCGCATGAAGACAAAAATATGCCTTCTTTCATTTTGCACCAGCTCTTAGTGTTATCTTCAAAGGTTTGTTGATAACGGCAGCGCAGAGAGAGAGATTTCCCTTCATATCCATGCACTTCAACTGGACCGGTCAGTCGCCATGTCTCTGGGGGAAAGAAAGAGAATCATTCATTGGAGTCAATCAGGTTGACACCATGTTGCTGGTGTTGTCAGGCTACAGGGAACCTAATCCCCCTCCCTCACTGCTGGCAGCCAGAAATGGGGGAAAACAAGAAGTTCTTACCAAGGTAATTTATTCAGTATTCACAGAGAGAGATGCATAATGCCACCTCTTGGATAATGGCGTTGCTCTGAGTAAAGTCCCATCTCCTCCATCTCTCCTATTATGTCATCCCTACGTTGGCTGATCTGTGCTTTCTGCTCTGAGCTTTCTGTTCTCTTACTCTCAGTGCCTGCCTGGACCTGGGAGGGGGGCAGTTCTGGCATGCTTAGTGGTGTCGGAAGGGGGTGCACGGTGGGGTGGTCTGCCCTGGTGACATCCGGGGGGGGGCGGTGTGTGACATTATCTTTGCAAGTCTGTGTACACTTACCCAGCAGTAAGCACCTTTGGGGATAATGTGCACAAGGTCACATTTATTCCTTCTTTTGAGTTTCCTGTATAACTTGGAAACAGGACTCACCTGGGAGAACAGTAATATTTACACGGAATCCAGGATCAGAGCCAGCTTTTGATATGCCACACCAGTAAATCCCAGCATCTTGCTGTGTGAGGTTCTCCAGTCTGACTGTGAATTCCAAATGAGAATGATTATCCTTGATAAAAACTCTGCTAGCCGTCCTTTCTTCTTCAGATCCTGTCGTCTGAACAACTACTATACAATGGCTCCATGAACTTCCTTTGCACCAATATTTTACATGTTTCCTAAACCCAACATCATATTTGCATCTCACAGAGAGTGACCTGCCCAAAAATCCACTCAGTGCTTCAGGACCAGTCAGATCAGACATGCAACCTGAAAAGCAGAATAAACCTGGAGTGAGGTATTAGCTCTCCAACTAATATCATGGAAAAATATAAAATTACACACACCCCATGTCGCTTGTTGATTCATAGGTTACTGCATCCATACAGACCACATTCCCAGCACCAAGAGCCGCTTTTTCAGCTTCAAAGACCCTGCCGCTGAATTCTAACTTCCTTTTGAAGCATGGTCAGATCTGGGAGGGATGCGGGGAGGGAGTGACTCTCCAAATGGATAACATGATGGCAAACCACAGCCATATGAAATGGCCACTGACCAACCAAGGACATATACAGCAACAATCTTGGGTTGGGAAACAAAGCACCAATACTGTAGCACACTTTAGGGTCAGGGGCCCATTGGGGAAGTGAGCGCTGTTCACATCTGTGCAAGCATGGGCCCTAATAAAAAGTTAATAAGGTACCAAATCCATCTCTCAACTGAGAGGTTTAAATATTGGAACAAGTCTGCTCTTAAGTCCTCATAGACTGAGCAAATCAGTAAGCAGTGGGGTAGCTCTTCAGCAACATTGAACATTATGTACACATGGGCAAACTCTCTTCCTAAGGAATATGGCAATAGCATTCTTCAACTATGGCAGCATGCATTGACTGGAACTGCAGAGAAGCCATGCCCTCCCCTGCCTCTGATCCTACCCTCTCTTGCCACACACAGCTCACGTCCCTTTATGAAGTCTTTTTTTGTAATTCAGTACTTGTGCCCTCACTACCATCTTTCTCTTTTCCTTACCTGGAAGCAGCACCCAGGTGAGCAGCATCCAGTTCCTCCAGAGGCTCATGGTGCTGTTGTCTTCCCCGCTCAAGGGACCTGGAAGGAAGCCAAAGTCTCCCAGGAAGCTCACGGGGAAAAGAGGGGCTCCAGTTGCCAGAATAAGCTCCGGCTAAATGAAGCAGAGCTTCGGAAAGTGAAAGTAGGAAGGCTTCTATATTGCATGTTTGATGGGCAAGACTGTGGTTAGTGTTGTTCTGCTTTTATGTCCTGCACAAGCAGAACGTAAAGAGAAAGAGCAGCTTCAATGGGTCGCGCCAAGTGTCCATCAAGTCCATTCACCCCTCTTGGTGTGGCGTTGTGGCAGGATGGTGGAGGCTCCACTGGGGCCCTGATGGGAGAACTGGAACTGCCGTGCCCTTCCTGATGAACTTATGCCCCCACCACCTATCAGGAACTGGATCCTAGCCTGCACCCTGCTTTGGTGAATGGGGATGCAGGCTGGTTCTTGGGCTGTGCCAGGGGGCGGAGCAAACAGGGCAGGAAGGCTTCCCTCGGTTCCACCCCTTGCCCATTTAAGCAGCTCACGCCTAGGGCACTACCTGTATGTTCCTTTATTGGGTTTTCCCACCCTCCTACCCTTGGTTTAAGCTGATGGCCAAGGACTTTGCTGCGACTACGGTGGTTGCCGTCCTTTAAGGGGCCAGATAGGAATTTGCCCACCGGGTTAATTGGCTCTGACCCGGTGGTTTTGCTTTCCTCATAGCAATTGTCACAACTGGTTGGGCATTGGACCAATCCTTTGTCTTGGGTGGAGGGGAGGTTGTAGTCTCTGCCTGCTCCTCCAAACACTGAGGTATCCCGTTAAAGGGATCTGGGGTGAGTGGCCATGTTTGCCTGCCCAGGTAGGGCTAGGGCAGAAGGAACTCCCCCAAACAGCAGTCCCTTGGCGGGGGGTCACCCTATTTGATGTAAGTCTTAGGAACCCCCGCCTGGATTGACCACGCATCACTTCCAGCAGGTGGGCTGGAAGTATTTCAGTTGCCCCATGCCCAAGCCAAACCTCTTTCATCTGTATTCAATAAAGTTGTGGCCTGTTTTGACCCAAAACCAGCCTTATTGGTCTCTTATTTATATGGGTTGGGGTATGGGGAACATCATGCTTGGACCTGCAAGTTCAGCATTCTGAGGGTGTCCAGTCAGATAGATGTCTCTGGAAAGTCCACAAATGAGCAGTTACACATCTCTGAATTCTGTGCTGCAGTCCTCTGATCATATAGTGCTTACAAAATGTACATATTAGAAGGAAATGTGAAAAAAGAGAATATGTTAGTGAAAATAACGTAGAAGAATGAATTATGCTAGGAGAATTTGCTCACAAAAAATTGTCTGAATTGCATATAAAAATGTGTTTATTCAGATAAATTAGCCTCCATGACCAGTCTGATCAAGGCACATCCCCTAACTGGGAGCAAGCGCAAACACACGTTGAAGGGTTATAATAATCACAACAGTTTATATGTGACAATAACAGTATTTGATATATGCATTGGGGGGTGGGGGTGGCCACAGCAATGGAAGACTAGGAAGAGGAGGTGAACATCTAACAGTGGCAGTGAAGGGTAGGGGTCACAGGAGGTAGCACTGGGTTTTTTGCCTCTAGCAGCAGAACATCCCGCACTGGACATGAACTGTACAATTATAAACACCCCATAAGCAAATCACAAGAACTTGCAGGCTGAATGTTTACTTGTTTATTTTACAAAAAAAGTCTTGTTGATTGTAAGAAAATCTAAGTGGTTTTCCAAAATATAAAACAGAACATTTAAGTTATCAATAAAACCTAGTAAAAAAGAACTTTTCCAAACTCCCTTCTTACTGTACCCAAACCTTGTTTTAAACTGCCACTTTGCCTCAGTGTCGACCCCTGTTCTCTGCCCAAACTTCTGCCATGATTTGCAATTCCCACTTTTTAAAAAATAAGCACCCTAGTTGCAGGGAATAATGTCCTGAGGGGAACTTTGAGTACAGTATCTTGAAAGAAAGTACAGAAGGAGAAAAAGATACTATACTGAAGTGTTGGTGTCAGTTGGCAACTTTATTATTTTAAGTTTGAGGGACAGAGAAACTGAAAAGAAAATTGGTTTGCCGAGTGATGGCAATATGACGTTCATGAATATGAAATCCAGCTCGCTCGCTCTTTTTTTAAGGAACTTTGTTGACATTTGCCATCCCTGCAAATGATGATAAATGTTGGGTTCAAAATAAACATATCAAGGCCAAATTCCCATGGAGATTGCAACTTCCCACAAGGAATTCTCACTTCTTATATTGGTCACAGGTAATTTGTCAGAAAACATTTCCCTCCACAGTTTCCAATAAACATTGCAATAAGTCACACTTGCCTATGAAAAGGAGCTCTCTGAACCTTGCTACAGATGGACTATCCAAGTTACAGGTAAATTACAGTGGATGCTCGGGTTGCGAACGTGAACCGTGCGGGATGCATGTTCGCAACCCGCAGCTGCACGTCTGTGCACGCGCGGGTTGTGATTCAGCGCTTCTGCGCATGCGCGGCCACCAAAACCCGGAAGTAACCCATTCTGGTACTTCTGGGTTTCAGCGGTCCATAACCTGAAACAACACAACCTGAAGCATCTGTAACCTGAGGTATGACTGTACTGAGATTGCAAATCCAGTAGATTGGCCACATCTTTTAAAACATTGTTAAAAGGAAAGCTTCTAAGCAATCTGTGGAATACCTTTTATTGCACTTTTTGGGGGAAGATGAAGCCGGTTGGTACACAAATAGTTTAATGTCAACTAGAGTCACAAAACAGTGTTAGCTAAAACACAATATATTATGTAAAGAAACTTAACAACAGTTACATTGGTCGCTATGGGATTGCTGTCCAGCATTTTCTTGCCACATGGCAGCTGAAGATCTCTTCTGATTGTCTTCTATGCATCCAGATAATTGCAATGCCCAGACCCAGGAGGATAAGGGTTTTCAAGGTGAAAAGCACATAAATCAGGTATCTGCATCAAAGAAACAGAATTATTATTATTATTATTATTATTATTATTATTATTATTATTATACCCTGCCCATCTGATGGAGAAAGTTCTGGTACTCATCATTTGAATGTCCGAGCCATGATGCCTGTGCCAGCCACTGAGATGGGTTGTCTGGTGTTACTGCTGGCAGACACAGCATGCCAATAGCAGACAGCAGGCCTTGCTGGCCTTACCTTTGGTAATGGCACCATACAGAGTCTGCCAGCCAATGCACTTAGCACTCCATCTCACAGCTCATTTTTCCATTTGGCAGTGAATTTTTAAAGAGATCCTGGACTCAGCTATACAGCTGCAAATAAAACGTTTTAATGTGTTGTGATTTGCCATATACAAATGTGACACTAGATGGCGAGAGTAAGCTATGCAAAATTCAATTTATTTTTCAAAATGTTGTTGTTGTTTTTAAAAAGCATTTTCATAGTGTTTTTTTTAATATGTATGTAGACTAAACCCCTGTTCCCATTGCATTTGACATCTCAACCACGGGAGGTTAGTTTCAGAGATATCGCTCACCTGGAGGTGGGTTGTACTTGCAGGGCGAAGGGGAGAAAGAGAGACCTTAAAAGCTTTTAGAGGTTGCTGAGCCCACAGATCAATGATCTCACGTGTTTACACAGAGGGAATCTCATGACTTACGCGTTGTCAGTAGTGTTTAGGGAGGGATCAAGGTCTGTCTGGCTGCTAATTGCTGTTGTTTCTTCTGGATCTGAGGAGGGGACAAGAGAGGGTGAGAAATGGACAGTATCAGCAGCAGTTGTGGAAGAGACACTGAAGAGACCGAGAACTTCAGAAAATGTGAAGAGAGAACTGGCGAATAAGTTCATGCTCCCAAATGCACGAGGGCAGCTTCAGTAAACAAGCTGTGATCTGCTTTTAAGAAATTTGCCACAGAAGTTTATGCAGCCCACGGCAGGGCATTGGCTAGGCCCATCTGGATCCACCCAGACCTGCTGGTCCTGAGCACACTCAGCTCTCCTGCAGCCCTCCAAACAGCCCCACAAACACCTAGGAACATGGGAGAGGTGGTGGAAGCAGTATCTGATGTCTGTCTCTGGAGTCATTCCTGCGACCAGCATCCCTGTGGGCTTGTTCTGTGGTGTTTGGAATGGTATGTTTGTGTTTTTTGGCTGCTCATGGCCTCAGCTCTGCTTCTGGTGATATGTATCTTGTACTGGAAGAAGCAAAGATCACCAGTGTCAAAGCAATGATTCTTCAACATCAGCTTTGTTGGACTGGTCATGTTGTGCAGATGCCTGATGATCGTCTTCCAAAGCAACTTCTCTATTCCAAACTTAAAAAATGGAAAGCTTAATGCTGGTGGTCAACAAAAGAGGTTTAAAGACTCTCTCAAGGCAAATCTTTAAAAATGTAGTATAAACACTGACAACTGGGAAACACTGGCCTGCGAACGCTCCAGTTGGAGAACAGCCTTTACCAAAGGTGTCATAGGCTTTGAAGATGCTCAAATTCAGGATGAAAGGAGAAATGTGCTAAGAGGAAACCCTCACCGTGATCAACTCCTGCCCAGAAACCTTTGTCCCCACTGTGGAAGGACGTGTGGATCCAGAATTGGCCTCCACAGTCACTTACGGACTCACTGTTAATTTTTTTTTTTTCCATATAATTTTTATTATTAAACATGAAACATGAAACATAAACATAAAACAAGACAAACGACAACAACAACGAAAAATAATATATATATATATACAGTAGTTTCACATCATTTTCATCACTACATTTTCTTTCAAACCTCCCTCAGCTGTCCCGTAAATCATCCGTATTCATCACTTTCATTACGCATTCCTCAATCTTGTATTGACATTATTTATCTCTTTTCCTCCTATTCCCTTTAATCAATACTTATTACTTTTTACAGTGCTTCTTTAAATCCCTTAAGCGTCATCTTTCCTTTACTTAAGCATTCCAGATAATCTACATATTTCTTCCAGTCCCCGATGAATTTTTGGTCTCTTAAATATCTAATCTTTCCTGTCAATTTATCTAACTCTGCGTATTCTAACAATTTTGTTCTCCAATCCTCTATGGTCGGTATTTCCTGTTGTCTCCATCTCTGGGCCAATACCACTCTTGCGGCTGTGATTGCATATCTAAAAAATTTGCAGTCTTCCTTTTTTATTTCCTTTCCTATTAGTCCTAGTAAAAAGACTTCTGGCTCCTTTCTAAACGTATACTTTAAGATCTTCTTTAACTCATTGTATATTTTCTCCCAGAAGTCTTTCACCTTCCCACAGCCCCACCACATATGATAGAATGTGCCCTCCTTATCCTTACACTTCCAGCATCTATTGCATGTCTTATACATCTTCGCCAATTTCACCGGTGTCATATACCATCTATAAAACATCTTCATCGTGTTCTCTTTTAACGTCATACATGCCGTGAATTTTAAGCCCTCCTTCCATAATTTTTCCCATTCCTCAAATTGTATATTGTGGCCCACATCCTTTGCCCAACTAATCATTACCGACTTAACTTCTTCATCTACCAGATTCCAATCCAATAACAATTTATACATTTTTGATAAATTTTTCGTATCATTACCTATAACCTCGCTTTGAAATACCGATTCTTTGTCCATTACGGACTCACTGTTAAAACCGTCTTTATGGAAGACAATCTTACTTGGCTACAAGTGATCGCCAAAGAAGAAGGATTTGGGGTGCTTGTGGGGTGTGTAATGTGGGTGTGCTGCGAGGCATGGGGTGTTCTGGGTATGTTCAACCCACACTTGTTGTAAAGAAAGTACACAGCTGAACCGATGTTGCTGAATAAAAACAAGAAGGTGAGAACATATTTGTGAGAGGCTAGTGATGAAGCACACCTGAGGAGAAACAAAATGTCTGCTGCAGTGCGACAGAGATTTTATGAGGTTTGTTGGGATCACACAGTTTAGTTCGGTTTTGTCTTTTAAATATATTTGGTTTGGACTTTTCAGTTGCCTCAATCCATGGCAAGCAGGGTCAGTCCAGGGTGTCTTGCCACTTGAGGCAAAAGGCCTCATTGTCTCCCCCCTCCAACCACCACTCTTTCCAGATCCGGGCCCCTGCCGTGATGCCTGAGCTGCACCCCTATCCCGGGTGTGGTGAGGATGCTGTGGCAGCAATGTGAGCATAGCATGGGCAGGGAGGGTGCAATAGTAGAGGAGGCAGTGAGTTCCTCAGGCCTGGATCTGGCACCTGAGGTGATGGCCTCACCTTGCCCACATAGGCAGGCTGGCCCTGTACCCATAGTTCGGTTCAGAGGCACCCTTAGAACAAGCCGGTGACATGAAACAACTTCTTGGGCAGGTAATTCAAGTGGGAGATCTGTTTCCCTGCCTCCAAGCACAACATTTCCTCCCAAGTTGACACTTTTACTTGGGATTGGAGAAATCCAAAACCTGTCATGGGTTTCCTCATGGGCTAATATGGGGCTACTGCAAAGTCAACCTGAGGATCTGCTGCATTGCAGGCATGTCCTTTGGGATTTTGAACTCTATCCCAGTCCATTCAGGCAACCGTGCTTGCAGGGGAATCTGTGGCAGGAGACAATTCTGCAAACATAGGTTTCCCTAATGTCAATTTTACATCTGCATCATGAAGCCACAAAAAGCAAGCCTTGTTTCATTTACTATTGTTTACCTGCTTAACGGGCAATATAATATCTTTTTGGAAAGAGAAAAATTATCAAATTATTCACTTCCTATCTGTTTTTTAAAGTATAGAAGTAGCACCTCTCCTTATCGTTGCAAGTCTTTGCACACTTACCTGGGAGTAAGCCCCTTTTGGGTTAATGTGCATAAGGAAAAGGTAAAGGGACTCCTGACCATTAGCTCCAGTTGTGGCCAACTCTGGGTTGCGGCGCTCATCTCGCTTTACTGGCCAAGGGAGCCAGCGTACAGCTTCCGGGTCATGTGGCCAGCATGACTAAGCTGCTTCTGGCGAACCAGATTAGCACATGGAAACACCGTTTACCTTCCCACCAGAGCGGTACCTATTGATCTACTTGCACTTTGATGTGCTTTCGAACTGCTAGGTTGGCAGGAGCAGGGATTGAGCAACAGGAGCTAACCCCGTCACGGGGATTTGAACCGCCGACCTTCTGATCGGCAAGTCCTAGGCTCTGTCGTTTAACCCACAGCGCCACCCGGTCACGCTTATTCCCTCTCTGATGTTTTCTTCCCCTTTTAGCTGTGTTTGGTTTTCGATTTGCCTGTAGAGCTTGGAAACAGGACTCACCTGGGAGAACAGTAATATGTATACGGAATCCAGGATCATAGCCTCTTTTCTTTATGCCACACCAGTAAATCCCAGCATCTTGCTGTGTGAGACTCTCCATTCTGACTGTGAATTCCAAATCAGTATGATTGTCTTTGATAGACATTCTGCCAGCTTTCACTTCTTCCTCAGATCCTGTAGTCTGAACAACTACACTACATTTGTTCCATGAGCTTCCTTTGCACCAGTATTTTTTATATGTCTGATACCAATATTCATATCTGCACATCACAGAAAGAGACTTGCCTAGAAATCCACCCAGTGCTTCAGGACCAATCAGAACAGACATGCAACCTGGAAAACAGAATGAACCTGGAATGAGGCACCATCTCTCCAACTAATATCCCTCTCGTATAGCAGAAAAATATAAAATTACACATCCCTGTATCCGGATGAGAACTGTGGCCTTGGCACTAAGGATGCATAGGTAGAGATTTCTTAATGGCTGCTTGTGTGACCAGTACCCAGAGAAGAAAAGAGATAATGTTAATAATGTTGTTGCTCCGATGGGACAGGTAGTGTTCAATCAGTTCTGCATGGGGTTGCACACCCTCTGAAGGATAATTTTGGGAGTATTCCCTTGAATCCATTCCTGTCACTGACCCTGAAAATTTAAATAAATATTTTTTAAAAAAGAAAAAAGAATCCATTCCTGTCACTGGAAGCCAGGACTGCCATCAGCAGGCACCCAGGACTTTCATTGAAAAAGCTTTTTAATTTTTATTAAAGTACAGGCAACCACCGATTTTTACGTTCTGGGTCATCATGCACGATGGTAGGGCATTCATCAGCTTGTTCCTTCCCATTATACCCTGTTCCACCAGCCATACCGTCCCATTTCCAGCCACTTCTGTGTAGCTGCGATTTGGGTCCAATTGTTGCGCGTAAATTGGTTGTTGCCTGTATACCAGACAGCCATAAAGAAAATTAGAAAGCATAATGTGGAGGCAACAGCTAAGGCAGAGTAGGCAGATACAGTGGTACCTCGGGTTACAGACACTTCAGGTTACAGATGCTTCAGGTTACAGACTCCGCTAACCCAGAAATAGTACCTCGAGTTAAGAACTTTGCTTCATGATGAGAACAGAAATTGTGCAGTGGCAGCGGGAGGCCCCATTAGCTAAAGTGGTACCTCAGGTTAAGAACAGTTTCAGGTTAAGGAATCTGGCAATAGCGTCCTTCAACTATGGCAGCGTGCATAGACTGGAGCTGCAGGGAAGCCATGCCTTCCCCTGCCTCTGATCCCACCTTTTATTGCCATACACAGCTCACGTCCCTTTATGGAGTCTTGCTTCACAACAACCACCTTTCTCTGTTCCTTACCTGGAAGCAGCCCCCAGATCAGGAGGGTCAAAATCCTCCAGAGCCTCATGGTCCTGCTGTTTTCTCTGTTCAAGCCAGAGGGAGCTGGAGAGTAGACAAAGTCTCCCAGGAAGCTTGCGGTGGAGGAAGAGGGGCACCACAATGTGTTGGAATCCAACTGCTGGAATAATCTCTGGCTAAATGAAGCGGATCATGAGGCAGAGCTTCGAAAAGTGGAAATAGGAAGGCTTCTATGTTGTATGTTTGATGCGCAAGACTGTGGTTAGTGTAGTTCTGCTTTTATGGCATGCGCAGGCGGAATGGGAAAAGGAAGAGCAGCTTCGATGGATTGGGCCAAGTGTCCGTCAAGCTCTCTTTCCAAGAGTGGCCAATCAGATGCCTCTGGAAAGTTCAAAAGTTAGCATGTTTCTAATAATACCAGATGCTCTGCCTGGTTAGATGGTACTGGATCAGGAGCAGGCAGCCAGATGCCTCTTCACAAGGAGGAATGGAAGAAATATTCATTGTTCAGCATCAGGTACTCAGGGATATACTGCCACTGTATAGAGAGGTTCCATTTTTACTACAATAGTTAATAGGTATTGAGGAGGCTTATTCTACATTAACATATCTTATCCTTTAAAAAAAACCACACACGTTCTAGCCTGATCACCTTGAATTGCCCTTTGAATCATAGGGGGAAGTAGGATCATGACAATTTCTACAGAATATTGCAACATGTCATAAGTCCCAGTGGAGGACTGAAAAGTCCTTGTTTCCAACTACAGTGGTACCTTGGGTTACAGACGCTTCAGGTTACAGACTCCGCTAACCCAGAAATATTATCTCGGGTTAAGAACTTTGCTTCAGAATGAGAACAGAAATCGTGTGGTGGCGGTGCGGTGGCAGTGGGAGGTACCATTAGCTAAAGTGGTACCTCAGGTTAAGAACAGTTTCAGGTTAAGAACGGACCTCCAGAACGAATTAAGTTCTTAACCCGAGGTACCACTTTAAAGGAAAGCTCTGTTAGCTCTTTCCACTGTTATACAGCTCTTACAGTCTGAAAGTTCTTCCTGGTGTTTAGTCAGAATCTCCTTTTCTGTAGGATGAAGCCATTGGTTCGAGTCCTATCTTACGGAGCAGGAGAAAACAAGCTTGCTCCATCTTCCATGTGACAGCCCTTTAGATATTTGAAGATGGCTATCATATCTCCTCTCAGTCTCCTCTTTTCTAGGCTAAACATAACCAGCTCCTTTAAATGCTCGTTGGAAGGCTTGGTTTCCAGACTCTTGATCATTTTGGTTGCCCTCCTCTGCACCCATTCCAGCTTATCAATATCCTTCTTAAATTGTGGCATCCAGAACTGGACACAGTACTCCAGGGGTGGATTAGATGTGCCATTGGTCTGATCCTAGTAGGGTTTTACTTTTCTTCATGTGTCCTCATGACACCCTCACATATTCTTTCCAACTATGAGGGGGTTCTCTGAACTCCCCTCTTGTTTATCTTCTCCAGGGTTGTGATGACAGCTGAGGAAATGTACCTCCTCCTTTTTGCCAACACAGCTCACTGCCCAATCTGATCAAGGCACATCGCCCCACTGCGAATAACTGCAAATGTGCATAGAAGGACTATAATCATCACAACATTTTATATAGAAGAAGAAGAGAAGAGTTTGGATTTGATATCCCGCTTTATCACTACCCAAAGGAGTCTCAAAGCGGCTAACATTCTCCTTTCCCTTCCTCCCCCACAACAAACACTCTGTGAGGTGAGTGGGGCTGAGAGACTTCAGAGAAGTGTGACTGGCCCAAGGTCACCCAGCAGCTGCATGTGGAGGAGCGGGGAATCAAACCCCGTTCACCAGATTACAAGTCTACCACTCTTAACCACTGCACCACACTGGCTCTCGCCAGTATATGTAGCAATAACAGCTTTTGATATATGCATTGGGGAGATGTGGCCACAGCAGTGGAATACTAGGAGGAGGAGGCATGCATCTAACAGTGGCGAGTGCTAGGTGGTGGGTGCCCAGTGGCAGCGAGAAGTTAGGGGTCACAGGGGATGGCAATTGGGTTTTTGCCTCTAGCAGCAGAACATCATGCTCTGGCCTTGAACTGGATGATTATAAACACCCCATAAGCAAATCACAAGAACTTGCAGGCTGAATGTTTATTTATTTATTTTACACACACACACACACACACACACACACACGTTTGATTGTGAGAAAACCTAAGTGGTTTTTGAAAATATAAAATAAACATTAAAACCCAGTTAAAAACAACCTTTCTAAACTCCCTTCTCTCTGTACAGTGGTACCTCGGGTTACATATGCTTCAGGTTACAGACTCCGCTAACCCAGAAATAGTACCTCGGGTTAAGAACTTTGCTTCAGGATGAGAACAGAAATCGTGCAGCGGTGGCACAGCAGCAGTGGGAGACCCCATTAGCTAAAGTGGTGCTTCAGGTTAAGAACAGTTTCAGGTTAAAAACGGACCTCCGGAACGAATTAAGTACGAAACTGTACTCAAACCTTGTTTTAAACTGCCACATCCCCTCAGTGTCTTCCCCTGTTCACCCTACCCAAACCTCTGCCATTGCTTATAATTCCCACTCTCTCCCTCTCAGTATGCCTCCATCCCTGCTTTGCTCAAACTTCTGCCATTGATTTAAATCATAATTTTCCCTCTCTGTGTCTCTCCCTTCTCATTCCCATTCCATGGCCACTGTTGTTGTGTAACCTGCCTTCATTTTGCTCTCTTCCTCCACCCTGGTTTTGTGAAAAGCCAGGATTGTGATATAGTATTACAAATCCTCCAATGGATTTTTTTATTATATAGAGAGACTACTATAATATAAATGCCACCAGCATGCACACAAACAAACAAACAAACAAACAAACAAACAAACAAACAAACACATGTAATAAAATTTCCAAGTGAAACTGATAAAATGAAATGATTGTCAGAAAAAGTGGTCCGGGGAATCAAGACACTGACTGATCTCTGTTTCAGAGTAGACAAATTCACAGTGACTTTGAGGCTGGATGGCTTCTTCGGATCCCGGTACTTGCAGATGCAGAAGTTGAGGACACAGCAGAATGACAACGGAACAAGCTGAGAAAAATGCCTTCTTACATAGTTTGTTTCCTCTTTTCTTGTTGGGTTGAGTCATTGTCCAGATAGGAAATGGTGATAGTTCTCACAGTGGTCCTTCTGACGTCACCTCCTCAGAGGGCTATGTCTTCTTACTGCGCATCCAAATAATTGCAAGGATCATACCCAGGAAGATGGGGACTTTCAAGGCAATTGAAACCAGGAAGGACATGTAGACCAGGTATCTGCATTGGAGAAACAGAATATTATCCTCAATGGAGTAGATTGCGATGCAATAACCCCCCATTCTCTCACAAGAAGCCTTGTGGCTCTGAATAGCATACACCAAGATCCCAGAAGCTACAAAGCATGGCTTACTGAGTTGGGGGCTTATTGTACAAACTCTGTCCCTTACTTTATGCCAGGGGTAAGCAACCTAAGGCCCAGGGGCCGGATGTGGCTCAATCACCTTCTCAATCTGGCCTGCGGACTGTCCGGGTATCGGCGTGTTTTTACATGAGTAAAATGTGTCCTTTTATTTAAAATGCATCTCTGGGCTATTTGTGGGGCCTGCCTGGTGTTTTTACATGAGTAGAATGTGTCCTTTTATTTAAAATGCATCTCTGGGTTATTTTGGTGGCATAGGAATTCGTTCATTTCCCCCAAAAAATATAGTCCGGGCCACCACATGGTCTGAGGGACGGTGGACCGGCCCACAGCTGAAAAAGGTTGCTGACCTCTGCTTTATGCCTTCAAGATTCACACAGAGTAAGGATTGATGATCATTAGTGTCAGGGAACTGCCATCGGAGCCAAGGGTAGAGGTAAGCCTCCCCAATGACACCGGAGAGGGAACCAGCAAGGAGAGAGGGAGAGCTTCCGCTGGGGATGGAAATAAGCATGATGCCAGGAAGAAAGGGGAGGCTGAGGGAGCTTTGGAGGGAGGGCTCTGAGACTCGACCAGCGGGGAGAGCGCAGGACTTCCGCTAGGCACGCCCACTCTGCGCAGAAAGCTTCCGCGCAGGGAAGCTAGGCGGAGACTTGGTGTCAAAGAACTTTTATGTTGGAAGAAGTTCACAAAACGCCCACTGACGGATTCTGCCAGTGATTGAGACAGCCACGGAGTAAAGGCTGTCCAGCCAAGGGAAAGTTTTGCCAAACAACCCAGCCTGGAGCAGTTTGCGGTTTACGCACAAGCAACACCAAACCCCATTACAATTAGCAATAAAAAGGTATCTGTGCAGAATGACAATCGGGGGACTGACTGATGATTGGCCACTGCTAGTCTCGCTTGACTGACAGAACCCAAATAATCTAAAGGAGCCTCCTGGAGGCTAAGAAATTCCTCCTTCCTGTCTCTCATCTCATTTTACAAATTTTATCATGGTTTCCTGAGAAACCCTTTTTAGCTAGTCCAAAATAGAGTGACCCTTCTCTTGGAGAATATGCTCTGGGGCTATTTCAGGGTTCTGACTACTCTGGAAAACAAAAACAAGCATGGCTTGTAGGGAAGGAAATAAGGAGAAGGGGAGGCAAGGAAGGACTCCAAATAAAGCCTAAGTGGAGCATCACTGTGGGTAGAGCATCATGAAGTAGAGTGCTATGGAAGTTTTTGTTTTTATTGAGAGTTTTCAACATAAAATACAACAAAAAAACAAACTAATCTAAAGAAGATAAATAGGAAAGAAGCAAGAATATGCCAAAGGAATTAAAATATTAGCCGGATGATATAAACCTGTGCAGTAAGAAATAATCAAATAGGAAGATAAGAGAAAATTAATAAACAGATTCAAATTGGATATGCAGTAACAAAAAGATACAAATTAAGTAACCGCAGAAAGGAGGGGAGGAAAGGCGAGGGAAATGTAAATTGAATTTGTAAGAATTTTGTTTAGCATCCTAAAATGTTGGTAAATTGTGAAAATGAAAAATATTTAAAAAAAAAGCAAAGGAAGAAAAAAAGAGGAAGAGACAAGGAAGAGAGAACCCTCCCATCTCTCACCTGGGAGCCTCCCCCTCTTCCCCCAGCCTCTCACCCTGGGAGATGCTCTCTGCTCTGCCCTTCATCTCCCATCCACCACCTTCCTGTGTGTATCTTCATTAATCCAAGATAGGAGACTTCAAAAAAGCAAAGCATAAATATAGATTGAATTAACAGAGAGAAAACAAGGATTAAAGGTCATTAGAAAAGCAAGATAAGAAGAGAAATAACAGAAAGGAAAAAGAGGGTCTTCTGATTTTCTGTCTGCCTGTTATGTATATAACAATTATCCAAAATATTCAAAACATGTGCTCTAAGTTCCTGGGGTATCTTAAGCTGCATGAATTAATTATCATGTCATAATATGGAGTCCCAGGCAGTGGAGCATTTCCAGCCACACAGATTTATTTTTCAGCTAGGTGCTATTTTGCTGAAAAGGACTGAACTCTGAATTTCTCAGGAAATGCAGGAAGGAATAACTTGACCTAATTAACCTGGTCTATTAGCAACATGTGAGGTATACCTGATTTAAATGAGTAGGTTGAATAAAGAAGTCCATTTAGTTAATTATAAGTTGTTCACTGCACAAGAACAATTCGCCCTAATCTTAGGTTTCTCTTAGGTGTCTCCCATTTACCTGAAGCGGGATGCGGGTGGCGCTGTGGGTTAAACCACAGAGCCTAGGACTTGCCGATCAAAAGGTTGGCGGTTTGAATCCCCGCCACGGGGTGAGCTCCCGTTGCTCGGTCCCTGCTCCTGCCAACCTAGCAGTTCGAAAGCAGGTCAAAGTGCAAGCAAATAAATACTTACCGATCCAGCGGGAAGGTAAACAGCGTTTCCATGCGCTGCTCTGGTTCGCCAGAAGCGGCTTAGTCATGCTGGCTACATGACCCGGAAGCTGTACGCCAGCACCCTCAGCGAATAAAGCGAGATGAGCACCGCAACCCCAGAGTCGGTCATGACTGGACCTAATGGTCAGGGGTCCCTTTATCTTTAAGTTGTTCAGTGCACAAGAACAGTTCGCTGTAATCTTAGGTTTCTCTTAGGTGTCTCCCATTTACCTGAAGAGACTCAGTAAAAACTGCATGAAGGTGGGAAAGATTTCAGATAAGATTTTTTTTTTTTGTTTTTCTTTGGATATGTCAGCTTATTGTGTGTGTGTTACACTAAATTAACTATTTTAAGATTTACCACCTTGTACCAATTTGTTAGCAGGGGCTCCACAACCTGCATGTGTAAGCACAAAGGGGTGTGTGTGTGTGTGTGTGTGTGTGTGTGTGTGTGTGTGTGTGTAGTAGCAGGAGATTGCAGACATTCAATTGCAGTCTTTAAACTGGAGATCTTTATTCCTGTCTGCATCTGTATTGGGTTTGCTTTTTACATATAGAATTGTTCTTTATTGTTTTTATTGCTGATGTTTTTACTGTGAAATTGCGTTCAGATACTTTTGGGGAAGAGGTTCATAAATGGAATCTCATTCACAAATAAATAAATGATTCTGTTCCTCTGGGAAGCAGAACACATAGACAAGTCAGAAGGGAGAGAGTGGCTCAAACCAGGAGATGCTGTGAAGGAAGTTCACGCACCTGATAGAACTGATATCCTTGTGAAAGGTGTCTTCTGGTCCTGTGGTAGTTTCTAATATAGAAAGAAGAAGAATGGAAGACAAAGGTGTGAAATTGGGCTGCTCCACAGTAAGTCTGTGAGTGATATAAACCTGATCTCAGCCTGAATAGATGAATCTTGCTGTCACTCAAATCAATGGATTAAGTTTCCCTCTACATTCAGTCTTTCCAGAACAATCCATTCTCCAATCTCTATCCTGCATGGCCTACAGCAGGGGTCGGCAAGGTTTACCTCACCTGAGCCAGTTCACTCCAGTGGAGATCCCTCTGTGGGCTGGATCGTGCATGGGCCTGTGATTTCTGGCATCTGCCTCTGCGCAGACGCAATTTCCGACGCCGTGGAAGTGAGTCCCCGAGCCGCACTGTGATGATTTAGCGCAGTGCACAGGGACTTGCTGAGGGGGCGGCTCGGTTTGGGGGCAGCTCGTGGGCTGGTTAAACGACCCCATGGGCTGCTTGTGACCCATGGATCTTAGGTTGCTGACCCCTGGGCTATAGTTTATACAGGAGTGGCCAACGCATATAGGATTTGACTGAAGCCAACATGACTCCTACTTAAGGAAGCTGTAGACAATGAACATGTGTTCGATCAGGTGGAAAACAATATAAGGAAGGTATTAACTGGAAAAAAGAGAGCTTTAATGGGATGAAAATACGATACTGCCTGGGTCACTCATATTCATAGTTGTCAACTTACAGATTTGAAAATAAGGGACCAGCAGCCTCGAAAATAAGCAGCCAAAATAAGGGATTTTCCAAGCACAGGTTATGTTCAGCTTCTGAGCCCCTCCGAGCCAAAGGCAGAAAGCCCAGCCAGCAGCCAAACGAAGTGTCAAGTGGTGGTTCCCACAGCGCAGCGACCCGGCAAAGGGGATGCAGCAAGGAAAACCACCGTCACCTCTCCGCTGGGAAGCGCTGAGCAAAAGCAAGTTCCCAGGCAATGCGGCCGATTTTATTGGCACAAGGCATGCAAGCTCCACCCCCCAGTTGTTCTTAGACTCCTTATTGGGTGAGCAATGCAGCCAAGCATCACAGTTGGAGCCTCCCTGGCTGGCAAGGAGGGAGGGAGAGGAGCTGCTTCCTTTGACACCCGGGAAATTTAAGGGACACCATCAATAAGGGACAGCAGCGGGACACAGCGCTGAGATAAGGGACTTTCCTGCCAAATAAGGGACGGTTGACAGCTATGCTCATATTCTTCAGAAATTTTGAGCATGAAGGCAAACATAAAAAAGCAGAAGCTACAAAGGAAATTGGATGGAGGTATGGGAAGAGACTCTTAGTAACACTTTCATTTCCAACTTAGAAACAATCCTTTAGACTTTCAGTTTTTAAAAAAGAATGAGGAAAGGAAAAACACAGAAACTTGTGACCTGTTTTGATGGTGACATTTGGCTTAATACAACTTTAGGCGAAGCCTAATATTTCCATATGTTCTGAAGTTGCATTAAACGGTTGGGTCCCTTGGACAGCCCTAATGCTCCCATCATGCATGGGTCCCCTGATGTTGTTGGACAATGACCCTCATCATCTCCAGCCAGGTCAAGGATTGGAGCACTGTAGTCCATCCATCTCTGGGGACTGAGAACCAAGGAAGGCTGCTGGAGAACAATCAAACCAATTGAATGAAACCAATTGAATGTTAGGGCTGGAGAAGGCTGTCCTACAGCAATTATTGATTATTAACAACAACAACAACAACAATTTATTATTTATACCCAACCCATCTGGCTGCGTTTCCCCAGCCACTCTGGGCGGGCTTCCAACAAAATATTAAAATACAATAGTCCGTCAAACATTAAAAGCTTCCCTAAACAGGGCTGCCTTCAGATGTCTTCTAAAAGTCTGGTAGTTGTTTATCTCTTTGATATCTAGTGGGAGGGTGTTCCACAAGGCAGGTGCCACTACCGAGAAGGCCCTCTGCCTGGTTTCCCTGGCTTCTTGCAGCGAGGGAACTGCCAGAAGGCCCTTGGCACTGGACCTCAGTGTCTGGGCAGAATGATGGGGGTGGAGACGCTCCTTCAGTCCAATGGGGAAAAGCAGCCCTCTCCTTCTCTCTATTCTCACCATCACTTCAGCTGTGATTCAGCTTCCTGGGCTAAAATCAGAGCAGGGGGACTCATTAACCTACCTGTCACATTGACTGGAACCATCAGATCCGAACCTCCCTGCACAATCACGCCACATTTGTATATGCCGGTATCACTGTTGGTCAGCTCATCAATCGTCACTGTGAATTGGTTTAATGAATGGTTGTCTCTGATGGAGACTCTGCCTTTCCTCACTGGCTCTTCTGAACCTGAAGTCTCGACAATTTTGTCACAGGATGTTTTGCTCATTTCTTTGCACCAGTATTTTGGGTTTCCCTTATACCGTTCATCGTATCTGCATTCCACAGACGCCAATCCTCCCAGGATTGCGTGCATCTTGAGGATGGTCAAGTCAGAGAAACATCCTGAAGAACAAAAAGAAGCAGGCTAGGTTACAATCTTTCTTCTCCCCAGCAACTCTGTGTGTGTGTGTGTGTGTGTGTGTGTGTCTAAATTCCAAAGCTGGTCAGGGTGGGGAGGCCTGGTGCAGAGGCTTTATCATCACCCCCTCCTTTTTCCTAAATTCCATTGTTATCTTCTCATACACCTCTAATTTTGACATAGTCACATTTATTTGGCTGAACGATCGCCTCCTGCCAAAGGTCTGTGCATAGGGCCCCACAGACCATAAAGCTGCCTCTATTCATTAAGATTAGTTAAAGGTAAAGGGACCCCTGACCATTAGGTCCAGTCGTGGCCGACTCTGGGGTTCCGGTGCTCATCTCGCTTTATTGGCCGAGGGAGCCGGCGTACAGCTTCTGGGTCATGTGGCCAGCATGACTAAGCCGCTTCTGGCGAACCAGAGCAGCGCACGGAAACGCCGTTTACCTTCCCGCCAGAGCAGTACCTATTTATCTACTTGCACTTTGACGTGCTTTCGAACTGCTAGGTTGGCAGGAGTTGGGACCAAGCAACGGGAACTCACCCCGTCGCGGGGATTTGAACCACCGACCTTCTGATCAGCAAGTCCTAAGCTCTGTGGTTTAACTCACAGCGCCACCCGCGTCCCAGTAAGATTAGTTAGGTATGGCTTAATTGTGACTGTTCAAGCTTCTCCCATCTTCTCTGCATCCACCCCATTCCCACTTCTAATATGAAAGCCTATCAGTTGGCACCAGAGTCTACAGCAGGGGTAAGCAAACTTTTTCAGCAGGGGGCCAGTCCACTGTCCCTCAAACCTTGTGGGGGGCCGGACTAAATTTTTTGGGGGGAAATGAATGAATGGACAAGCCCTGGTGGCTACTTACCTGTGTCTTGCGAGCGGCAGGGGCTGGCGGAAGCGGAATGATGAGCCGCGCACGAAAGGGCTCCGGAGAGGGGCTGGCAGCAACCACTGGCGGAGGAAGTGCAGGGGGAGCGCTTCGCACCCGGCAGTGCGATCCCAGTGTGGTGCTATCGCGGCTGCTCTCCGCCCCTCGGTGCCGGAGCATGAAGCTCCGCCACTGGCAGCAACAAACCCCGAATTCAGCCAGCTTACAATGGTGGCTGCTCAAGCGCTCCCTCATGCTGCTGCTGCTGGCACCAACAAAGCCCCGCCCCCTTTCTCTCTGCTCTAGGCAGGGCGGGGAGAAGCCAGGAGGAGGGAGGGAGGAGGCGCCACCGCGGTGTGAGGGAGAGGAGGGGGAAATGGTGCAGCCCGAACTATCAGATCCACGCTGAACCACACGGCAATTCCCAGACCATCCGCGGGCCGGGTCCAGAAAGCAACTGGGCCGGATCCGGCCCAGGGCCTTAGTTTGCTGACCCATGGTCTACAGTGTTGTCCTGCAATAACAGACAGCGTTCATTATGAAAGCTGTACAGTGGTACCTCGGGTTAAGAACTTAATTCGTTCTGGAGGTTCGTTCTTAACCTGAAACTGTTCTTAACCTGAAGCACCACTTTAGCTAATGGGGCCTCCCGCTGTCGCTGCATGATTTCTGTACTCATCCTGCAGCAAAGTTCTTAACCCAAGGTACTATGTCTGGGTTAGCGGAGTCTGTAACCTGAAGCATCTGTAACCTGAAGCGTTTGTCACCCGAGATACCACTGTAATTAGTTGTAGCTAGCAACTCTCATTCACAGGCAAGCTAACCTTTGATTAAATTTGGAAGCGGTAAAATAAAAACAACCATCTTACCTGGCAGGAGGAATACCAGGCCGAGCAAGGACAGTGGCTGCATTGTCTGGTCTAGACAGCTGCTCCCTTCCCACATCTCACTTCTCTTTGGGACACTTAAAAACAATTATCTGCAAATATTGCCTGTCATGGAGGCAAACAATTCTTGCTTCTTCTTTCTTCACATTGCTTCATCACTTCCTTTGGCCTCCTCCCATGTCTTTTCCCACATTGTTGTTTTGTACAACCAGCCTATTGTAATGACAACCAGCCGGGTGGAGATAGTTCTGTGTCTCAAAACAATTTACGATAGAACATCCTAGCAATGAGAGGGAGGGGGAAGAAAAAAAGCCTTGCCTCTGCCTAACTGCAATTGCCTTTTCTAGGGCTAGACAGCAATTTCCTTAGCCTTTTTTCTAGAAACAGCCCCCAATATAACTAAACCCTTTACTGTATTCTTTGAATATGCTCCACTTCAGCACAATATTGTTCTCCTTTGTCATCTTTCTCTCTTTGACATGCACATTTTCTTTCTGTCTTTTTTAAAATCTGTTTAACTTCCTGTGAGTGCCGTTTTAAGAATTATGACAACGCTCTTGCATCATCTGCATTTATATTTATTTCTCTTCTGCTGTCAGTATAAATACCTTTCTGGGTGCTTCCAGGTATCTGTTCAATGTGGGATCTGTGCTCCTCATGCAGTCATAAAACATCCACACAACATTGTTGGTAAATAAATGTCAGCCATATTAATTCCCTGGCTTTTTACATTCTTGGGGAAATTTTCTTTTTGTTTTAAGCTCTGGCTTGGAAGCATCGTTGCTAACATTTAGAACTTGACATCCTCTTCTGTCTTTCCCCAGTGGGGTAGCCATTTTAGTTATTTGCAGCAAAACCAATGAAGTTGTCTTGTGACAACTTCAAAAGACTAAGGGTTGTATTCAAAGTAGTGCTAGGGAGACCATTCAATTAGTGCAATTGTTTCTGCTGGCCTGATGAAACCACCTCCCCTCCCCTCCCACTTTATGCTGTTCTGGGGGGTTCTCCTGACCCTCTGGAGCAGTTTGGGGGGGCTGTGAGGGAGGAGACTGGGGGGGAAGCCCTGTTGCACTAAAGGGCAGTGGCATAGCATGCTATACCAGCACCCGGGCTCTCATGGTGGGGTGGGAAGGAGGGAAACGGAGTATGCATGTGCATTCGACGGCCTAAAGGCGTCCATGTCACCCAGAGATAAGAAAAGAAGAGTTACATAGTTCACATGAAGAAGTACTTTTCAACGGAGCCCAGCAATGGAAGCACACAGCTGTATTGAGGCAGCACCAGGCGTTGAAAGTTTGCACCCCATACAGTTTTGCAACTGGGGCACCCGCCCCTGTGGCCCTCCCATGCTACACCACTGCTAAGGGGAATCATTGCACTGGTTTCTGCTAGTGCAACGATTTAGCTTAATATGACCCTAACCAATTTACCACAGTGCAAGCTTCCGTGGACTGCAGTTCACCTAACCAGATACATGAAGCTGCAAGAACATAGACTCAGCTGCAAGTATATATGCATATGGGAACTGTAAACAGTGAGGTCAGAAGTAAATAAGATACAGAAAGTACATATATGATAATCACACAATTCACTGTTAGTTTTTAAGGTGCCACAAGACTCTTTGTTATTCTTTCTCTCTCCCCCTCCCCTTTGTATCTGTACTAACTTTCTTACCAAACTTCCTATCTCTCTTCTATTCTTTGCAGGGCATCTTCAGACATGCTGTTCATCCATCAGTCATCCAGATGTGCATGCACAAAGCTTACCTGGTACAGTGGTACCTCAGGTTACAGATGCTTCAGGTTACAGACTCCGCTAACCCAGAAATAGTACCTCGGGTTAAGAACTTTGCTTCAGGATGAGAACAGAGATTGCATGGTGGCGGCACAGCGGCAGTGGGAGGCCCCATTAGCTAAAGTGGAGCTTCGGGTTAAGAACAGTTTCAGGTGAAGAACGGACCTCCGGAACGAATTAAGTTCTTAACCCGAGGTACCACTGTAGTTAGATGATGTTCAGTCTTAACTGACTATTCTTTCTGGTTGATTTACAGGGTGGTTATTATACAACAATGAGTGTTCATTCTGAGTTTATGCACACCCCTCCCTTTAATCATTTGTTCATCCCACAGTTTTTAGTGTCTAGAATTCACCCTTCAGTCCATGTTAACTTTGATCGCAAATCTATTCTACCACCACTAGACGACTCTGTACGCTTCTAACTACACCAGTTTAGTGCAGAGTGTGTGATTTCTGCTGAACAAGAAAGGGAAATCTGGATTTTTCAACCTTTGTGGCTAAAAAAACCTTCTCTTTCAGAAACATCTCTGAGCTCACCTGTCCTTTCATAAGCTACTGGAAGATCTTAAATAGGCCTCCAGATGTTAATGGACTTCAACTCCCATCATCCCTGAACAGTGGCCATGCTGGCTGGTGCTGATGGGAGTTGGAGTCCAACAACTTCTGGAGGTAACTGGGTTGGCTACTCTTGGCTTAGAGGTTAAGCACACATAGTTAATTTTTTTTTTTAGCAATCTTCAGCTTTTCATATGTATTGGTTCTGTTGTGTCTGAATTTCCAAATGTGTTTTTCCTCCCCAAATTATTCTTATTATTTCTTAAAGTATTAATACAAATAAAAATGTGCTCCCCACTCCAAAACCATTATTTATCATAATTATCCAACTTTCCAAAAATTCAACACTTCTTGAGATGGTTTGACCCCTTTCTGTTTTAACAATGCAAATTCCACAAGTATTTTCCATATTTCCTCAACATGATTTCACTTCCACATTCCCCTTCTTACTTTAATAGCACACATCAATTTATCATTAATTGCCACACTTGCCTATACCATTCCTTCATTTCATATTCAGCTTGCCCCTTCCACTTCCTAGCTATGATAACTCTTGCCACTGTCAACAAATGTCCAGATGTTTCTGGCTGATGTGAATTGCAAAGTTCAAGCTCCTTCAGCGAGAAGATTTCCCCAGTCTAAAGTGGTCCTGCCTGTCTATAGCTTTGAACCACTGATACCACATGACATTGCAGGAATTACACTTCTTTATTTTAGCCTCCCACACACCTCATGGCAAGTTGCCTTTTATGCATTTTCACTGCAAGAAACACCATTTTTTTTTAATGAGTAAGGCTTTAGTCACTGGGCATATGCCAAATTTTGCTAATTTGCACCTCTTTCACAACTTCATTTATGTCTCTCCCACCCTCCTTCCAACCATCCCAGAAGCAAACAAGGACCAGAGATCTCTTTGCGTGGTGCCCCATACGCATACAGGTATGGATCCTGTTCTGTATAGATGATAGTCGACAGAGCTATGGGCCAATAGCTGAAGAAAGGAAAGCTGTCTGAGGACTTTTGGTGTAGAGTGTGTGCGTGCACGTGTGTTTTAAATCCATACACATTTATTAAAGAAACCCATAACACATTTTTTGAAAGGAACACCAGAAGGCAAAAGAGCTCCAGGATCAACCTTGAAATTGAAGAATACCTTTTGCAAATCAGTTGATGCTTTGATAGGCTATAAAGGATTTGGTCTGGACAAAGAAGAATAGGTAAATAATTACTGTTAATGCAGCAGCAAACAGCCTTCCTGGCTGGTTATGCTAAAATGCATTGACAATGTTTCTATAAGGTAAAGGTAAAGGGACCCCTGACCATTAGGTCCAGTCGTGGCCGACTCTGGGGTTGTGGCGCTCCGAAACGTTCGAAAACTGAAAG
This sequence comes from Podarcis erhardii, assembly GCF_964252035.2. NCBI lineage: Eukaryota > Metazoa > Chordata > Lepidosauria > Squamata > Lacertidae > Podarcis > Podarcis erhardii. Next base: position 34,258,242 of record NC_138498.1, read on the forward strand.
CTCAGTATGGAAGCCTCAAAACAGAAAACTCAATATGGAAGCCACATTTCATGTTTGACTTCTGAGGCTTGTTCGACAACTGAAGCACTTACTTCCAGGTTTACGGCATTCGAAAACCGAAATGTTTGTCAACAGAGATGTTTGAAAACCGAGGTACCACTGTATAAAATCTTAAAAGAACATAGTAAAAGGTAAAGGGACCCCATACCATTTGGTCCAGTCGTGACCAACTCTGGGGTTGCGGCGCTCATCTCGCTTTACTGGCCAAGGGAGCCGGTGTACAGCTTCTGGGTCATGTGGCCAGCATGACTAAGCCGCTTCTGGCGAACCATAGCAGCGCACAAAAACGCCATTTACCTTCCTGCCGGAGCGGTACCTATTTATCTACTTGCACTTTGACGTGCTTTCGAACTGCTAGGTTGGCAGGAGCAGGGGCCAAGCAATGGGAGCTCATCCCATCACGGGGATTTGAACCACCGACCTTCTCATCGGCAAGTCCTAGGCTCTGTGGTTTAACCCACAGTGCCACCTGCATCCCAAATGTTTCTTTAAAGGCTGTTGTAAATTTGCAGGAGGCCCCTCTGCCTGAGCAGCAGTTCACCAAGGGGAGGGGGCAGGGAGGGGCAGCTGCCCCCCATCAATAAAAAATACATAGCAAACTGAGGTTCTGCCTGCCCCTCCCCCAAATAAATACTGGATACGCCCATGTCACCAGGTGAGGGCAATTTGCAGGGCCTCGAGGAGCAGACACTGGGTCTGGGTGTATCAACGGTGCAAATCCATCCTCTTCTGTCTGGGCAGAAAGTGTTGGAAGCTGGGCTGGTTAAACCCAGCTCTGCCCCTACAGATCATCACTTGGGGTTCTCAGCTAGGCCAAGCCACACACGCCTTTTTATATGTATTCCTTCCCCGACTTCTCAGGTATTTGTTCGGGCCAGGAAGGAATTTTAATGGGTCTCTCTCTGTTTGGCTAATTTGTCATTGTCACAACTTGATAAGTCGACCAGGAGTGCAGGAAGAAATCATTCTGAAAGAAGATAGAGGAGTTACATCGTGAGACACTGTGGAAGAGTATTAGGGCAGCCAGATGATCTGGCTTGACTCTCAGAACCAAGTAAGGAGTGCCAGCTGGATGGCAAGCTAGGAGGCAGCTGTTTGGCTGGCACAGCTTCCTTGAGCAAAAAGGCAGGCTTGCCTAAAACAGGGACAGCTTAGAGCTGAGCTGCCCCCGTGGTCAATCAGCAGGCCAGCCAAGCTATTCAATATTTTAGTATTTTTTTGCCCATGTTTGATGAAGGAGAATTATGATGAGCTGAGGCTTTGCTTTCCTCTCGTATTGTTCTGATTGCTTTGGTTTATTACTTGCCCCTCGTGCTAAGGTCCTAGAGAGGGTCTCAGTTTAAAACACAACCTTGAAGACAGTTAAAAACAAATTGCAAGAATTGGGTGGGTCCAAAAAAAATTAGACACATCAAGTATCAAAGGCTTGGATAAAGAGGTGAAACCTCAGCGTTCAGTGGAAACTGTACAGTGAAGGCACAAGACACAGCTGTGGGAAAAGGAGTTCAGCAATGTTAGGACTGTTGTAGAGAGTGTTCACTCCTGCTCCACCACCGCACAAGTTTCTGAGGGCTCTGAAACAACCAAGAGGTCACAGTTCCATAGTGCGTTTTAGGTCAAAGCCTTCTGCTTTGAGAAATGAGAAGAAAGCTTCCTCCTGCAGGTGGTCACTGAATTTCTGTGCATGGAACTGGGAGGATGCTGCTCATGCCTTGATCGACTCCTAGGCTAAGAAAGAGATGGTTCATCAGCTACAGAAAAGCAACAAGAAAATTCCACATTAAAGTAGCAGCACCTGAGCTGTGGTGTTTTGTTGGGCTCCTCTTTCTTATCTTGGACTTGGTGTCATTGCTTATCCCAAGAAAAACCTCTTGTTCGTACAGAAAAAATCAGGGGTTAAAATTAGTTTGAAGGAGGAACAACATAGAAGTTATTTGTGGGACTACTATCTGGTTTTGACTCTGGATTATTAGGTAGTAATAATAATAATAATAATAATAATAATAATAATAATAATAATTTATTTATACCCCGCCCATCTGGCTGGGCCTCCCCAGCCACTCTGGGCGGCTTCCATAGAAAGCAAAAATACAATCAAATATCACACGTTAAAAACTTCCCTGAACAGGGCTGCCTTAAGATGTCTTCTGAATGTCAGGTAGTTGTTTATCGCTTTGACATCTGCTGGAAGGGCGTTCCACAGGACGGGCGCCACTACCGAGAAGGCGCTCTGCCTGGTTCCCTGTAGCTTTACTTCTCGCAATGAGGGAACCGCCAGAAGGCCCTCGGCGCTGGACCTCAGCGTCCGGGCAGAATGATGGGGGTGGAGACGCTCCTTCAGGTATACTGGACCGAGGCCGTTTAGGGCTTTAAAGGTCAGCACCAACACTTTGAATTGTGCTCGGAAACGTACTGGGAGCCAATGTAGGTCTTTCAAGACCGGTGTTATATGGTCTCGGCGGCCGCCCCCAGTCACTAGTCTAGCTGCCGCATTCTGGATTAGTTGTAGGTAGGTAATAATATCAGAAGGTAGGTAATAATATCAGAAGAAAGCAGAGCTTGGTGGTATAAAACCACCCAACGCTCCAGGCTGTTCCATACATTTTTCAGGCAAAATGCAAAACATTTTACATGTGCTTTGTAAACACATCACACCTGCACATGCTTGTCTAACACATGTGGTCACCTTTGGTGTGTTGTGCTAGTAATTTGCCAGGGATCTGCAATCAGCAACATTTCTCTGCAGCATCTGGAAAACATGGATTTGGGCTGTGCAATAATTTGTGAAAGAGGCCTTTGGAGTGTGAGTAACCTGACTTGATTTAGGATAATAAAAAAACCCACATTGGCCAAGTACTGAGAGGAGGAATAGGGAAAAATAAATTTTGTTAACTGCAGCAGCAAAGGCCTTACTAGTTTCTTAATAGGATCCTGGATTTTCTATATTTGGCATGTAAATTATCTCTTGGGTATCAGTGTTGGCAGGGCCAAAGTATGCAACTGCCAGGTAGACCTCCCACCTTCTCACTTTCTCACAACATCCCTGGAAATCTGGAAATTAATGACACGACTGAGTCATCAGTGAGAGTTGGTTACCCTTAGATGGGATACCTTAAAGCTCTTCTTCAGTCTCTGGAGCCTTGGGGTTGGAGCTTCCTCTGGTCTTTCTGTACCATACATGCACCCAAACCACGGCGGCCATCATAGCTAGGAAGACGGGGATTTTCCACATGACCAGGATCAGGAAATCGGTGTTGCTAGGCTGGGTTCTAAAGAGAGAAATGTTCCACTAGTTTCTTTCTTTCTTTCTTTCTTTCTTTCTTTCTTTCTTTCTTTCTTTCTTTCTTTCAATTCACTGCCATAATGTAAGCAGTATGAGCATGAATTAAATGTGCATTAATTTTATTTTTATCTTGCCTTGAGGCTTTTTTGTTGTCGTAGAAAGGTAGATTAGAAACAACACAACAAGATGGAAGAAGTAAAATATTGAGATCACACATGGGTGAAGGGGAGTGAGGGGAATCTATAATATCATTTATAATATAATTTGTTAATTGCATTGTATTTACAACGGGAAGCTTAGAGCAATTAGATATATTTTAATTTAGGTAATCTATGTACATACACCCATGTGTGATCTCAATATTTTACTTCTTCCATCTTGTCCATCTATGTAATAGGCTTATGTTAGAAAATGAATATGGATTTTGAATTTGGTGTTTGTAAATTTGGTGTTTGTAAATTTTAAAAATTTGTAATATTAAGAAAAAAGAGATAGATGCTGGCAGATAAAAAAGAAAAGAAAAAGAAAGGTAGATTAGAAGCAGAATGAATGAATATGCATAACATTTTAGCCATGGGTGGGAAAGATGGCCCCTGGCTCTTCACTACAATTAGACTTGGCATTCAGCTGGACTTGGCACCCAGCTATTATAATAGGCTACACTGGAAGTCCTCCCTGGAACATACGGGGTGTAAAGGGTTATGGCACCTTTCAGGATCTATGGGAGATACAGCTGGCTCTTCTGTTGCTTGTTCCATGCGTCCAAAATGGGTTGAAGGAACAGAATCTGCAGGGGGGTGAAAAACATGCACAGTCAAATCCTAACCTGGGAAATTTATTCATCTTTTCAGATTTATTTTTTTTACCAGGAGATTTTGGTGTGGGTTCAAATGGTCTGCAAGTTGATGCTACTCAGAGCCAGCCATGCAATATGAAATAAAAGGAAAACACTAAATGAAGAGGCAACTGAATGCTAGATCTGTGCCCTGATCCATCAGAGCTTGTGGCAAAAGTTGCATGTGTGTGATTTAAACATTCATATACTGCTTTCCTGGTGCTGGAGGAGACTCTTGAGAGTCCCATGGACTTCAAGAAGATCAAACCTATCCATTCTTAAGGAAATCAGTCCTGAGTTCTCACTGGAAGGACAGATCGTGAAGCTGAGGCTCCAATACTTTGGCCACCTCATGAGAAGAGAAGACTCCCTGGAAAAGACCCTGATGTTGGGAAAGATGGAGGGCACAAGGAGAAGGGGACGACAGAGGACAAGATGGTTGGACAGTGTTCTCGAAGCTACCAGCATGAGTTTGACTAAATTGTGGGAGGCAGTGGAAGACAGGAGTGCCTGGTGTGCTCTGTTCCATGGGGTCACGAAGAGTCAGACACGACTAAACGACAAAACAACAACATACTGCTTTCCTGTTATAAAATAGTATTCAAAGCAGTTTACAAATCCCAGTAATATTGAAAGCAGTTTACAAATAAACCCTTTGCATTTAAAAGCTTACCAGCAGTAAAATCAAGCCTTAGGGTGAAGCCCAAAGTAGAGTTTAAGGAGATTGATACACCAATGCAAGCATGTCTGCTTGACTGATGGGGTGACCCACCCTCTACTGACCCCAGGGGTGATGTGGAGGGGGTCATGGAGGAGGGTGGCATGGGTAGGGGAGGGAGGAAAGCCCTGTTGTAGTAGTGGGACTTCTTGTGCTGGCTCCCACTAGAACAGCTATTTAGCTGAATCCAGCCCTCAGATTATACGAAACGGAAAGAGCAGTCGATAAGAACAAGCACCGGTCACCTATCAAATGCCTTCGAAAATAAAAAAGGCTTAGCCTAAGTGATCAAAACATTGACAGCAGCTGAACCTGCCTATGTAAAATGATGGGCCAAAGCAAGTAAAATTGTTCGCCAAAAAGACTGCATGCTTCAACCAATATACACACCCCAAATACTTGGTGGGATTGACTTTGCTTTTGCTAGTCAAGCCGATAGTCCTAGATTCCTATGGATTCTTCCAAGGCCTGCTACTCTCCCCACTTCTGAGATGTCACCACCACTACCCACACACCTTCTAATCTATCTCTGTAGCTCTCAAGGGCCAGAAGCATGTTCTTGTTTAGAAAGAAAGGTGCCATTCTCAAGGTTCTGAGTTCAACCCGTATCAAACCATCACACAATTCCAGCTTTAGGAAGCTAGAGTCTGGAGTGGCCCAAGCCATTTTGCCGCCCAAGGTGAAGGACAAGATGGCGCATTCCACATTCTATGCTCAAAATCTGACCAGACTTGTAGCCCTGGTGACGGAACAGCGTCTTCCACTGCATCCTAGGGCACTGAGCTGGCACACATTTCTAGCCACTTCCCGCCCCTCAGAATCTGCAACCTGAGGCAGATGCCTCCCCCTGCCTCATGGAAGGAATGGCTCTGCTGGAGTGCATTAGCTTCTTTTGTAGACACAATGGCCCTCTCCCTATAAGAGTAAATGCAGCAGTGGGGAAGTGTACCTGTAATGATAACTTCCACTGGGTGCCAGATGTTATATGCTCTCTCTACCCCACAGATATATGTCCCGGCATCTTCATTAGTGAGGTTTTCCATGGTCACAGTGAATTTATGGAATGTGTGGTTGTCTTTAATGGACATTCTGTCATTCATCCCCTCTGCCTCCTTCCTAGTTGTACGGACAGTGTGGCTACTAGAACAGAGGGTCAAACCTTCTTCTTTGCACCAGTATTTGACAGATTTTTCATCCTCCTTTCCATATTTACACTGGACAGACAGTGAGCCACCAAGAGGTGCAGTGACTTTTTCAGGGCCTTCCAGTGTCCAACAAACTGCAAAGAAGAGAAAGGAAATACTTTTCACTCAGAACAAATCAGACGTTAAGCATATTCAGAGCTATTACACACAAAAACGTCTGTTCCAAAATGGATGGAGCCATATTGCTTGCCTCAAAATCCGTTGCTTTAATGGTTATGCTTTAGGGGGAACCATCCTGAATATTGCTAAGGCTTCAGTTACATCAACCACACATTTATAACACTCTTTTCATGGAGAACCCTGGGAACTATAGTTTGCTAAGGGTGCTGGGAATTGTAGGTATGTGAGGTCAGCACCCTTAACAAACCACATTTCATGGCATTCTCCATAACTCATCAAGTGGTATAAGAGTGCTGTAAATATATGGTGTGAATGTGACTGAACACAATAAGCTGGAGACTATGTTCTTTTATGATTTTATACAGTGGTACCTCGGTTTTCGAATGTGTCCATTGACAAACGTTTCGGTTTTCAAACGCTGTAAACCTGGAAGTAAGTGCTTCAGTTTTTGAAAGGGCCTCAGAAGTCGAACATGAAATGTGGCTTCCATATTGAGTTTTCTGTTTTGAGGCTTCCGTACTGAGTTTTCAGTTTTTGAATGTTTCGGAACTTGAACGGTCTTCCAGAACGATTACGTTCGAAAACCAAGGTACCACTGTATATTGAATTTACCGGTATATACCTCCCTTCATCTGAGGACAACAGGGCATAAAACAGCATAAAACAGCATAAAAACAGAGAAATACATAACATGTTAACAAACAAAGCAACCCACCCATGCATCCACACGTTTAAAAGGTCATAGATGGATTAATTAGCCAAAGGCCTGGGAGAGGCTTTCTTTTGGTGCTTAAAGATATGCAATGAGGGTGCCAGACAAACCCCTGGGGAGAGCTTTCCACAAATGGGGAGCCACCACAGAAATGGCCCATTCTCATGCTCAAATTCCCATTCAGCCATGTAGCTCACGGGATGACCTTGGACCAGTCATTGCCTCTGAGCCTAGCCTACCTCATTTTGCCTCATAAGGTTGTTGTGATGATTAAATAGGGGGGACCATCTACACCACATTGAGCTCCTTGGAGAAAAAGGTGGGATATAAATCCATTAAACAAACAAACATTTAAAATCCCCATACTAATCACTTTTTCAATTATGCAAGTATCTCTGATTGCTTATTTCTGGGGTGGAAAGCTCAAGAGCAAGCATTTTATCCTTGGTTCTTGAGCTCCACAGATTTCTGCGCAAGCCTTGATTTCAAGATTTTTATCATTGACCAAAAGAATGAAGGGGGGGGGGAGGAAAGATGGGGATTCCTGAGCCTGCATCTTCCCCAGCAGAATGCACCCAGTGGAAAGCCCAACTTATTCCACCCCTCTAGTTCTCACCTTGGAAAAAAGTCCAAATCAGACCACGAAACAGTTCCATTGTCCTTGTCCTCTGTTCAGGTAAGTTATTTCGCAGGGGGGAATTAGTTTTTCAGCTTCTGGGAGCTTGTTTTAATTGCATCTCTCAACGCCAATCCTGCTGTCTAGTCGTCTGTGGCATTTTTCTCCTGCCTTGTCAAAGAAGGCTTTTCACTAAGGGGAGGAGAACTCACCAGGTCTTGCTCAATTTATGAAAATACATGATGATTAATCTCCTATGAAGGAGAGACGTGAGGCCCTGCAATGTCATAGTAAGAATGGAGAAGTACCCAGATTTTTAAAGTTCTCAGAGGGGTAGTAGCCATAACCGTCTGCTGCAACAAACCCAATAAACCACTGTGAGCTTTTGTGGACCACGATCCACTTTATCAGATGCACGAAGCGTCATTCTGGGTTAATATCCTTTCTCAAGAACTCAGGGCTAAGTGGACATCTTTGAAAAAGTCTCAAGGGTCAAATCAAATCTATAGTTCATTGTCCTTTTTGTATTGTTGTTGATTGTCCTTTTCAGAATGTTTGTTCTTTGAAGTACTTTATATTTTCATATATGTGGGTCTTACAGCTTATTGTGACTCCACACAGCTTCCCATGTTTCAGGATGCTTGCATTATCAATAGTAACTCTCTAACTGTATCTGCAGGATGTCTTGATCTTGCTCATGCTACTTGTATGTACCACAGCACTTCACATTTGTTGAAGCTTGGAGGTCCACCAGCACATCTCCAGACTAAACAGAGCCAGCAACTGGACCATGCCACGGAAGCCTAAAATGGCTGGGCGGGCCAGCATCATCAGAAGGCAGCCCAGTTCGCTGCTGCAGAGTCAGGGACAAACTATGGTTCTCCCAGAATGCCTCCAACCCAAGTATCCCTCTAGCAAGCTGGATCATTGATAGCGTGTGGGGCAGGGCTATTTTTCTCTAGAAAGAGATGCCAGAACTCACAAGAACACCTCTTATAATGGCAATGGGACCCACCTGACAGATGCTGGAACTGAGTTCAGGTGAGTTCCAGCTAAAAAAAAGTCCTGGCGTGGGAACTTCCCTATCCTTCAGGGGAGCAGGAGCAGCCTGAGGATTTCTTGCAGGGGGATGTCAAATGCCCTGGTGAAGGTACACACTGTTCCTATCCTGGCAGCCTAACATGGGAAGAGCTGGATCAAGCCAAAAGTCTTTCTAGTCCAGCATCCTTCTGTCTCCTGGCTGTAATTCTGCAGCCTGCATGGAAGCATTTCAGCTTTTCCTCACCCACCTTGCCTAAGAATCTTGGCCAGAATCTCCCTTTTCTCTCTTGTTTCAGCCAGATGCCTGTAGAAGGTATGCCAGCAAGACTTGAAGAAGAAGAAGAAGAAGAGGAGGAGGAGGAGTAGTAGTTTGGATTTGATATCCCGCTTTATCACTACCCGAAGGAGTCTCAAAGCAGCTAACATTCTCCTTTCCCTTCCTCCCCCACAACAAACACTCTGTGAGGTGAGTGGGGCTGAGAGACTTCAGAGAAGTGTGACTAGCCCAAGGTCACCCAGCAGCTGCATGTGGAGGAGCGGGGAAGCGAACCTGGTTCACCAGATTACGAGACTACCGCTCTTAACTAGTACACCACACTGGCTCTGAACACCACACTGAACACAACAGCACTCTTCTCATGATTCCCAGCCCACTGGTCTTCAGGGATATACTGCCTGTGACAGTGGAGGTGGAACATAACCATCATAGCTAGCAGCCATTGACAGTCTTATCCTCCATGCATTTGCTTATTCCTCTCTTAAAGACACCCATTGGTGGCCATCACTGCTTCTTCCTGGAGCAAATTAAATATTCTAACTATGCAGGGTGAAAAGAAATGCTTTCTTTTCTTTGTCCTGTGTCTGCCACATTCAGATTCACCAAGTGACCCTGGGTTCAAGTAGTATATGAGAGGGAGAAAAATCTCTTCTCTTTCTGCTTTCTTCACACCATGCATCATGTTATATACCTCTATAATAACCTCTTCACTTAAATTCAGTTCTCCACATTTCTGCAGCAAGCCACCATTTCTTTTTAAGGAAAACTTGGTGTGGTGGAAATTAATTCTTTCAGTGTGAGTTTCTCCTAATAAACATTTTTGTATGCAATTTTAACTAACGTTCAGATGCTTTCAAACAATTTACCCTAATAGAATATATTTACTGTGCCCTTTTCACTAATATTTTCATTTCCCCCGCACACTTTCCCTTAATATATGCGCTTCGGTAAACATTGTTTGATCAGAGAACTGCATTGCAACATTCACAGATGTGTGAATTTTGCAGGATGCCTGCGTATGGGAACTCATATTGTTTGGGGGGAAGTGCAAATTTGATAGATTCATCTTTAAATGTGAACTGAATTGAATTTATCCCCTGATTTCCTTAAAGAAGAGAGCAAAGCTAAACAACTTTGGGTGGGCCCCCCTCCCAACAAAAATCCTAGCTACGCCCATGTCTCCCATCAGCCCCAGTCAATGGGGCCCATGGTGTAGGATGATGGACATTGAAGTCCAGCAATATCCTGTGTGACTCAGATTAGTCGCCCCTGCCTTAATTTACAGCCTGAATATGATACCTGCTGATTCCCTTCTGCCGCTGCTTTTTGGAATCATATTATACCGTCAAAACAGCTGTAAACTGACGTCCTCTTCATTGTTGAACCCAGCTCAATGTCACCAAAGGACACATGTCTTAACCACCATGAATTGCAGTCTGGGGTTTTCACTTTTTTTCCTTTTTTCTTTTGGAGAAAAGGAATCTTTAGATTTGGAGGGGGGCAGCTCCTGCTTAAGCATCATGCTAATCACTGAAATGGCTGTTCATCTGGTGGAAATAAAATGCGTAAAACTATTTGGGTCAGTGCTCAGAATGTTGCTTGAAGGCGATGCAATTAGACTTCATGCAGAAATTTGGAAGGATGTTAAGGAAACATCTCCAAGCACACGCACGCATGGACATGCATCCTTTGTGACACTACTGGATAGGAGCTCTCAAGTGCAATAAGAATTGCAGGAAGATAAAGGGATGGACAGCAGAGCAGTGTGTGTAATACGAGGAGCCACATTTTTAAAAATAACGGAAACCTTGGCTCATGCAAATACATCTCATGCCTGCTGAGAAGCATGATGGTTTTGAACCAAATTGCAATTTGCAAAGAAATAATGCAGGAAATATCATTAGGGGTTCTGCTTAGCCCATTTGCCGTTATTAGATTGGATATGGCAACAGTCAAGTGCATTTAAGCACATTTATTTAAAATGGGAGAGTTGAATGTGTGCTGCAATCCCTCTCCTTGAGATCCTACTATTTGTTTCTTTTTTATATAATATTTTTATTAATTTTCATTCAGAAAAATACATATCGCACCACATTACAACTTTAACAAATTTTCTCGTTTTTGGACTTCCTTCAGCCTCTCTGACAATCATCCGAATTAAACTTTTTAATTACACATTTCCTAAATTTTCAATTGCCTTTTAACATACCCTTCCACACCTGTTTTTCTTTCTTACAATATTTCTTAGGTTTTTACAGAGCTTCTTTAAATGCCACTAACATTATTTCGTTATCACTTATACATTCCCAATACTCCACTAGCTTTCCCCAGTCCTCGATGAACTTTTGATCTCGTAGATATCTGATCTTCCCTGTCAGTTTATCAAGTTCTGCATAGTCCATCAGCTTCATTCTCCACTCCTCCAATGTTGGTACTTGTTCCTGTTTCCATTTCTGGGCCAGTAATATTCTTGCCGCTGTTACTGCATATTGGAAAAGTTTACAATCCTTTCTATTTATTTCATTTCCTGTAATTCCTAAAAGAAAGGCCTCTGGTTTCTTAACAAATGTATATTTCAACATTTTTTTCAATTCATTATATATCAATTCCCAGAAGCTCTTCACTTTCTTACATTCCCACCACATATGGTAAAAAGTGCCATCCTTTTCTTTACATTTCCAACATTTCTTGCATGTTTTATACATTTTTGCAAGTTTTACCGGTGTAATATACCATCTGTAAATCATTTTCATAACATTTTCCTTTAACGCAGTACATACAGTAAATTTAATATTTTTATTCCATAGTTTAATCCAATCATTAAATTGTATATTATATCCAAAATCTCTGGCCCATTGTATCATAACAGATTTAACTTCTTCATCCTTTGTATGCCATTCCAGCAATATCTTATACATTTTAGATAGAATTTTGTATTCATTATTTATTATTTCTGTTTGAAATTTTGAATCTTTCTCTACAAATCCACATTCCTTAAGATCCTTTTTAAACATTTCATTTATTTGAAAATAATGCAACCAATCATATGTGTACTCTTTTACTTCTTCATAGGGTTTCATTTTCCATTTCCCCCCTTCCTTAACAATCAGATTTCCATATGTAATCCAATTCCTTCTCATATTGATTTTTTTTAACACTCATAACCTCTAATGGAGATAACCAGTGCAGAGTTTTTGGTTCGAGTAGGCTTTTATACCTATCCCATATTTCTCTCAACGATCTTCGGAAAATGTGGTTCTCAAAACCTTTATGGATTTTCTTCTTTTCAGACCATAAATATGCGTGCCACCCATTCCTTTAACCAACAGAGACATGAAGCTTCATAATATAATTTCAGGTCTGGCAGGGCGAAGCCTCCTCTTTCTTTAGCATCTGTTAGTAATTTAAATTGAATTCTTGGCTTCTTACCCTGCCAGATATACCTTGAAATTACTCTTTGCCATTCTTTAAAGGTCACAGTCCCTTTGATTATTGGAATTGTCTGAAACAAAAATAACAATTTTGGCAGTACGCTCATCTTTATCGATGAAATCCTTCCCCACAGCGATAACTTCATTCGTCCCCACACCTCCAGATCTTTCTTTATTCCCTTCCACACTGGTATATAATTATTCTGATACAAATCAATATTCTTAGGGGTTATCCAAATACCCAAATATTTCACCTTCTTCACCACTTCTATACCTATTTGTTGTTGCATTGTTACTATCATATCTTGATCCATATTCTTAGCCATTATTTTAGCCTTTTTCTTGTTCAATATAAATCCTGCCACTTGACCAAATCTTTCCACCTCTATAAGTATGTTTTTAACGCTTTCCAAAGGTTCTTCCACTGTTAGAACCAGATCATCGGCAAAGGCTTTAACCTTATATTCATTCCGGCCTACTGTAACCCCTTTTATTATCCCATTTTCCCTTATAGATTTTAGAAAGACTTCCAGGACCATGATGAATAACAGTGGCGAAAGTGGACACCCTTGTCGTGTACCCTTGGTTATCCCTATTTCCTCCGTAATCACGTTGTTAACAATTAACTTAGCTTTCTGTTCAGTATATATTGCCTTTATTCCATTGAGGAATTCCTTCCCCACCTCCATATATTCTAATTTTTTTAACATAAAATCCCAAGATATATTGTCGAAGGCCTTTTCTGCATCCACAAATATTAACATAGCTTGTTTCTCATTCCTCATACTATTTGTTTCTAGAGCAGTGTTTCCCAACCTTGGGCCTCCAGCTGTTTTTGAACTACAATTCCCATCATCCCTGACCACTGGTCTTGCTAGCTAGGGATGATGGGAGTTGTAGGCCAAAAACATCTAGAGGCCCAAGGTTGGGAAACACTGCTCTAGAGCACTGGCTGCACTTCATGGAGCATAAGCACAAATGATAGTTCCCCGACCCAAGGAGGTTACAATCAGCAGTTTGGCACTCAAGCAAGAACAGAGAGGCAAGGCAAATAAAGGATGGAGGTGAGAACCCATAATAAAATGCAATTTTATTTGCAGATGCCTTTGCAGGCAGAAAACCTTGAGGAACAGTTTACCAGGTTAAGAGCTTCTCAGCAGCATGTTGTATGATAACAGTTCATAACGAAGTTATTGGAATGCATTTGTCACTGCGCACAATTAACACACTTAATTATTCTCCAGGCACACCAAAGCGGCAAATTTGTTCCCTTTCTTTCCCATTGTTCTTCTGTTTATAAAAGTACTTAATTGTGCCTGTATCTACACCCAATGTATTATGCTAAATGCAGGATAATTTATTTCTTTAAAGGATGTTCTCAAAGTATAAAATGCTACTGGGAAAACACCACCAGATCTCCATGATCCTGGCCTTCCCAACCCCTGGCACTTATACTTGGACGCAGGCCTGGCCAGGATGGTCTTCCTGTTATATACCTGCTGGGATTGACAAGGCATCTGACCCTCACCTGAATCTCACAGCTCTCCTGGCGAGTCATTTGGTCGGCAGTCACAGTGTGGAAATAAAGGATGATATTGCCCACCAGGCACTCTACTATTCAAATTAGGAGATGATATTGCCTACCAGGCACTCTACTATTCAAATTAGGCCCCAGTGTTTTTCTTACAATCCCCTTCTCAATGAATTAATCAATTTTAATCTAGCATCTAAATTCTTGAAACTTTTTTATTTGTTAATTTGAGCAAGTAAACGACTGCTCTCACTTCATTACAAACAGTATTTCTACCTGCAACACACTTGAGCAAACCTGCTCCTCTTCCTTTCACAGATATTTTGCTGCCATCTGCAACTCTAGTTGCCTCTGATGAGTTATCATTTACCGTATTTTTCGCACTATAGGACGCACCGGACCACAGGATGCACCTAGTTTTTAGAGGGGGAAATCGGGGGGGGGGGGTATTTTTTCCCCCAGTCCCAAAGAGCAAAGAAGCCAAGACAGCGAGTGGGATCCATCCTTGGCTTCCTCTTTAGCCTTGTGCAGCCTCTCCAGCCAGGGGAGGCTGCACAAGGCTAAAGAAGCCAAAACAGTGAGCGCGATCCATCCTGCTCGCTGCCTTGGCTTCTGCCATAGCCGGACGCAACCTCTCCACCCAACCTCTGCTGGGCTTTGGACTAGACATGCTGTATGTACCAGCAGGACTCGCCACCAGGTAGGGCAATTAGGATTTTTTTGGCTGCTGCTTCACATTGTTGACTCATGTTAAGCTTGTGGTCTGTTAAGACCCCTAGATCCTTTTTACTTGTACAGTGGTACCTCGGGTTACATACGCTTCAGGTTACAGACTTCGCTAACCCAGAAATATTACCTCGGGTTAAGAACTTTGCTTCAGGATGAGAACAGAAATCATGTAGCAGCGGCGCAGCGGCAGCAGGAGGCCCCGTTAGCTAAAGTGGTGCTTCAGGTTAAGAACAGTGTCAGGTTAAGAACGGACCTCTGGAACGAATTAAGTTCTTAACCAGCAGTACCACTGTACTATCGGCAAGCCAGGTGCCCCCCCCCATCTTATATTTCTGCAGCTAGATATTCCTATCTAAGTGTAGGAACCTTGCTTTTGTCCCTATTGAAGTACATTTTGTTAGTTTACTCCCAGTTCTCCAATCTGTTAAGGTCTTCTTGAATTCCGATTCTGTCCTCTGTGGTATTAGCTGCTCCTCCCGGTTTGCCATCTTCAGATTAGATGAGCATCCCCTCAATTTCATCATCATCATCATCATCATCATCATCATCATCATCATCATTTTATTTGTATTCCGTCTTTCTATAGTTAAAACAATGCTCAAAACGGCTTATAACATGACAAGATTTACATAATTACCAACATAACAAAAGTAATAAGCAATAAATAGGTAAAGGTAAAGGGACCCCTGACCATTAGGTCCAGTCACGGACGACTCTGGGGTTGCTGTGCTCATCGTGCTTTACTGGCCAAGGGAGCTGGCGTACAGCTTCTGGGTCATGTGGCCAGCATGTCTAAGCTGCTTCTGGCAAACCAGAGCAGTGCACGGAAACGCCGTTTACCTTCCCACCGGAGCGGTACCTATTTATCTACTTGTACTTTGATGTGCTTTTAAACTGTTAGGTGGGCAGGAGCAGGGACTGAGCAACGGGAGCTCACCCTGTCACGGGGATTCGAACCACCGACCTTCTGATTGGCAAACTCTGTGGTTTAACCTTCATCAAAGTCAGACCTTCATCAAAGTCATTTATAAAGATATTGAACAACAATGGGCCCAGGACATATTCTTACAGCTCTCCACTTGGACCAAGCCACCACTGGCTTAAGTTACCTCTCAGGGTTGAGGGATGATAAAATAGGATGACCTACCCTGAGTTCCCTGGAAGACATGTGGGCTATAAATGTGATTAAAGTTTGGTGGCTGTCAGAAAATGCTGGTGGGATGAGGTGTGTGGCACAAGATTTTATTAACTTGGGTCAGTTCAAGCTGCCTCATATATCTGTATTTATGGAAAAGGTGATCTAAATCAGAGGGTCAGTTTAAAAAAACAAAAACAAACATTTGCCAAACTATGTTATAAAGGAGCATGTTCACCACATGGCCTTCAGATCATGTTGAACAATATGGTCATAACAAAACAAATTCCTTCCAGTAGCACCTTAAAGACCAACTAAGTCAGTTCTTGGTATGAGCTTTCGTGTGCATGCACACTTCTTTCGTGTGCATGCACACTTCTCGTGGGCATGCACAGGGTGTATCTGAAGAAGTGTGCATGCACACGAAAGCTCATACCAAGAACTGACTTAGTTGGTCTTTAAGGTGCTACTGGAAGGAATTTGTTTTGTTTTGACTATGGCAGACCAACACGGCTACCTATCTGTAACTGGAAATATGGTCATAAACCCACTTGCAACTAAGTCCACCCACAACGGGCTATCCTAGGCCTGGCTGTTGAACTTGCTGGTTTAGTTTTAAACCGCAGAAATACAGGCAGACTTGTATGGACCCCCATTTGGTCCAAAATGGCATATCCCAGCTTTGGGAGGGAGGCAGAAGGGCTTCAGCATCTTGTCAGAGGCTTGGGGCCTACTTTCCAAAGCTCAGGTAGCTTCTGCTTGGCTTAGGGAGGGAGGCACGAAGATTCATGTGTGAGGAGCTGGTATTTTAACTCCCCTGGCCTCAAACGTCTAAGGAATTGAAAGGTGATAACCAGCACTTTGAACTGAGCCCCCAAAGAACTGGGGAGCCAGCACAGCGAATGTAATACTGCTGTTGTATGGACAAAAGACCAGGCTTCCATTAGCAGTGTTGTTTTGCCCCAGTGTTTATGAACGTTTCTCAAAGGCAGTGTCCTGGAAAGTATGTTGTAATTAATCTAATTTCGAAGTGCCTAGAGCATGCATAAAGATGGCAAGATCAGTCGTATCCAGAAATGGCTGCAGCTGACCCACAAGATAAAGAATTGTATAAAATCATTTGTATTTTTTTTTTCCTGTAAGAACTCTAAATATTCCCTGCTATTCTTGTTAATGGCCTTTTTCTTAGGCCTGTTAGCGGTTTTGTAACTCTCTTGGATATTTTTAAACACAGGTTGTAAGTCTGATACTTGTTAGAGACTTCTTTTTTAAAAATAAAAGATTTTCCATATGAAAACCACAGGGTTGTAGTGAGGATAAAATGAGGAGGAAGAGAACCACGTGAGCCACGTTGAGCTCCTTAGCAGAAAGGTGGTGTACAAATTCAATACAGTGGTACCTCGGGTTAAGTACTTAATTCGTTCCGGAGGTCTGTTCTTAACCTGAAACTGTTCTTAACCTGAAGCACCACTTTAGCTAATGGGGCCTCCTGCTGCTGCTGCGCCGCCGGAGCACAATTTCTGTTCTCATCCTGAAGCAAGGTTCTTAACCCGAGGTAATATTTCTATGTTAGCGGAGTCTGTAACCTGAAGCATATGTAACCTGAAGCATATGTAACCTGAGGTACCACTGTAAATCAATCACAAAATCATAGAATGCTGGAGCTGGAAAGGACCCTGAGGATCATCTAGTCCAACTCCATGCGATGCAGGAATATGCAGCTGTCCCATCGAACCTGCAACCTTGGCCTTATCAGCACCATGCTCTAACCAACTGAGCTATGGCACAGAAGAATGAACAAGTCATACAGGATTTTCTTCAGGGTGTTGGACTAGATCTGGGGTCATTAACTTACCGCGCCTTGGGCCAGTGTCTCCAGCACCGATTGTGTGGCGGGCCGGAGGAGTGCATGCCCATACATGTGCGCACACACTATTTCTGGTGCACTTCCGGGTCGGAGGAGCACCGGAAATAGCTTGTGCGCATGTGCACGGGCCTTCTCCGACCCGGATGTGCACTGGAAATAACGCATGTGCACAAGCTCCAACCTGGAAGTGGGCAGCCGTGCAGCGCAGTGCCGGTAAAAGCAGGCAGCGGCAGTGGGGGTCGCCGTGGGCCAGATAAACGAGTCCCTCAGGCCTTATCTGGCCTGCGGTCTTAGTTTGGGGACCCCTGGACCAGATGATCACCCCTTTCAAACTCTACAATTTTACGATTCTCCTTATACCAAATGAACCTCCTGAATGCAGCCCAAACTCAGGACAGAGAAAATCCAATTCCCCCAGTCGCTCACCCACTGTGCTTTCACACTTCTGGAAGACAAACCTCTTTAGTAGCTAGAAACAAGATCGCACAGTTGCTGTTGGTGACAAATGAGATCATTGGCACTTCAAAGAAGCATCCAGCTAGGGGTTGCTTATACTCAGCCCCCAGCACTTTTTCTGCTGCTGCTGCTCAAGAAAACTGACCTGATTTCACCGACTGCACAATAGCAGCAAGAATGAGTGAGTGAAATGCTGTTGCCCTTTCCTCTTCTGGGGGTTCCTTCTGTCTGGCAAACATCCTCCAAGCTGCCTACCAGTACTCTAAGTCAAGGCTGCAGGATCCATGGCTCTTCTTGGACGCAATGGCTGCAGATGATGGTTGCTGAAGTCCCATATCTTATGGAAGGCCACAGGGTTCTTCTCAGCCCTGTTGTAAGGAAGGACCATGGCTCAGAGGGAGAGCTGCGGCTTTGCATGCAGAAGGTCCCAGGTTCAGTTCCCAGCATCTCCAGGTAGGGCTGGGAGAGATTGTGTGAAACTCTAGACAGCTCTCTGCCAGTCTTGGTACATAGACAAGGCCTCTCCTCCTCCCAGAGGGGAGGGGTTGTGAGCAGGAACAGCTTATTGCTGGGGCAGGGAGGCGTGTTCGGCTCCCTGGTCCTGATTGCTTCTGCTGCCACAGCCAAGCCTTCCAACCGTCCAATAGGGCCGGCTGGTGGGTGGGGCTAGCCGCATTTAAACAGCCGCGGCAGCACTCTGCTCCCAGTCTGTTCTCATGGGGGAGAGCTTCCAGTTGTATAGTGGTACCTCGGGTTAAGTACTTAATTCGTTCCGGATGTCCGTTCTTAACCTGAAACTGTTCTTAACCTGAAGCACCACTTTAGCTAATGGGGCCTCCTGCTGCTGCCGCGCCACCAGAGCACGATTTCTGTTCTCATCCTGAAGCAAAGTTCTTAACCCGAGGTACTATTTCTGGGTTAGCGGAGTCTGTAACCTGAAGTGTATGTAACCCGAGGTACCACTGTATTTGCATCAACAAGCTCCTCCCATTGGTTGTGAACCCTGATATGACTCCTGGCTGTGCGGGGTGGAGTCTGGTATTTCTGTTTCATCCAATGCCTAAGCCAATACTACTCACAGGCTGTAACCAATAAAAGTTGTGGCCTAATTTTGCCCATTAACCTAAAATAATGTGTCTTTGTGTCATCTTATACTCCTATGCAGGTGGCGGGTCCTCTACTCACAATTCTCTGAGCTAGGTAGACCACAAGTCTGAGTCAGCAGGGAAGCAGCTTCCTATATTCCTAAAGAACAAACGGGGGGGGGGGGGCACTTCAGAAGCAGCTTACTAGATCCAGTAGGTGTGCATTGTTTGAGGCATCCCAATGTAGACTTCAAGAAGCTCTAGCTGCAGATGGAACTCAGCTTGGCTTTTGCATCTTCTGTCTCGAAGGTGCTGATCGCTCAGACAGTTTGCAGCACTACTTGCATATTTACACAAAAGTAGTGAGTTTTTTCCCCCTTTCAGAATTGAATCCCTGCTCTTAAACTATCAGAGAGATGGCTTTGTTTGGATAGCACCAACTATTGAAGCCACTGCCGTTGACGTGCCTTTAGCAGTAGCCTGTTGCAGGAGTGCCAGCTTGGCCCCACAGCCATGGGTGTCCAGGGCTGTGGGTGCCATGCAGCTCTGGCACTGAAATTTGTGGGTGCCCGGACTCTTCATGGGGAATTTTGTGGGTGCTTAGGAACCCAGGGCCCCAGGGAGTTGGCACCTAGGGCAGTGTGAAAAGCTTCACTTGCTGGTTTTTGCAGATCAGGTTTGCTGTCAAAGGCCCTGGATAGCTCCCACCTATTCCCATTCATTAGGCAGTCCTAGAAAAGCCATTTTGCCAGTAACATAGCAGGTTGCTGTTGTTGCATTACACCTTACTGTACAGGAGGATTCTCAGGATCTGGAACCAGAAGACTAGTGAATGAGTTCATAGGTCCTGTTCTTCTCTCATGCCAAGGAACCAAACAGAAACTAATCAGCCATATCAAGCAGAAGCCATAAGAAGCAGCTGGAATTCATGCTGCCTTTTAGCTTGACTGCATCTAGGGCTCTTCCACAAAACCTGTTTACAGTGGTACCTCAGGTTACATATGCTTCAGGTTACAGACTCCGCTAACCCAGAAATAGTGCTTCAGGTTAAGAACTTTGCTTCAGGATGAGAACAGAAATTGTGCTCCGGTGGCGCAGCGGCAGCAGGAGGCTCCATTAGCTAAAGTGGTGCTTCAGGTTAAGAACAGACCTCCGTAACAAATTAAGTACTTAACCCGAGGTACCACTGTATTGGGAATTCATCCTGATTTGCTTGCACAAAACTTACATTCGGGTTGGTGCCTGCCCAGTCTTTACTGAGTATTTGTTCTGATTTGTTTGCGGGGACTTGCCATGACAATGAGCGTACAGTGTTTATACATCTTCCTGTTAATAATTCGTTCAGCCCACAGTTTCCATTGCATCTCCTTGTTGCTTTGTAACCACAAAAACGAAATGCCATGGAGGGGCCGGGGGGTGGTTTTAAAAGCAGGTTTGCTGCACTAGGGCAACGCTCTCAAATTCCTTGTGCAAAGTACTGACAGTTCAGATTCCAGGCTAGCTTTTAAAGTCTATGTATGGCCATAGTGAACTTTTGCCGCATGGCTGACCTCTAGTGGTCATTTGGGAAATCGGCTTCCCTTATTGCTGACTGCTCTGATGGTAAAGGTAAAGAGACCCCTGACCATTAGGTCCAGTCGTGGCCAACTCTGGGGTTGCGGCGCTCATCTTGCTTTACAGGCCAAGGAAGCTGGCGTACAGCTTCCGGGTCATGTGGCCAGCATGACTAAGCCGCTTCTGGAGAACCAGAGCAGCGCACGGAAATGCCGTTTACCTTCCCGCCAGAGCGGTACCTATTTATCTACTTGCACTTTGATGTGCTTTTGAACTGCTAGATTGGCAGGACCAGGGACCGAGCAACAGGAGCTCACCCCGTTGCAGGGATTCGAACTGCCGACCTTCTGATTGGCAAGTCCTAGGCTCTGTGGTTTAACCCACAGCGCCACCCACGTCCCACTCTGATGGTACAGAGACCTAAAAAGCAGAGTGCTTTGAGTTTGACCTGCTGTTTTGTGGGCAATAGCAACCTGTCTCCATCCTGAGCTTCCCAGTTCCTGGCTAATTCAAAGCATGCCCTGTTCTGCCATCACAACTCTTGTAAAACAGAATTGGTATTGTCTATTAATTGCCCTTTATTGTTTTCGGATGCCGAGTTGTCCAATATAAGCTGATAAATAGTTAAATGCTTTCGCGTATATATTTGTTGACCAATGAAAACAATGGTCAACAAGCATTGCTTGTTCATCCATACTCAAAGGAAAGGCATTGCACTGGGAAGGGATGCTGTTTCTCATTGATTTCAGCTGTGTAGCATTTATTTAGCTAACTGGATTACTTCATAAGGACCTTGGCGCCAGTGAGAAATCTCAGGTGATGGAGAGACTAGAGACGCAGGAACAGCTTGTGTTCAATGGGTCTCCAACAGAGATTGTATCTGTTGCATTTTCCTATTAGTCAAAGGTTGCCTAAATTTAACAAGATTGTTGCATTTCAGCCAGCTCCTCAGATGGTGCAGATACACAACGTTTCATTACTTTCAAAGCAGTTGCGCTGACATGATACAAACTAATTACTTGTTTTATTGCCAAGCCCTGTTTGCTTATTCTGTGCTTCCCAAACTGAATTACAGCCTCATAATAATGACATGTGCATTCTTTCATTTTATTCTCAACTGTTGTTAATGCTACTGGGCCAAATTTATCCTTGGGGTTGTGGGCACCTCTCCTTCCCTTCCTCTCCTTTGAGCCAGAAGGCACACTCCTGATCAATTTGTTTTAGTGTAAAACACAGAGGAAAATGCACTCAGGAACCTTAGAATGAAGGGAAACTTTCTGCACCAGCCCAGTGCCTTAATAGGAAAACAATAAAGAGACAATGAATTTCTTGTCTAGATTACTAGCTGGTGTGCTGTCTTTGTTTGTGGTGACCTGGGGCTCTCCAGAGAATGGGCTCCTTCTCCCATTAGCCCCAGCCAGCATGGCCAGTGGTCAAAGCTGAGGGGGGCTGTAGTCCAACTGCACTTGAAGGACCACAGGTTAGCCAATCCTGACCTTAAGCCTTCACTAACAGGGGGAAACATAATGTAGTGTCAGCCATTGCTGAACTTGAAGATGTCCAGACTGTGCTCTCAGATGCGTGTGCATTGATTTTGTAGCTCTTAATGCAGGCTATAATATACAGCTATCTTCTGTTTTAAATAAGGAATCGTTGTGTGCTGTATTCTTTTGCTATGCGTCTGATTTCGCATTTTACTCTGTTGGAGTTTGCATGGGTAGAAATAAATGAATATTTCAGTGCCATTCTGAGGGGGTTTCTATAAATAGCCAAACATGAATGCTCATGACAAGAGTGAGAGTCCAGGGAATTCAGATGGTTTCTTAAAATTCACAATGAGGTCACTTTAAAGTTATTGCCACCCACATAGCAACAGTCACTCTCTTGATCTGCCAAACACGAGGTCCTCCGAATGAAGATTTTAAAGGCGTTTACTATCGGCCAATATGATGCAAGACGGATGTCACAGCATGGGGAGGGAGCTGGTGGCTGAGTTTCCTTAAAAATCAGGGTGCAAGTTCAAGTTGGTTTCGGATGTTATGAAGGGACAGACTGTTCAGGTGACTCTGGAAGTAGTAGACAAAGGGATACCACATGCATCTCACTAAGTCTGGGGGAAGGAGCTGAGTTGCCTTTCAGACTTTAAAAATTAGCAGGAGAAAGAGACCCAATTTAAATGTACAGTGGTGCCTCAGGTTACATACGCTTCAGGTTACAGACTCCGCTAACCCAGAAATAGTACCTCAGGTTAAGAACTTTGCTTCAGGATGAGAACAGAAACCGTGCTCCAGCAGCATGGCAGCAGCAGGAGGCCCCATTAGCTAAAGTGGTGCTTCAGGTTAAGAACAGTTTCAGGTTAAGAACAGACCTCCAGAACGAATTAAGTACTTAACCCGAGGTACCACTGTAGTAGAACATTTAAAAATGTCACCATTCACCTGCAGTCTGAAATGGCATAGTCCATTCTACTTCTTCACCACCCTATGACTTCATTTGCTGCTGTGTGGTGGACCCAGGTCACCAGGACAGGTGTACCTGCTCCTGCAAATCATGATGTCATAAGCCAGTGGCCTGTCATCCAATCATCTCTTGCTTGGGTTTACTTATTTTATGCATCAGAATGCAGACACAGAGAGGGTCTGATCTCTCAGTAAGACGACTTGCTGATCCATTAAATCTGCTTAGGACAGACCTCACAAACTTTGGCAGCAGGGTGGAAAATAAAACAAGACAAGGTTTCAGGGTCTGGGATGTTAATGGCTCACTCTTCTAGACATTTGAAAGGAGAAAAGAAAAATAGACATGTTTCTACCAATTCTGGAAGGTTTGCTGTGGAATGAATGGATTGTCTTTATTTTATCATAGTTCTAAGGGTGATGGGATTCTGACTCTACCACTTTGTAATGCAAGTGTGTGTGAGTGTGTTTTGAACATTAGCTGTGTCATAAGCTCACACATTGACGTAGCCAGGATTTTTGTTGGGGTGTGGGGTGCAGAACCTCAGATTTGTATTGATTTGGGGGGGCAGCTGACCCCTGCCCCCCCGACTGCCCCCATGAGCTCACAGCACACAGTTGTTGTTGTTTAGTCATGTCCAACTCTTTGTGACTCCATGGACCAGAGCACGCCAGGCACTCCTGTCTTCCACTGCCTCCCGCAGTTTGGTCAAGCACACAGTAAACTGGCAGATAAAGGAGAGGACTGTGCAAAATATTCTTCCCTGAGGTTCAGGCTTGCATTGTGCACAGAATTTCATTTGATGCATTCTCAAAAATAATTTTAAAAAACCTTCACCTGAAGTGGCTCAGCCCAGAATGCTACCTTCCCATTCTGTATAATGCATAGGATGGCTCTCTATGTGCCTGTTTATTTTCTTGGTGTCAATCAAATCTATGTTTAAACAGAAATGTCAAGGCTGGTTATTAAATGGTTAGGCCCTCCTAGCCTTGCATTTTACGGGACTCCCTAGTTCTTAATTCTCATTTCCGGTTGCTGGTTGTTGGGTTTCTGCTGTTTGTCATCTCCATACATCTTCCCCTGATGGAAGGAGAGTTTTACAGCTGACTAAAAT
The DNA here is from genome assembly GCF_964252035.2 of Podarcis erhardii. Taxonomy (NCBI): domain Eukaryota; kingdom Metazoa; phylum Chordata; class Lepidosauria; order Squamata; family Lacertidae; genus Podarcis; species Podarcis erhardii. Next base: position 34,282,468 of record NC_138498.1, read on the forward strand.
AGCAGCTCAGTCTTAGGAAATGATAGAGCCTTTCTTCTTCCCTGCTTGCTACCATCCTTTCACTTTGTGCTACATTCGCTGCTGAGACCACTCTCCTGATCCAAGCAGTTATGCCACTGGAGAGAGAGCGGAGAAAAAAGGCAGGCATAATTAACTTGGCCAGGAACAGTCATTGAGCTAGAAGTTCACAGATGTAGAAATGGTTCTCGGAATTGGCATGCATGAGGATGGGGGAAGGTGACTTAGAAAAGAGCCCTGTGTATAAATAAAATATAAACCTAAGCCTTGCCTTACAGTACTGTGTGATTTAATTTTTAAAAAGATCAATTCATGCTAAGGTGATCTATAACTTTAAAAAAGAAACCGCTTGTAAACATAATTTGCCCTAATCCAGTAAGGGAGATTCCCTTGTCGGATTTGGAATTGTGCATGCAGGCTTTGTTATGAAGGCTACATTGCGAAGCCTGTTTTGCCAGGAGGCTTTCAAAGGCACTTCCATGCAGACTACAAAGTATAGTTTGTGTGTGTGTCTGTGTTCCGCTTCCCATCTCATGCCAATGAGAACACACAAACTAATGATTTCAGCTGCCATTGTCATGTGGATGTACACCAATGTTGTCCACCACCCTGGGATCTTTTGGTAAAGGGCAGCATATAAAACATTATTAGACCATGCTGAAATTATTAGACTATGCCGGCTCTACCATTGGGCAGAGTAAGGGGGTGGCCTCAGGTGGCAAATATTGGAATGTGTGTGTGGGAGCAGCAGCCTTTCTGCTGTTCCCCTTGATCCCCCTTGCTTTCTGCTCTGTTGGATGGCAGGGCTGCCCTGCCCTGCCCTCACTGTCTGCCCTGGGCCCATCAAAATTAGCCTGCCACCCTCTGGTGTGGTTGGGGACACTGTCCCATCAACTGTGCTGAAGCAAAAATCGGCTTCCAGGCATTGACTTATAGGTGCAAAATGAAGTTGGGTACTGCCATCTTGCTCTTCATCTTGAGCGGCAATATTTTGGGCTGACACGTTACTGACTTAAAACACAGCTAGGTTACTCTTTGTTTCAGTTCAGAGCAAAGCTGAGTTGGGGGAGGGGAACACCTCAAAATGCAATATTTCATTGTAAAAAAACAAACCCAGAAGGGCAGATGTGAATTATGGTTAACACCAGCGGTGCACCACTTCCCACAGCAACAGTCAAAGCACCCAATGCAGAATAAGCAGGATGTGTGTACACTCCCCGAGACTGTTAATTGCCATACAAAAGAAGTGCTGAAAGGGAAACATCGTAGATAGGATGGTCTTTTGGTATAGCGTAACTTCTTTGACTCTCAGTAGGAAGGGCAACCTTCACCCGCACAACTATAGCTGTGCTCTAGATGGGGCAAGTAGAAATAATCCATTTTCTTATGTTGCCTGCAATCCTCCTAACAGTAGCTATTGCAAAGAACCTGAGTCAGCTACACGAGCAAGAAAGTGCCATGAAGTCCTGTCCCTTCAGAAAAATGGCATGTCTTACGTAATGGAAAAATAAGTGTGATTGAGGAGCTAATTTCACGTGGCCTCAGTTCCCCTCAGTTGGCTCATTTGCCATTCCACTTTTAAGCCCTTGTTCATGAAAACAAATTAGAAACTGAAGAGAGTTTGTATTTTGTCACAAGATACCAGTAACTGGGTTTAAAAGAGGATGTGGGAACACTCCCCAAGGAGAAAGGGCAGAAACTACGTAAGAACCCAACAAGGGACAAGGATGTGTGCAAGTACAAACAGGAACAAGAAAACCTGCAGAGGGGGCATAGAAGGGACCTGAGAGCCTCAGATATCAGAACACCAGATTGATGGACAGGATATAATGGTGAAAGGACTGACACTACCCGAAACCAGGAAGAAGGGACGTTGGATAAAACTAGAATGAGAATTCCTTTTTATATATCTTTTTATTTTTGGAATTAGTGTAATACTAATGAAATACTAGAATGTGCTGGAAAGGAATTAATTGGCTTTAGGAGAAAGGTTTGAAGGAGTTAAGTTTAAATATGGTTTAAATTTTGAAATTTTATTGCTTTGAAGGTAAGATAAGGTTAAAGAAATTAACGGTAAATTGAATTGTAAATTTTTTGAATGTTAATGATAATGAAATGAAATTAAGTGGTTTTAGTAATAAGGTAAAATAAGAATTTGTAAGAATGGATTGATATTAGACGAAAATTTGAAGCTATAATACGTGAGGATTAATAATTAAGGGTAAATTAAGAGGGTATGAATTTGCTGAACCAATTTTCAAATGGAATACAAAAAAGGGAGGTGTGAGGAAGTCAGGAAAATAAGTAAATGAACGGTAAGAAACTAAAAAGAGGGATTTTTATTTTTTATTTTTTTATTTTTCTCTTTATGTTAAATTTTGGTTTTTGTATTTTTGGTGCTTTTTATTGTTTATTGTCTTGTAACTTCTTTTTTGTTAAAAATTTAATAAAATATCATTTTTTAAAAAAAGAGGATGTGGGAAACTGCACTCATGTACAGATGCCTGACTAGCTAAGCAGGATATGTAGGTCTGTGTCAATAAGCAACTGAAATAATTCTACATCCTCAAGTAAGACCAGTGGCGTAGCGTGGGTTGTCAGCACCCGGGGCAAGGCAAGTAATTTGCGCCCCCTAACCCGTGGATTTGCGCCCCTTAACCCTAACCCCCAGATGTTGCGCCCGGTGCGGCCGGGCCCCCCTGCACCCCGCACGCTACGCCACTGAGTAAGACCGTAAGGTCTTTGGCCGCCTAATCTGTTTCCCAGAAGCAGAAGGCAGAACAGAAGTACAGGACATGTTCACAAGGGGAGACGTTTTGAGCAAAGACCATTGCATCAAATCAGCCTTCGCCAACTTGGTGCCCTATGGATATTTTGGACCATAAGTATCGGGCTAGAGGGAGATGTTGTCCAAAATATCTGTAGGGCATCAAGTTGAGACAACACACACTAGTTCCAACATTGGATTGCCTGTTTTTAAAAGAAATCTGACAGGCAGAAATTTAGCAGGTGATGCTTTTTGCAGATGAGGTTATGGGGGCAGCTTCACTGACTTAATTTCAGCACACTGGCTCACTAGTGAAGACACAGGAGCAAGGTCAGTTTAAAGTTGGCAGTCCTAGAATGTGATCTCCCATTACAATACACTTACTAAACTGGTCCAGGTGATAGAAACTGGAGGTTGAATGGAAGCAGCACCAGCTATAGGGTTGGAGAGTACACAGAAGTGGTCACGCCTACCTCTGCAATGTTGTTTTTTATACATACATATTTGCATGCATGCATACATAATTTTGTATGTATGCTGCCTTTCCACAGTTCAAGCAAAGCTCAAGGCAGCTTACAATATGAAAAGCATAACTCCAACATAACAAAAGTAGTCACAAACAATAAAGCATTAAAAATACACAACAAAACTGCACAATTTCCAAATAACAAGATCTAAAATAGATACCCTCCCCAAAAAAACAACAGCAACAACTCCCCCCCCCCAAATAGCACTCCAGCCCAAGAGTCTGTTCAGCAGTCTCAGCTTTTGTAGCTGGAGTCAGTACAGACCCACCCTCCTAGGTCCAGGTGGGAAAAGGCCTGCAAGGCAGGGAACAGGTCTCCCAGGGAGAGACATTCCAGAAAGTCACACATTTAATGTTTACTTGTTTAGTATTCTGATAAAATTGTCCCTGCTGCCTTTTGAAACAAGACATTAAGATACTGTGGGGGGTTTTTTTAACTCCTTGGTCTATACCAACCTGTCAAATGTTCCAGCATCATAGCTGGAAAGCTGACATAACTAGCTACCATAAGGGAGACCCCTTGGAGGCACACAGTTGACTAAAAATATCCTTTCAGTGCACTTCATTGGTCTGAAGGGCAAGCATTGCTAACAACGATTAGGAAAGAGATCAGTTCTGTGAGTGCCCTAATAGAAAACTGTGTGTGTCCATACCTTGAGTAAGACATGCAGTTCTAGATGCTCTACAGTAGATCTAATAAAAAGCTGGAGCATTTCTTCCATAGTTTCACAGGCCATATAAAACCAGAGGGGTGCAGCCTGACCAAAATGAAGGCTATCATTCACTGTTACCTACACACTTCCAGTGTGTAGGCTTGGCAAGATTTCAGGCCAGGGTTAGTTTTCAGCAGGCCTTTACCTCATTGTTGTCCTTTGGGAGGGACGCGGGTGGCGCTGTGGTCTAAACCACTGAGCCTCTTGGGCTTGCCGATTGGAAGGTCAGCGGTTTGAATCCCTGTGGCGGGGTGAGCTCCCATTGCTCTGTCCCAGCTCCTGCCAAATTAGCAGTTCAAAAGCTCACCGGTGCAAGTAGATAAATAGGTACCACTGCGGCAGGAAGGTAAACGGCGTTTCCATGCGCTCTGGTTTCCGTCACGTTCTGTTGCGCCAGAAGTGGATTGGTCATGCTGGCCACATGACCTGGAAAGCTGTCTGTGGACAAATGCTGGCTCCCTCAGCCTGAAAGCAAGATGAGCACTGCAACCCCATAGTCACCTTTGACTGGACGTTACCTCTTTTTTTACCTGTCCTTTGAAGCTCGCTATTGTTGGCTCCTTTCCCTGTGACGGCTAATCCATGCTTATCCTCTCTGTGCTGCCAAATCTATGGCACAAATGATGGTCCCATTTTCTTTCACTCTCTTGGTTAGCATAATGAAATCCTGCAGAGCTGCAGGTGATTGCCAGAGAGAAACTTTGTTCTGAGCATCAGCAAGCCAGGTGGAATTGTACATGATTAGTGGTTGTACTCTCTGCTATAAGAAACTGCTTGCTTCCAATATGCTCTGCTTGTATGTTTGCAAACACACACACACACACACACACACACACACACACACACACACACATCAAGTATTATAAGGGCTCTTTAAATATTCAATATTCCATCTAATTTAAATGGAAATTGACCTTTTAAAGAGCTAGCTCTGGAACTTCCCCTTTTCCCATTTTCCTCCTGACCAGATATATGGATAAACTCTCCTCTTTGACTGTAAACTGACATGAGCATCCCTGTGCTTTAACAACATAATTTAGAAAAATAACCAAGATCTGGATAAATGCACTGAACATTTATTTCCAGCAATATTCCTTTTTAAAAAAGAGAAAAATAGCTTGATGCTCCAAGATATTGTTAGGGATAGGCACAGTTACCTCAAACATGTGGTCATTCTGTCTCATACTAGGAAGAATAATTGTGTGTAAAGAAAGTTGCTGCCTTAAGTCATGCCCAGATTTTGGAAAAGAAATACCAACAGCAGAATCAATTCCACTTGTATAGTTACCCTTACCTTCTAAAAGAGGAATTAAATATACTTGTCATACTACGTATTCCCAAACTCAAGCAGCAGCTTGTATGACCTATATCCTGTTCACTGCATCTTACATCTTATTTATTGTTTTATTACATTTAGGCAGTGTTGTATAGTGGTTAGAGTGTTGGACTAGGACCTGGGAGACTAGGGATCAAATCCCCACTTGGCCATGAAGCTCACTGGGTGGGCCAGTCACTTCCTCTCAGCCCTAACTTACCTTAAAGGGTTTTGTGGTGCAAATTGAGGGGCAGAACCACGTGCAGCACCTTGAGCTACTTGGAAAAAAGGTGAGATATAAATGCAATAAATAAACAGAATTATATCATGCCATTCCTCAAAGCTGCTCAAGGTCACATGCATGGTTCTCCCCTTTCTTAATAACCACCTAACAACCACCCTGAGAGCAAGACCGAAAGACAGGAAGAGGCCCAAGGTTTATGGCCAGGCTGGCATTTGAACCGTGGTCTCCCCAGTCCCTGTCCAACACTTTGACCACTACACCACACTGTCTCTCAGCATTACCTAGTCAGTCATCCCTTTTTCTTGGGAGTTTCAGTCGTTACTCAGGCAGAGATCTGCGGGCAACAACTGTCAACCACTGTCTTGGAATTTCCCAGTGAAACAAAGTTTGGAAAATTGTTGCTTTTTGCATTGGGTTTAATAATAATTATGGCGATAAATTTTGCTTCAGGTCCTGAATTTGCCTGGCAAACAAAAAGCATCTATATTATTGGTTGTGTATTTGAATGCTTGATTTAACGTCTCTTAATATCCAGTGGGTATCCAGGACGCGGGTGGCACTGTGGGTTAAACCACAGAGCCTAGGACTTGCCGATCAGAAGGTCGCGGTTCGAATCCCCTCGACGGGATGAGCTCCCGTTGCTCAGTCCCTGCTCCTGCCAACCTAGCAGTTCGAAAGCACGCCAAGGTGCAAGTAGATAAATAGGTACCTCTCCGGTGGGAAGGTAAACAGTGTTTCTGTGCGCTGCTCTGGTTCACCAGAAGCGGCTTAGTCATTCTGGCCACATGATCCGGAAGCTGTACGCCGGCTCCCTCGGCCAACAAAGCGAGATGAGCACCACAACCCCAGAGTCGGTCACAACTGGAGCTAATGGTCAGGGGTCCCTTTACCTTTACCTAATATCCAGTGGAATCTGTTTCTGGTATCTAAAGGGAATCGCTCAAGTAAGACTCTACCTTCCCCCCTTTGAAATGCAAACGAGAGGCAAACTGGAACAAAAGCTCCAAGCACCTTCTCAGTGAATGATTGCCTCTGGCAGCTCACTTTTATTTAGGAATCTGTGCTACATCTTCCTTTCCGGAGTTGTGTGGCTCTGCTTGCATCAGTGATAAAATCAGTTCCCATGAGCATCTGACAGCGGCAAAGAGGCTGTCCGCACCTGGAGGAAAGAAGGATATTGAAAGCTGTTGGGGGCGAAAAATCTTTCCAGATTTTACACCATATATGATCGAAAACTGTAGCTGGACGTTCTCAGACACATTCACTCCTTTGGTTTCTTCTGAAATCCGCAGTGATAAGTTTGAAAGTTGCTGGTAGTGCCGGAAAAGGAACCAGGGGGCAGTGTGATGTAAGAGGAAAAGCAGAGTGTTTATTCAAGTTTGGGCACTTAAAGGGACGACGTCAAAAACCTTTATTACAATGCATTAATATCTGTTGGGTGGGGCTCGCCGCGGATGTAGCTGACGGCTTAGTCTCCCAGGTGTTGCGGGTGCTGTCCTTAGTGCTGATCTGTGCTTAGAGCGGGTGCGGTGGAGAGGTCTCCGTGGTGCTTCTTGGCCGAGGAGTTTCCGGTCTTCTTGTGCTGCCGGAGCTGGCCTTGGTGCTGAAACCCTGTCCAGGCGCTGCAGCTTTATGGATCAGTAAAAGCGGCAAGGTTCTCGCTTGCTCAGCACTTCGCAGTCCCAGGAAACCCAGATCGTCAACAACCGCCTCCCTCCCTCCCTCCCTCCCTCCCGCACGCCGCCGCCTCCCGTACCTCTAGCCTAGCTTCACTTCAGGTCGAGCTCTCTTTAGATGCGTTTCTTTCGCACCTTTTCCTTCTCCGGGAGAGGAGGAAAATGTAGCAGGCTTGAGTCCGGAGAACTGCTGCGCTCGCTTGCTGCATTGAGGTCTGGCCCGGAGCCGGCGCGTTTAGCATTGACGCAATAAAATTAGCCTGGAGAAGAGAAATGGAGACGTACTGGGGATATCAGAGCGGGGCTGGCAGCCCTTATGACTACTCGGGGATGGGTGCCAATGGGACTGGCATCCAAAGCAGCACTTACTACAATGAGGACCTTTTGCACAAGGTACAGATGTGTTCTGTGTGTGAGGGAGGGAGGGTAGTTGTAGGACGTAGGGCAGAGCAGAGAAAGAGTTAAAATTGGAACCACTGCATGAAACAACATCAAGGAGACAGAACGCTATGGTACAAAGGAGAGGGACGGAGGCTTATTCAATGTGATCTTTATCGTTTATGCCTGGTGCTTTAGAAGTTGAATGTATGGGACAGGAAGTGTTTCACATCTGGCTTGTGAGCGTCCCAGAGGCACCTGGTGGGCCACTGTGGGAACAGAATGTTGGACAAGATGGGTCTTTGGTCTGATCCATCAGGGATCTTCTTATGGTTAAAAAGAACCCCAACAAAAACTGTAGAGTTCTTAAGGAGAGCAAGTAAAAGAGATAGGAGAGAATTTGGTGCTGCATGTAAATTCATTGCAATTGCATGCACTTTTATAGGGGAGGGGAGGGAAGTTTAAACCAGATCCATCAAATGGAAATCAGCTGTGGAAACTAAACCATGATTTGTGCACTGTCTTTTTTTAAAAAAGAACTCTGGTCCCAAGCTTGCATATTTTCATATAGCAGCTCCTCCGAGCTCCCTCTTGAACTATCCAAGTAAATATCTGCAATGTTTGGAGAGCCCAAAAGATGGCGAGAACGAGTCCTGAACGTGATGGGACATTAATGCCAGGCTGTGGCTTATTTATAGAACCCCATGAAGAACAGCACTGCAAGAAACTTCCAATTTGCCAGCAAATTACAGGGAATGGAAATGTTTTTGTCTACTGTGTTGTTGACACAACACAGCTGTTGAACAATAACTGTTAGTTAGGCCCCTTGTTTATTTCCAAGGACTAATTAGGATAATTTGAAGAGGAGATACAAACAATCATTGAATTTAAAGAGAAATAGGGTGTGTTGTCTAAAACGACCCTAAGGGGAGTTTTTGGCAACCTGTCATGTGAACTATGTGGTTCCACCCTGCAATCAGAGTCTTTTGGGTGGGCGCCCTCTCTTATAGTGCCTGGGCAGCTTCTATTCTGGATAACAGGATTGCTGTGTCTCTGTCATCCTTGTGTTCTGTATCTTTCTATAGTCTCTCTCTCTCTCTCTCTCTCTCTCTCTCTCTCTCTCTCTCTCTCTCTAATAGCCTGCAGTCCTCAAGCCACTTATTCCTTACGACTCTAATAGTTCCTGAATTTAATAAGGCTTCACCTCTATTAACTCAACTTAATGGGTTTGATGGCTGCATATTTCAGCCATGCAGGGTTCTTGATCAGTAGTAAGTTATTGCTTCCAAATGCATCCATTTGTACCTATTCCCATCATCCAGTCCTATGTATCTAAGGTGTGTGGCTGCTGCTTCCATAAGATTAGCTCTTGGGATGTATTGATGCTGAGTTTGAATCTTTAAATGCTCTCTGCGGTTTGGGTGTTTGTGACCCAGGTGGATTGCCAGGCTGCCTTGTTTCCCTTGTCCCCAGTTGGTGATAAAAATAAATAAATCAAAATTCCAGGCAAGCAAACTTGCAGCTTCTAATAAGATTGCTATGGATGTTGAGGAGGCTATTGCTGCTGGTGTAGGAATTTGTCATCACATCAACATCATGCTCATGGTTCCTGGTTTTAAGTGGTACTGCTGCAGTGCCTGTCTGAACAGAAGCAACAGCCGATTTGGAGGGCCTTGTGGTGGACCTGTTTTTGCATGCATCACACTCCATGGCGATATCCCTGATGATGATGATGATGATGATGATGATGATGATGATTTATTTATAGCCCACCCATCTAGCTAGATTTCCCCAGCCACTCTGGGCAGCTTCCAACAGAATATTAAAATACAATAACCTATTAAACATTAAAAGCTTCCCTAAACAGGGCTGCCTTCAGATGTCTTCTAAAAGTCTGGTAGTTGTTGTTCTGTTTGACATCTGGTGGGAGGGTGTTCCAAAGGGCGGGTGCCACTACCAAGAAGGCCCTCTGCCTGGTTCCCTGTAACTTGGCTTCTCGCAGCAAGGGAACCGCCAGAAGGCCCTCGGCGCTGGACCTCAGTGTCGGGGCAGAACGATGGTGGTGGAGACGCTCCTTCAGGTATACTGGAGTGATGACTTCAGTTTCCTTGGATTTTCATTAGCAATGAGTGATGGTTTATGGCAGGGTGGAACACCCGTACCCTTCCAGCTCCCATCAGCCCCAGGCAGACAGGGTGACAGGGTATGTGTGTGTGTGTGTGTGTGTGTCTATAATATTTTACTGAGTTTTAAATATTTAAAATATTGACTCATGAAGTCCAGTGTTGGGAAAGTTCTGTGATATGTGAAAATACTGGGTTGTATCTTGTGTTAGTTCTACTCAGGCATGTTCATTAATTTCAATGGGTTTATTCTGTCTTAGGTCTATTAATTTCAGTCGGTCTATGCTAAGAAAAAACTTAATGGGATGCAACCCACTATTAGTGTGTGTGTGTGTGTGTGTGTGTGTGTGTGCACGCACACCTGTGGTGTCGTCTGCCCCCCCCCCCATCAGCTTCCTTGACAATTACATGCTTTAAAATTTAGGTGATAACTTGTTTGCTGTGTGACATGTTCTTTCTGTGGGTTGGTCTGCCTCTAGGACAGAAGCATCAGTTCAGTTCAATCCTTTGTTTAAAAGAAACAGAAGCAAGGTTTAGACACTTTTAAAATATTCCTTTGGAGAGCTTTTCAAGGTTATTATAATCAAGGAGATGATGGGGCTCTTGTATACCACCTGAAGTCAAACCCCAGTGCACATGTGTACGTTTAATGACCTGGACTTCTCTGAAAACTGGTTGTTGTCTTGAAATTCAATAGCTTCCTTTCATTGTCTGGCTCATCTTCCCTCTTGTGGCTACATCAGCCCTATAAGTCTTGGTATAAATGGGTTATTGAAGCCTGCACCTTGTCAGAAGCTTGTCAGACCAATTACAGGAGTACCAAACTTTTAAGGCTTCGTTTATCGTTCCCCCTGCCTTCTGATGAAGTTGGATGAGCACCGGCAGTCTAGCTGTCAGCTCATTGTAATGTTGGCCTAGTTCTCTGGGCCAACTAGAAGTGACATTGGGAAACCCATAATCATATCTTCTGTGATTTTTTATTTATTTTTTTTAATGCTAAATGAAGCCACCTGAGTGAGGGTGGTATTTAGACTAAGGCTACTTTCCCCCCTTTTCACTGATTTTCCATTTGACTCATTAACCCCCCTGTCCCAATTTGCTGATAGGAGAGGTAGAATTACAGGTACACCCCCCCCCCCACATGGAGCAAATATTAGCTCTGGGGGGGAGGCAATTCATATCAGGGAAATGGCATGGGAGGGGGGAGGAGAATGGTTAAAAATGTTCACCCAGTGCTACAATCAACAGCCCCAGTACAAATCTAGTTCTCCTGCAGATGAATTTATCAGTTAAAAAATGCGAGAGATACAGTTACAGGTGTCAAATCGGATCGGACCCTCACAGAGAAAGTAAGCATGTGTCTGGACTGTACCATTTCAGATTGCAGGTGGAGGCCCACATGATTTGAATGTTCCATTCTAGATACAAAAATGAATAAAGAAAGCCGTCCACATATTAACGTAAGTATGGCAATGATGTTGGGGAGAGCGCTAGACTATAATTCTTCCTGACATCATTTCCTGTGTGGAGGAGGATGTTGCTGTTGTTTTGTATGGAAGATTCTTCAGTCATGTTGTAAGCCTGTAGTGGTGCAGCACCAACTATGCTGCTGATAGTTTTCTTTAGAATTGTCATGTCTCCAAATTGTCTTCTGGGTGACCCAAAATGTTAGTCACACTGGGAACCACTAGTAGGTGAGTGATTTTGTATTTGGATCTCAAGTAGAAGGCACTACCCAAACTGGTAGGGTTTCCTGAAGGTGCAAATGGTAACAGTTGCTTGTGAAAGGAAAATGCTACCACCACCATGGAAAGAGTTAAAGTAGAAGTCACTCCTATAAATGGAATATAAAGGGGCACTATAGGAAGAAGGGCAACAGCTGCTTTGGTATGTTAATAACTACTCAATGTCTTTTGAAGACAAGCAAGGTGGAAATAAGGAAACACGGGACCTTCTTGTAGGGATGAGGAACCCATGGCCTCCCAGATATTATCAGACTCCAGCTCCCATCAGCCCCAGTCAGGATAGCCGCTGGTCAGGAATGATGGGAGCTGTAGTCCATCAATATCTGAAAGGCCACAGGTTCCCCACCCTGGGTTATGTTCATCCACTCAACAAGGTCCAGAGTCAGAGAGCAGAAGAAAGCAGGGTAGACCAGCATAGAGGTGACTTTAGGTGAGGAGGAGACCTTTAGAACAGTGTTTCCCAACCTTGTGCCTCCAGCTGTTTTTGAACTACAACTCCCATCATCCCTGACTAGCAAGACCAGTGGCAAGGGATGATGGGAATTGTAGTCCAAAAACAGCTGGAGGCACAAGGTTGGGAAACACTGCTTTAGAAAAACTAACAAAGCAAGCAAACTCTGTTTCATGCTCTGCAGGCAAATGAAATGTGGAGATATCCTGAGTCATCAGCAAATCCTTCATAATACTCAATTTGGTAAACAGATTATGAACTGCATGAACCTGGTTTCAATTGCTTTACTCCTAGGAATATTTCTTTAGTATTTGGCACATTGTCCTTTCAATAGTAGTGGCTGCCCCTGGGACCCTATTAAGGGGAGGAGGGGAGGTTTCAAACTGTGAGTGAAGGAAAATATAAGATGGGAAAACCTAAGTTTCTCTGTCCTCTCCACCCTCTTCAAATTGCTTTCACATTTGATAATTAATGAGAGACTCCTTTTTTTAAAACTGATGCAGCATTGATGTGGGGTGCAGCTTCTGCTCCTGATTTAACCAGCTCCTGTGCTGAGGAGTGCTTTGTATGGAGAAGTGAGCTGTAAAAAAAAAAGAAACTTGATGTGGATATGCTGTAGGCTTCTTGTTAACATTTCTGCATTTCTGCAAAGCCCACAAAACAGCTGAGTGAAATGCCCCATTTTGGAGAACAAGTGGGACTTGACACACTTTTGGAAGGCAAGTTTCTCCAGCAGTGGCAATGCCCAAACAGGAAGTGGAACAGGAAGTTGCCACTATTACTATCCTCACAGGGGAAGCCTAGAAGTGTCTGCTCTGTGTTGGCAGGAATTCAAGGTACGTGCAGGACCTTGGAGAGCTCACAAAGTCCTATACTCCTGTCTATACAAATTACTGTCTTTGAAGCTGTGCAAACGGTTATCTCTGTAGCTGGAGCCTTATATGAGTTGACTGGATTTCTCATGTAGTGAGTCCCACCTCCTTTGGAGGTGTTGGTTATTAAAGGGTCCTCGTCTTTCTCTCTCTTTTTTTGCAGTGTTCAGGTTCTCTGGGTCTGGTGAGATGGGTACTGTGGGAGACTCACCCTTATAATGATTTGATATCACAAAGCTGGCTCAACCCTGCAGTGAAACTGCCAATGCAGCTCCGAGGACTAAGGAATTCAGGTTCAGTGCCAAAGAAACTCTAGGATTAAAAGAACACTCTTGTCCTCTGGGAATTGGCCGAATGGAAATACTGCTGCTGGGTTCCACTGTATGCTATATATTCTGGTGCATGCATTTTATTTAAGTGCAAGTTCCTGCTCAATTTCCAGCAACTTTCCCTTCACTTTTTTCCTTGCCTATTACAGTGCAAATGAGCTTGCAAGAACGGTAGGTGAGCAGAGCACACCGAAGGGCTTATGTTTCATGAGCAAACTGGGAAGAAACTCCAAGCATGTGGCCCAATCAAATGGAAACTTCTGATGCCAACTTCATTTGGTGGGACTTAATGTTAGGATCCTGGGCAATGCGCAGCAGGAAACCAGGAACGAATGCTTCCAGGGTAGCACTGCTATTTTTTATAGGTCAGGTGAGATGAGGTGGGATATCTCACTATGTTGCCAGCTACATGGATGTTATTGTGTAGAACGGAGGAGAATGGGACTATGGCTCTGCTCAGTTTTGTGATTCTGGTGATTTTATGGGTGCTGCTTTGACTGTTGTATCATTTGTGTTGCATTTGACTTTTATTGCATTTTGTGGTGCTGTGGGTAAAACCTCAGCGCCTAGGACTTGCCGATCGCATGGTCGGTGGTTCGAATCCCCGTGGCGGGGTGCGCTCCCGTCGTTCGGTCCCAGCGCCTGCCAACCTAGCAGTTCGAAAGCACCCCCGGGTGCAAGTAGATAAATAGGGACCGCTTACTGGTGGGAAGGTAAACGGCGTTCCGTGTGCTGCGCTGGCTCGCCAGTTGCAGCTTGTCATGCTGGCCACGTGACCCGGAAATGTCTGCGGACAGCACTGGCTCCCAGCCTATAGAGTGAGATGAGCGCACAACCCTAGAGTCTGGCATGACTGGCCCGAATGGGCAGGGGTACCTTTACCTTTACTAGATACTGCCTTGTAAGTTCATAGTGAAGGGTGGCCTATATAGTTACTGAATAAATACATAAATGCCTAACCGTTAGTCCCGTGATTCCCAATATGGGGCATGTGCCCCACAGGGGGGCAATTTGATTTTTAAGGGGTGCAATTCCAGAATGAGTTATTAACAGATAATGGCCTTTTAGGCTTCCTCCACATGAATAGTTCACTTTTTGAATAATAAGAATTATATGTCATGGGGGTAGGGGGGTCAGGATTTTAGAGATGCTTAGGTGGGGCATGGCCAAAAATAGGTTGGGAACCACTGCATTAGTCAAAGCAAATCAGAACATATTCCAAACTGGACTATCTGGTGGCCAGTATCTTCTCTACTGCAGAGCAACAGCCCTTTCCAATTAAAGGATACCTTACTATTGATCAGCTCTTCTTTCCCTTGCAATATCTCCCCAAGCATTTTAAAAGATGGTGGTAAAATCGTGTCAACTCAACACTTAAAGTTAGAATGTTATTATTTTGTAACCTTTTAGTTCATTGTGGGTTTTTCTTTTTGCTTTTCCATTTTAATTGTGTTCTTCATTTTGTAAACCACCTTGAGAATATGAGGAAGCAGATATGTCTTAAGACATTTGAAGAAATGCGTTCCCTCCTAGCATCTCTCTTTCTTCCTTCTTCTGGAGAAACTGCAGTTTGCAGCTGAAAAACCTGACTGAGCTGCATGATTCGGTGATAAAAATAAAATTCTGAATAATATAACGAAGTTCAACCAAAGGTTGTGGTTAGCACTGTATGTTACTTTCTGCTTACCAAAGGTGGCTTCATGTGTTTAATTTTGCAACTCTATATTCTTGTAGGGGGAGAAGACAAAATTACCGAGAGAGCTATACTGTATGTAATAATGAAACTGTGTGGAAATGTTTGTGTATTTGTCCTGCAGGGAGACTGTGACAGTGCCACAATCCTACATGAGTCTGTGTGCAATGACCTGGATTTTTCTATCTTGGGCTTGGTGTCAGTCCTAAGAAGGGCTGGGATTTTGCACCAGCGCTGCCCAGAAAAATAGGAGGAGGATTTTAATTTATCACCCACCCTAAGGTTCCAGGGCAGATTACAACAATTTAAAATAGTTTAAAGCAGTTTAAAAAATTAAAAATTAAAAAATATACAAGCACACAAAAAACCACTACTATGATTAATGTGGAGTTCCTGAAGGGGAGGCAACATATACCATGATCTGGATTTGTATGAGTTTATTTACAAATATGCAGGCTGAGCATAGGCAAAGGCAGACAGCTTAACACTCCAGCAACAAATTCTCTTCAGAGGGACAGCAACACTCCCTTCCCATCTCCTGTTACCTTAAAAAGGTAAAGGGACCCCTGACCATTAGGTCCAGTCATGACCGACTCTGGGGTTGCAGCGCTCATCTCGCTTTATTGGCCGAGGGATCCAGCGTACAGCTTCTGGGTCATGTGGCCAGCATGACTAAGCCGCTTCTGGCAAACCAGAGCAGTGTACGGAAATAGTGTTTACCTGCCCGCTGGAGCAGTACCTATTTATCTACTTGCACTTTGACGTGCTTTCGAACTGCTAGGTTGGCAGGAGCAGGGACTGAGCAATGGGAGCTCACCCCGTCGTGGGGATTCAAACCACTGACATTCTAATCGGCAAGTCCTAGGCTCTGTGGTTTAACCCACAGCGCCACCCGCATCCCTTACAGAACCCTTAAATCAGCTCATCCCTCTCTGTGTATCTCTCCCAGGTTAACTTGGCCTCAAAACTGCAGTTTCTCTTCTGTTCCTTTACCATACCCTCCAACATTTCTCCGATGAAAATAGGAATGTCCAATTCAATAATAATTTTATTCTTTATACCTTGTCCATCTGGCTGGGTTGCCTCAGCCACTCTGGGCAGTTTCCAACATATATAAAAACATAATAAAACATTAAACATTAAAAGCAATTTGCCTATACAGGGCTGTCTTCCAATATCTTCTAAAGGTTTTATAGTTATCTCCTCAACTGAGAGGGTCGCATAACTCCATAGCCTCCAACATTTCTCCAACGAAAATAGGGATGCCCTAAGGAAAAGTGGGACATTCTGGGGGGTCAAATCAGAAACCATGATGGCTTCTTTAAATCTGGGACTGTCCCTGGAAAATAGGGACACTTGGAGGGTCTGCCTTACATCTGCATGCACACATGCACACAATGCATGTCTTTACTGGGTAGCTGAGTATGTCACCTCTCAGAATCTCGGAGGTTTCTCTGTAATTCAGGATGCTCCAAGCTCTCTGTACCAAGAAACAATTGTCTAACAATTAGCTCCTACAGAGAGACTCTCCTGGGCTATTAGCATTCCATTGTCAAGTACAAGACTCTGGCCAGGCATTGCCTTTGACACCCACTACTGATTCAATCCTGCTGACAGGTTACCCTTGAGGCAATGTAGCTCTGGGCAGAAGGAAAGGGTTTCTTGCCTTAATGCAAACCCAGAGTGCTAGGCCTATTCATAGCAACCACATGGGAAACCCATAACAATGCAGTCCCCAAATACAGGGTTTCTGGGATTTGGTAGCAATGTAAAATGTGCATGTTGACACTGGATGATTATGTCAAAATGGGAATTTGTGAAGCTGAGAACAAGGAAGACTGTGAACTGACATCCATGACTGGACATCAAATAATCTGATCTATAGTCCAATTAAGCTGGAGAATTTGGGAAATATCAGTGCGGTTCTGTCTTTGAGTTACATGAGCTGAATGCGGATAGGATTGCTACTAAATCTTTTACATGGGCATAACTTGAAAATGCTGAAACTGGTACACCCACATGGTAATGGAATAAAAGAGGGTGGAGGCAGATATTGGGACATGCTGGAGGTACGGGGTGAGTGTGGGAATGTTCAGGGAGGCAGGAAAGGATTGTTTAATTATATCCTTTCCAACTTGCATTAACAAGTTCTATAATTTAACAGAGTAACATTCCCCTTTTAAACTTACACAGCGGATAGGTTTGCCAGGCTTGCTTAAGTTTCTAAAATAAGTTTCCTGGTAATTCCCCTTTATTCCCTCCTAAAAGGAATAGACATGACAGTATTGTATAAAAGGTATAAATAGTTTACTCACACATTCTGTTTACAGATGGATCCCAGAAGGCAGACTTAAGTTACAAATATATACACTTGGAATCTATCCCATAAGGAGATAGTTCCTTTGTCCTCTCTTGGCCAAGAGAGCATCTCAGGCTGATGAAAGCAAAATGGAGAAGAGAGAGGTGTTGTGGCCAGCCCTGTGCTTTTGTTACCTGCACAGGTGAGGTCATGCCCACCTCTGGTCACATTTAGAGGAAGTTTGTCCCAGCCCAGGAGGAAACAGGAAGTTTATCTACTGTCTGGACAAACATCCCTCTTCATGTCTAAACTTGTCCACTCTAGGAATGTTGTATTTGACTGCTCTGTGTTTCACACCCCACAGTGAGAAGGTCAAAGAAGTAGCTAGCTTTCTCTTTAGGGGAAAGTTTGTATCTCAGTGACAGAACATCTTCCTTCCACGCAGAAGTCCAAGTTCAATGTACCGCATCTCCAGGTAAGACTGGGAGAGATTTTGTGTCTGAAACCTTGGTATTTAGGGATGATAGATGTTGTAGTCCCAGCAACAGCTGGAGGGCCACAGGTCCCCCATCCCTGCAGGAGTGGCTTAAATGAGCCATTGTTGATTGAACCATCCATGCATGTAGATAAAACTGGCCTACATTTCAGGGCTTTGTGAGCTTCACTCATATAATGTCTGTGGAGCACTTGGGAGTAATAACCCCAGTTGGGAGTCTACAGGCAGGGAGGGTTATGATGGCAACATTCTGCAGATGGCGAATGTCTTCCAAAACAGAGGCAGAAAAACCTAATTGCTCTATTTTGCATCAGAACCTGTTTTCAGGCCTAAGTCACACAACCTTTATGTTCTGTCTTTGGCCATGGTCAGTTTCCCAGCCCGTTTCCAAGGGATTAAATTTATACCTTGTGGGAACACACTGTTAGAGGTGGCAATTCTTAGACATGTAAACTCTGAATTTGTCAGGGTTACTTTGTCAGAAGTATAGGAGAAAACCTGAAACCCAGAATTGGCTCATATAGATCCCTTGTGGGGTTTATGCCGATTTATGCTTGCTGTCAAGCCAAACAAGGATGTGAGTAGCAGTTATTCCAATGTAATATATTTGGGAGCTGCCATCTGCCTACCTATCTTTTCCGTTCAGAGGAATTATATTGGATGCTGCTTTAATGCTAGTACAACAAGCCACCTACTATTAAGTCATTATGCCGGCTAATAGCGTATGCATGGGCCAAATATAAATATACTATTGATGTTTGGTTTCCCATCTCTTCCAAAGAACTTATGAGCCCTGCATGCATGCAGTTTCCATTCACTTGAGAGCTAATGGTTTTGATTAATATTTAAGGAACAGAATATTGAAAGCCACCCTGGTGATATAGTGATCCAGATCGTTTAAGTGAACTGCAGGTAAATAATGGGAGATTGAACCCCACACCATTCAGAGTAGCTGCGGAATATTTTCCAGCTCTTATCAATACAGCTGGAGAGCAGCCTGTTGATTTTAATCAGTCCTCTTGAAAGTGCAACAATGTGTTGCACAGAGGAACATGCAAATATCAAGTCCCTCCTGTGACGCGATCCCTTTCTTCTTGGCTGAAAAATCACCACACATTTGAGTAGATGTGGGAGAGAACAAAGAGCCAAGCTGTAGTTCCTCTCTTCCTCTTTTCTTGGACACCTTGGCACCAATGAATGACAGCCCACACACAATGACCGCTCCCCACATCAAATGGGGGGTGCCTTTTGTGTGGTTGCACGCAGCCCCCCAGATCCCATTGCAGCTCCTGGTAATTTGGGCTGGCTTCATCCTCCCCAGGCTGGATACCTGGAGGTCACCACATACCTCAGCCAATCACCCAATCCTGCCTGGGGAGGCGTTGCCAGGGGATTGGCCAGGTAAGGGGAGGGACCACCCTGCCCACACAACAGAAGGTGAATCTTACCTGCTAAGCGTCAGTTGGCTCCAGAGCTTCTCCCACCCTGCCCTCCCTCAGTTAAGTCTTCTCTTGCAGGTTAAACTCTTCTCCACAGGTACCACTGCTACATCAGGGTCACTGTTGAAGGGCCGGAAAGGAATTTTCCTGCATTGGCAGGTTTTGCCTTTCCCGTAGCAAAACGTCACAACTTTGGTAGTTTCAGGCCTTGGGCAGAATCCTTTAGTCTATCTTCTTAAATGGGGGGGGGGTGAAGTGGTGACCATGCCCCCCTTGCGGCGGTGATACCAGGGTTCCCTGTTAAAGGGGTCTTGAGGGGAGGCATTGGCCATACACTGAAAGATTGTCATTGCTCTCCCCTCCAAGGGCGGCGAAACAAGGGGCGGGCTCTCTGCTTGAACATGTGTTCTCCAGAGCCAGCCCAAACCCCACACATTCTGGATAACCCTGGTGTCCCCCAGATCCACAGGTGGGGACTGGGAAGGATAAACGCCCAATGCCTGAGCCAAGGTCTCCCTGCACCTGACATTTAATAAAGTTGTGGTCAATTTTAATCCCGTAGCACGTTGTCTTGAATCATTATTCCGCTCGGGGGTCGCCTTGGGGTTGGGGGGACTCCGCCTGTCCACGCAAACATTGGCTATGTGCACATTATACTGTTTAAAGAACATTTGGAGCACACCATTTCCCTCAAAGAATTCTGGGCATTGTATTTTGTTGAGTGTTGCTGGGAATTCTAACTCTGTGAGGGGTAAATTATAGTGCCCAGAATTCTTTGAGGGAAAGGCTGCGTTTTGAATGTGCTTTGAAAGTATAGGCTGGGTGCATGCAACCACTGCCTGTATCCTGCTACCATGCATTGTTTTCCAGAGGTCTTTACTTCTTTTGGTGGTGGGGAACCTGTGGCCCTAAAGATATGGCCACACTACAATTCCCATCAGCCCCAGTCAGTATGGTTCCTGTCTGCCTTCTCCAATCAGCTTGAAGTACTAAACGTTCCTCCAGTGTGTTGTACACAAGAATGTTCCTGCACCATTTCCAGACTGTCACTATCTTGTGGGCTGGATTCAGTTTTGTACCACCAAATTTTAGTTGTGTAATGAAAGTGGATCTGGTGCTCTTCTGTGGAAAACCTGCTTCCAAAAAAGAAGAAGCAAAAAAGTGAAACTCCCCCCCCCGAGTTTTTGCAGTAAAAAAATGATGGCAAAGTACACTGGAAAGTGCGGTAAAATTGCTTAATGTGGTGCTATCTCATGTCTGCCATCCGAACAAAAGCCCAATAAACAGTGGATCTATCATCTTCCCACAAATTTTGTGAAAACAAATTGGGCACGTGCTCAATAAATAGGTAATCCAGAGGAGCCCCTGGATTAGAAAAATGGCTCAATGGGGTTTTGTTTCTTGTAGAAAACAAGGACGGAGGAAAGAAGCTGGTGTAATGCTTCTTTTTTAATTTTTTAAAAATATTTTTATTGATTTTTACAAATTTATATAATCCTTTCGTGAGATTCTCTTAATCTCTTGACTCCCCCCCCCCCAATTTTACATGGATCCTAATAACTATTTTTCCAAGTCTACACATCAATGCAGTTTCCATAATTTTCTTTTTTCTTAATTATGCATAAACTTTGTAACTTTAGCTGGACTTTAAAAATCACTTGTAATGTTTTAATTCGTTTACAATGGTCTCCTAGATAGGTTATAAAATTTTCCCATTATTTTAAAAAGTCTATATCTTCTTCTTTTTTTGTATTTTTATTAAATATTTTCTTGATTTACAGAAGTATGTGTAATGTCTCTCTCTTGTATTTTTTCCATGTAACATTTTTACAAATCAGTTTCATTTGTTGAGACATTAGGAAGAAAAGGTGGAGGGGGGGATGGTGGGTGGGGGTGGGGTCAGGTGGCGATGTTTCTATTTTGCTTAATGTATGTAGGGTTTGGTGTCAGTGTTGCTTGTGCAGGTTCTCTGCTGTTCACTTGTGTTCCTTTGGTGGTGAGAGAGGTTGGGGTTGGCCTAGGGTGTGGTTGCTTGCTTGTGATTGGCTGTGGAGGTCTTTGTTTTCATGTGTGAGTGGGGTGGGTGGGTTTTAGCCATACTGATTTGTATGCTGTCGGTGGATTATTGTCATTGTCTTGTGGGGCTGTGTATGTGATAAAGGGGAGCCATACCGGGAGACTCAGGAATCAAGAAGATAAAGACTTTCAATTGTACACCTAGAGAGGGACACAACTGAAAGTCTTTATCTTCTTGATTCCTGAGTCTCCCAGTTAGTTTAGCCATTTCGGCATAATCCAGCGGTTTGGCTTGCCATTCTTCCCTAGTCGGGATCATTGCTTCTTTCCACCTTTGAAGCCGATGTAATGCTTCTAATGCATTTGAGAACTCGTAATTTCGTTTTCACCTCTGGCTGGAATAGGCAACTGTGCAGGGCAATCTTATACATGTCTACTAAGTTAAATAACACACTCCCAGGTAAGTGTGTAATAGCCTTAATTTTGTTTTTCTCTGTGATGATTAGGGAAATGGGAGTGTGAGTTCAATACTGCAGGGCAGGCTACAAGACCATGTGGAGCGAGTTCTGAAGGTCCAAACCCAGCTTGTCATTGGTAGCAGCAGCCTCCTGCAGTCCTGGCGCGCTTACTTTGGGCTGGGATAGCTTACAGGTGCCCTCCAGATGTTGGACTACAAATTCCCATAAGCCTCAGGCAGCATGGTCAATGGGGAGGGATGATGGGAGTTGTAGTCCAACAAAATACATGGAGGGTACCACACTGGCTACCCCTGTACTAGAGTGTGAAGACTATAGGACTTATTTCTGGGTGCATACGCATAGAAGATTGCACCATTAGTGTCTCCTATGTTAAGCAGCAAGAGGGATGTTTTCAGTAAGCGAAGTATGGAAATGCAATATGCTTTTAAAATGATACGCATAAGGAAGGGGTGTCCATAGAATTGCCTGAGGAGGGAGACCTGGCTCTTTAAGAATTCAGTATTCTGCTGGTTCAGTTTTGCCTGCTTTAATGAGGACTCCTGGGGCCATTCACAAGATCCAGCGTCCTCTTCAAGTAAGGAGCAACTTAACAGAGTATCTGTTCCCAATTACAGAAGGAAATTCAAGCTCACGCCGCCATGGATATTTCCAAACCGCCTCTTGGGCAATAGTGCCTGGATACTTCCACTTTCTCTGCAGACAGGCCAATCCCCCAGCCAGCAAGCACCCACCAATGAACTGTTCTGAGCCTCCAGGCTGAGCATATCCTCTTCTCCTCCCCACTCCAGACTTCAGCTTTTGATTGGTTCGTCTCACTATCAGAAACCACTTGTGTCCTGTTTCTTAATTGCACCCATCCCAGGAGAATTTCCCAACAGCAGTTCTTAAGTTTCGAATAAGCACCGCAGTAACAATCATGCAGAAATGCACACAGATTCCAAACAGCTTGTGATACTTCATTGGCTCTTGATATCAAACGTACCTTACATATAGCAGTGGACTCACAGGCAAGCACACAGCAGCGGTCGTACAATATCATGGCAGAACGTAAAACTCATTGATGTAACAGAAATGGTGTGGAGAGCAAGGGATGCTTGAGAAGTCTGATTTCAATGCAACTTGATCTGATCTGCCTCATCCAGATCGTCCCATAGATTTTGCACTTCTTCAGATTTTGCGATCCAGTTCTTGGTTTATAATTTTAAAAAATTCACAGGCTTTTTAAATGTATACTTTAGGATTCCAGATGTTTGCAATGAAACAGAATGTGTTTAAATATTATTTTGTGATAAAATATTTAAATAAATTTCTGTGTTGTTGTTTTTTAAAAAAAAGCACAAAAATGGAATGGCCTTAGGAAAGAACTTGAGCATGAGAATGTTCCATCCCTGTCAGGGACCTATGAAAACATCACAGCTTATTAGACTGCTACTTTGAGGCAGGCAGGCAGGCTTGGTTTAACATGGCTTCTTGACTGTAGCTTTCTTCCGAGGTTCCTGCAGTGGTAAGGATCAGCTACAACTCATCACAGGCCACTGGGGATCAAGTGTGTGGAGTCCAGTCACACCACTATAAGTGACAAGGTGTTGCAACAGTCCATTATTGGAGGGGGAGAGGAGCAGAAAGGGAAAGTGTCCCACGAGGAAGGTCCCAACTATTTCCCCTTTTCAGTCTACAGTACTTGATAGCTATCATCAGGATTTGGACTGGGTGCTTACTACATATTGGCATATGTAGCTTCTTCAACTGGACCTTGAAAACTTAAGGACGCATAAGACACCTGTTCTGTAGCTGTAGGAACCTAGAAAGTGAAGAAAAAAAACCAGCACTGGTCAAGGAAGCAGGGACTATTGCAAGAAGAGAAAGCATTGCAGGGTGCAAGGAGCCAGCGTCGTGTAGTGCAGGGGTGGAGAAGCTCAGCCCCAGGGGCCAAATGTGGCCCTCCACACCTCTCTTTTTGGCCCTTGGGACTGTCCCCAGGCCACACCACTTACTGGCTAAGCTTTGCATTCTCACTGAGTGTTTTTGCCTGGCTGGAATATGTCTGTGAACTCCAATTATGCCTCTTGCTTCCCTGGTTGAAGGTGTGCAAGGGGGTGTGCTCAATGTGTGTAGAAACAAGGTAAAATTCGCAAGTAGTTTGTGCAGAAGGGAATGTGGGCCTCCAGCTAAAACAGGTTCTCCACCCCTGTTATAATGGGCAGTGTGTTCGATTTGGACTGGGGAGAGTCAAACCCAAGCCCCAGAAAACTGGGGGGGGTCTAATTTCTCTCAGCATAGCCTATCTGACAGGGAGCCCCAAGTCTCAAACATGGAGGGGGAATCTCTTCAACACTGGCAAACAGTCTAATGGAAAGAGCAGGGAGGCAGGCTCTCAAACGACAGTCAGCCCACAAGCCTCTCAGAGCCCGTCACAGATCCTGCTCCTTGGAGGAAGGGCAGGATAATCCCATAATAACATGCAACACAAGTGCACACAGTCTTGGTTTGCCTAACATATTGCAAGATTGTACTTGGGCAGAATTTGCTAGTAGTGGCTTGGAGACTCTAGACATCACTGCTGTGGTACAGAGAGTAAACATGCAGGATCTCCCTGCTATGAAGGAGTGCTATTGCCATGGAAGTTCATTCCACTCAGCATCCCATGTCTAGCTTTGGCCAACAGCGATGCTTCAGAAGAGGGAAGACCCAAAGGGATGGTGGGGAATGCCTGGTGTTGCAACCAACATCCACCCAAATTTGCTTTGGCCCACTCTTTTGGGAGTTTGTTGCATCATGGAAAAACCTCTGTTGACTGCAGTGCCACATTGTGACTTAAAGACAACAGAATGTGTCTTTAAAGTCCAATATGAGCAGTGACAGTCACACTTTGGGGCACATGCATAGAAACTGACATGCTCCTGCACTGGACCTAAGAGAGCTTGTGTGGATCTTGCCCATTATTTATGCAGTCCTGGCATTGTCAGACTTAATGCAGACCAAAATGAACTAAGACCCATTTTACACTACAAACAGAGGCATATATTTTGAAAAGCCTATTACGTGGTGGTGGTGGTGGTCTGAGCTGTAATTTATGGCGTATGCATTTCCCCAGGGTTCTTTGTGAATCACTAACTCAGGAAAATCAGTTGCACGAAGCAACAGGTTTTTTCCCCCAAAACTACCTTCTTTGTGATGTGCTCAAAAACGATATACGTTTTTAGGCGCTGCCCCCTTAACATGCATGGAGATCAAAGGTGGGATATAAAAAGAGCAAAAAGCATTGGCAAATTTTCTACTCATGGGAAGAACCTCTGGCTGAGAAGCAGAAGTCGAAGCTTTCATCACGGTTGCATATTCCACTTCTTCTGTGTGGTTTGTTGCTTGGTGGGAGCTGGGCGGAGCTGGCTTGTGGTGAGGTCTCTGCTTTGGCTTCTCAGTTCTACCAGAAGTATTGCCTTCTGCACGATTAGGAGCCTGAAATTAAACCAAAAACAAGACGGTGTCCCATTTGGTATCTTTGAGCAGACCCCACCCCCATACCCCTTTGTATCTGTAGCATTATCTTAGGATATGTTTCCCCAAGACATTTGCACGTGGCCAAAAAAACACACACGGAGCCATCGCCTGCAATCTTAGTTCACAACAGGTGCAAGAACTGTCTGAGTATAGCACCACAGTATGCTACCTGAAAGAAAATGGTACCCTATTGTACCGAGTTCCACAGAAGCTGTAACAGGATGCCCTGGGAGTGGATCAGCGTGGGTCAAGGGAAGTGGCCTTTTAAAGTGACTCTTCCCTGAAACTACTCTTAGCATTCTGGGAAGGGCAAGAATTTGGTTCAGCAAGCCTGCTGAGGTTGGAGGCAAAAGTGAGGAGAGGAGGGGAAGGGAAGGGAAGGGAAGGGAAGGGAAGGGAAGGGAAGGGAAGGGAAGGGAAGGGAAGGGAAGGGAAGGGCGAAGTCCTTTTGCCACTTACCGTAGACAGGAGGATATCCCCACATGCTTTGGCAGCTGAAAAGATAGCAAATAGGTTGCAATGTCACATCAGTGTCTTAAAACTATTTTTTCCCCATTTCATTTTAAAAGCAGGTCAGGGAAATAGGAAAACAAGCATTTGGAAAGAATGAGCATCTCCACAGTATCTTCACATAGCAGGAAGGAAATGTTCTCAAAGGAGATGTGGGTAGCTGGCTGTGGAAAGTGGGTACAGATTTCCTCAGCCCTCCTAATCCAACTTCTGTATTGGTCTGGGTTGAGGCAGATGTTCTGCATGAAGGGGCTGTTCTGTTCTTCCACCTCCTTCCTCTGCCTCAGCACAGCATCACCTAAACAGCAACGTGCTTTAGAAACCCAGTTTATTTTTTCAGGAAGTTTCACTTCTGCCGCCTGCTCTTCTGCACTGCTACTTTTAGGTAGCCACAAATAAAACAATTTTCAAGGCCTCCATAAGTAGCTCCTGGGTGTGATATTGAGGCAATTAAAGCTGCATTGAGGGGCTATAGCTGGAGAAATATATTAACTGTAGTTATGACTGTATACAAGTTCAGCCAAAGGAAACATCTGTTCACTTATTTAAAATATTTTGAGCAGGCCCTTCATTGTAATGGGTGGGCTTTGAACAGCAGTATAATACTCAGTTTAAAAACATGAGATTCCACACCACTGTGTTAAAGGTAAAGGTAAAGGGACCCCTGACCGTTAGGTCCAGTCGTGGCCGACTCTGGGATTGCGGCGCTCATCTCGCTTTATTGGCCGAGGGAGCCGGCGTACAGCTTCCGGGTCATGTGGCCAGCATGACTGAGCCGCTTCTGGTGAACCAGAGCAGTGCACGGAAACACCGTTTACCTTCCTGCCAGAGCAGTACCTATTTATCTGCTTGCACTTTGATGTGCTTTTGAACTACTAGGTTGGCAAGAGCTGGGACTGAACAACGGGAGCTCACCCCGTCACAGGGATTCGAACCACCAACCTTCTGATCGGCAAGTCCTAGTCCCACTCCAATGCCAGCCCGGTAGGATAGCTCATATACAGGGTTGCACTGGAGGTCTTCAGTTAGTTTTTAACAGACGCGTAACCAGATTTCAGGAGTCTGAGGTCATGCAAAGTTCAAATGACCTGAAAATATGGAGGAAACCAGAAATGACAGTGGAGAGGCATGGGAGATGGAAAGGTAGGGACAGACAGAAAGGATGAGACAGGAAAGATAAAATGCAGGGACTTCCTGCACACATCCACTCACCTTTTTGCTTCTTCAGGCTCCGCATTAGCAGCAAGGCTGCTACTAAGAGCACCACCAGCACCAGAAAAATAACCGGCAACAGGATTGTGATGAAAAGGCTGGGATATGAAAAAGGCAGGAAGTATGTGAGACATGGTGCATTGGTTGCTACTTGTTCTTTGGCACGTAGCTCTGCAATGTGAATGGGACCTTGCTGGATAGAATTTGGAAGCTCTGAATCTTCCTCCGCGGGAGAGAAACCCCTTCAGTTTGTGATAAAGGGGAAGGATAAACTCCACTCCCTACTTTTGCTGCTGCATGACTGGGAGCTGACATCTCCAATGCCCCTTCTCCCTTCATCTTGCAGATCTCTTTCCTTCTACATCAGGGATGGAGAAACCAGTGGCCCTCCTGATATTGTTAGACTTCAGCTCTCATTGGCCAGCATTGCCAATGATCAGGGATGTTGAAAATAATTTAGTTATTACCTTAGATCCCACTTTCCTCCAAGGTGCTCAAGGTGGAATCCATGGCTCTCGACTCCCAATTTTATCTTCAAACAATGGTGTGAGGAATGCGACTGGCTCAAGGACATCCACTGAGCTTCATCCCTCAGTGGGGTTTTGAACCCTGGTCTTCCTGGCCCCTAGTCCAACACCCTAACTACTGCACCACTGTAGTCCAACAACATCTGGAGGATCATTGGTTCTTCACCCCTGTTCTGAAAGTATCCTGCCCAAATCCCCAATTGGCAATTAGGAGAACAAATGTTTTCTGTTCCGTGTCAGAATTAACATAACATGTGAAATACTTCACATGGGCTGCTCAGTGGTTAGCTAGCCTTTTGCTCCTTACACAAAGCAGCACTGTGTCACAGCAGAAGCAAACAGAAGCTGGAAACCACAAATGGAAATGAAGAACTGCACGTCTTAGATTTCCCTACACCAGCATTTTGACAGACATCTGTTGTTCTGTGTGAGTCCTTACCCTGGTGGTTCAGAGTCTGGGCCTCTGGTAGTTACTGCTGCCGCTGCTGCTGTAGTAGTGAGAGGCTCTAAAACAGAGACAAAAACACAGACTTCATCCTATCTCTCTATATGTATATACCATTATATTGTACAATCAAGAGTGCATGTGTGAAGGCATCATGAGTCCACCAGTTCCTCTGGTCGGCCGCCTACATCTGTCATCATTGAAACTGAGCCTCACTCAGTTTCTAAGAGCCAGGCCACTTCCAGATGGCCAATTAGTCGAACATTCATCCCAATCTGTTTGCATAAACTTTGCAAGGAGGTTATACAATGTCAGCTGTTCGCTGAGCAGTCATTCGTAATCCTTTCCAGGGAAGTTGTGTGACGTCAAGTCAAATTAAGTGTTACTGCACACTTTCTAGTGCATTTTCTTTCCTGCAAAAAGTCAAATTGCCGGGAGAGTGGATTTGTTGCAGAGAAACATGAAACTCACTAGGGTTGTGCCACCTAAATTTCCTGGTCTGTGTTTGAATCCTGACCATAAAATAGCTTAGTCTGGAAGGAGCCCTGGTTAGATGATACATCAGCTTTCTTTCCTGTGCAAATAGCTGCTTACTTCAACCGTTTACTGATGTGAGCGGTGTAGTGGCTAGGGCTGGGGACCAGCATGAGTTCGCTGTTCCTCTTCTGTGGTAAGAACAGTATTGGGAGAGAATCTTGTGCAACCTCTGATATTACACACAACCAACTGTTTGCATGAGGTTGCCTGACTCAGATCTCAGCCTCACAGGTAAAGCGGAGTCAGGTAACCTACCTTCATGCTGGCACCAGCCTCAGAGTGGCAGAGCAGAAGGTTGAGGAAGAAGAAAAAACAAAACACCTGTAATCCTTGCCCATCACGGGGCCTAGTAACCACATGTACTGCAATGCTTGAAGTCAAAATCAAAAAAGCACAATGGACAGAAAGCTCTACAGGGAAGCTGGTACAGAAGTGAGGGAAGTGGTGGTAGATTAGAGCAATGTTAGCATACCCTCCGACATTCCCCTGATGAAAATAGGGATGCCAGAGTGTGGCCGTAGACAGCTCACTCACGGAAGAGCGCAGCACCACAGCAAGTGCCAGCACTGGCTTCAAGCCCTGACTTATCCCTGGGACATTCCGGGATCCAATCAGAAGCCGGGATGACTTCTTTAAATCCAGGAATGTTCCTTTACAACAGGGACAGTTGGAGGGTATGCATGAGCAATTGTCACCCTCAATATGAATTCAAATATGAAGAGTAGACGACATGAAACAAATTGTTGTGAACTGTTTCAACATATATTTATTGAGCAAGGACCAATTTGGTCTGGGAGTTCGTAACGTAAAGTGGTTTCCCATACCGATTGCATAAGACAGAAGGCAAATGTCAATGGTCCCACATTCAATATGTGTTCCAACTATGACCGCAGAGCTCTTTCCATGGTCATGTGTCTGACACACAGTTGTGGTCAACTGAGGTTTGCTTTTCTATGGCTTGGTAGGTGAGGAATTGTACAAGAACTTCAAAATGAAAGCAAGAGAACTTCCTGGGGAAACAGAGAGCTCAGTTGGTTAGACCATGGTGCTGATAACGCCAAGGTTGCAGGTTCGATCCCTGTATGGACCAGCTGCATATTCCTGCATTGCAGGGGGTTGGACTAGATGATCCTCAGGGTCCCTTCCAACTGTACAGTGCTAGTGCTAGGTGTTCCTCACATCTGCCGCCACCTTCCTGGGCTAGCTGTAGCTCCCCAGCATTCGGGCAATTCCAGTAATCTGAGAAAGGATATTCCTTCCAGTAGCACCTTAAAGACCAACTAAGTCAGTTCTTGGTATGAGCTTTCGTGTGCATGCACACTTCTTCAGATACACTGAAACAGAAGTTTCCAGACCCTTCTATATAGTGAGAAGGTGGGGAGGGGTATTACTCAGAAGGGTGGTGGGAATGGGTGATTGGCAGATAGCTGTGATGAGCCTGTTGACGACTCTTAACGACTGCAATAGGTCTTACAGGAAAAAGCAAGGGGTGAAAAGGTGAAAAATGGCTTTGTCATGTATAATGAGATAAGAATCCAAGGTCTTTGTTCAGACCAGGTTTTTCCATGGTTTTGAGTTTGGTGATAAGTTGTAATTCAGCAGCTTCTCTTTCCAGTCTATTTCTGAAATTCCTTTGTAGTAAAACAGCTACTTTGAGATCTTGTATAGAATGTCCTGGGAGATTGAAATGTTCTCCTACTGGTTTCTCTGTCTTGTGATTCCTGATGTCCGATTTATGTCCGTTTATTCTTTGGCGTAAGGTCTGGCCTGTTTGTCCAATATAGAGAGCTGAAGGACACTGTTGGCATTTTATGGCATATACAATGTTAGACGATGAGCAATTAAATAGTCCCGAGATGGTATGAGTGATGTTGTTGGGGCCAGTAATGGTGTTGTCCGGGTGTATGTGGCAGCAAAGTTGGCATCTGGGTTTATTGCAGGCTCTGGTGCCAGTGTCCGTGTTAGGTCTGGTTGTAGTATTATTGTGGGTTAGGAGTTGTTTAAGACTGGGTGGCTGTCTGTAGGCAATGAAAGGTCTTCCTCCCAGAGCTTGAGAAAGAGAACTGTCATTGTCCAGGAGAGGTTGTAGATCTCTGATGATGCGTTGTACTGTTTTAACTTGGGAGCTGTATGTGATGACTAGAGGTGTTCTGTTATTTTCTTTTTTGGGTCTGTCTTGCAGCAAGTTCTCTCTGGGTATCAGTCTGGCTCTGTTGATCTGTTGTCTAACTTCAGCCACCCAGTCTTAAACAACTCCTAACCCACAATAATACTACAACCAGACCTAACACGGACACTGGCACCAGAGCCTGCAATAAACCCAGATGCCAACTTTGCTGCCACATACACCCGGACAACACCATTACTGGCCCCAACAACATCACTCATACCATCTCGGGACTATTTAATTGCTCATCGTCTAACATTGTATATGCCATAAAATGCCAACAGTGTCCTTCAGCTCTCTATATTGGACAAACAGGCCAGACCTTACGCCAAAGAATAAACGGACATAAATCGGACATCAGGAATCACAAGACAGAGAAACCAGTAGGAGAACATTTCAATCTCCCAGGACATTCTATACAAGATCTCAAAGTAGCTGTTTTACTACAAAGGAATTTCAGAAATAGACTGGAAAGAGAAGCTGCTGAATTACAACTTATCACCAAACTCAAAACCATGGAAAAACCTGGTCTGAACAAAGACCTTGGATTCTTATCTCATTATACATGACAAAGCCATTTTTCACCTTTTCACCCCTTGCTTTTTCCTGTAAGACCTATTGCAGTCGTTAAGAGTCGTCAACAGGCTCATCACAGCTATCTGCCAATCACCCATTCCCACCACCCTTCTGAGTAATACCCCTCCCCACCTTCTCACTATATAGAAGGGTCTGGAAACTTCTGTTTCAGTGTATCTGAAGAAGTGTGCATGCACACGAAAGCTCATACCAAGAACTGACTTAGTTGGTCTTTAAGGTGCTACTGGAAGGAATTTGTTTTGTTTTGACTATGGCAGACCAACACGGCTACCTATCTGTAACTGAGAAAGGATGTTGCTTGTTGTGTGACAAGCACTTAATTTTTTGGATTGCAAAGTATATTTCCATTCTTAGGTTGTTCATCCTCACACGACATAGGCTTCTACAGCCTCCTAGTTCTCTGCAGTTCCTGCCTGTTGGTCTGGGATGAATGCAAAATGTCCTTTTCCTGAACATTTGAACCAACTGTACTACTAAGGTGGGATCAATGCCCTGAGCCACTGCTACCATCGACTGCATGCAAAATCATTGTATCCAGAGAATAGCAATGGAAAAGCGGGGAGGGCCAGTTCTTGGGCCCCCTCCTCTGGTACCCAATGCCCTAACATGAATATGAGTGTTTTCAGCATGAAATACTAATGAGCAAAAAACAGACAGGGTAGCTAGCATAAAGCACCCGTTTTCAAATACATCCTTCATCAGTGTATATACATATTGCAATCATATGATCATACAAGCCTCACTAAAGAAAATCTTTCCTGGTCCCCTTTATGCAATATGTATGTACAATGATGAAGGATGTATTTGGAATTGGGTGCTTTATCCTAGCTACCCCATCTGTTTTTGGCTCATGAGCATTTGATGCCAAAAACACTACTATTCACATAAATTAAATTTTTGAATCAGCCTTTTGTCTACTTTTTGCTTTTTAGCTGATAACATGTACCCCTTGTTTTTTGTACTAACATGAATATTGACTTCCAATCTGTCTCAAAAAGTCAGGGCAAGAACTTACCTTGCAAGACAACCACAGTGACTGGAAAATAATCCTCAAACCCAAGTGGTATATTTATCCCACACCGATATCGCCCAATATCCTCCAGAGTCAGGTTCTCTGTAATAATTGTAAATAGGCAGAGGCTACGATTGTCATTGATAGAGAATCTGTCCTGTTTCACTAGGGAAGATGATTCTGTTGTTTCAATAATTTTCTTGCACTGGTAATTCAGATCCTTGCACCAGAATTTGAGATAGGATTCATATGCTTTTGAATAACGGCATATGACAGATAACGACCCACCCACGGGTCCACTCACTGTACTATTACTGATGATGGGTAATCCAGAGTAAGGACCTGAAAAGAACAGAGTAAACAACACTCACAACCCTCTCCTTCTGCACGGAAAAGTAACACTGGGGACATTAGGCCGGGGGCGGGGGGGCTAGTTTGGAATTCTATCAGTTAGTGCCAGTTTTCATGTACTGCGTTCTTACTCAACACAAGATGCCAATAGAAAATATAATCTTGGAGTAATCATAAATATGAGAAATATACAACAGTGGATAAGTTTCATTAACACTGCAATCATATGTACACAGAAGTAAGTCCCACTGAATTCAGGGAAGTTTACTCCCAGGTAAGTGGGCAGAGACTCAGTGAGGGCTTTCTTCTGAGTAGGTACTGTCATTATTTATTGCATTTATTCATTGTTTCTACAAAAAAAAACAAAAACCAACCCAAAACTTTCCTAAGTGACTAACAAATATATAGCATATCAAACATCCTCTGAATAATTTCAAACTAAATACACAGAATGAAACACCATAAAATAAAGATTCCAAAAGTTGTTAAGTCAACAACAACTGAACAACCTTAGCAACCGGCAGAGCTCTAGAAGTCAAATCTCTTGAGGTGAGAGGTTGTATCTTAAAGGCGCTTCCTACCCACACGGACACCCTGTGCCAACCGATTTTGTGACATACCTTTTATTATTGCACTTCATGCAATGCAAACTGGCTAGATATATATATTTTTTTGGGTTGTAAGTCGCTCTGAGTTGCCTTGGGCAAGATAAAGTGACTACAGTGGTACCTCTGGTTAAGTACTTAATTCTTTCCAGAGATCCGTTCTTAACCTGAAACTGTTCTTAACCTGAAGTACCACTTTAGCTAATGGAGCCTCCTGCTGCCGCCGTGCGATTTTTGTTCTCATCCTGAAGCAAAGTTCTTAACCCGAGGTACTATTTCTGGGTTAGCGGAGTCTGTAACCTGAAGTGTATGTAACCTGAGGTACCACTGTAACAGATGTTGATGATGATGATGATGATGATAATAATTTAATAACATCAAGGAGGGGTCCTACTCAACTCCACTAAGAGATGAACACAAAGAGGTGACAAATTATATTGCTGTGCAATCTTAAATTAAAAATTCTGAGCAAACAGGAATGTCTTATCCAATGCGTTGTGCCACAGGCATGTTTTCCTGAGGAGCGCATTCCGCAAAAGAGGAGATCCCACTGAGAAAGCTCATTCGCTCCTTGCCACGCTCCTTGCCTTCAGAGGCGGGACTAGCTAGCTGCTCTGGCACCCGGAGCGGCACACATGCTGTGCACCCAGGGGCGGAGCTAGCTGCCCGCGGGGCCAGTGTCCCAGGGGTGGCAGAGCAATGTCCCCCCCCCCAGGGATGAAACCCGGGGCGGACTGCACCCCCCGCAACCCCATTCCTCCGCCAGTCCTCACCTTCTCAGAGGGGCCCCCAGGCATGGAGGGCCACAAGGTGCTGTGAGAAGGAAAAGGCAGGGAGGAGCTTCAAATGTACATTCTGCCCAGGTTTTCTCGGTGTCTTTTAAAAAAGGCACTGATGAAAGCAAATCTGGTGTTCTTGTTTTTTTAAAAAAATAATGTTAAATAGATATCATGAAAAGAATATTAATATTTAATAAAAGCAGTATGCCATGGAGGGGGGAAATATGAGTTGCTCACCGGAAACAAAGAGAAGTGTTTCAGGTACACCTAATAACTCTTTAGGTTTCTTGCTGCATGGCTGCTTCACAGCCCTTTCCAACCAGTTTTGTGCAAACGAACTCAGCTCCAGGAAAGCTGTCTGTTCTTCTACAGTGGCTGCAGCTGCCCAGTATGTTCTGCTGCTTCCTTCCCCTTGCAGCATCTAAACCACTCGTTTCCTTCACATAAATAGCTAGCTGGCGCAAATGTGCCTTTATTTTATCTTTCTGCATTTTATATTCTGTGGCATTCTGCAACACTGAGAGAGCTTGTGCGTTTGTTTGCTTGTGGGATGGTTGGTTTGTGAAAGTATTCTAAAAAATGTATTAAACTATAGTTAATTTTTAAATTAACATGAAAAAAATGGAACAACAAAAAACACAGCACCATTAATAAAATCGGCAAGTGTCGACAAAACAAAACTTCATGAGTCACCTGTGATTAGGAAAACATTCAGGATTTTTTGTTAAGTCTACCTGCCACAGGGAACTGGAGAATGTGACAGAAAAGGCTCTGCGTTGTGATCACTAATATACAGTTGTTCTCCTCCCTCAACAGCTGGAATGTTGTTTGAATTTTGAGGGCAAGCTTAATATCTAAATTTGCACATAGGTCACTTTTCACTTCTCTATAGAATATTATCTTTGAGAGGCATGCAACATCTGAAATAGTTTGAGGGAGGAAGCGTAGGGGGGAATTAAGGATGGACTCAGCAGCCTAATTCAATCCTGTTTCAGTTTAGCTGGTGCTCAGTTATAGTCCTGCTCCATGCCATTTTGTGCAGAACTTTTGAAGGAATGGAAAAGAAGTCCACATTTAAAACCTATGCATTCTATATGGTTTTTTGTGTGAAAAATACACATTTTTTCCAATGCATTTCAATGCAAAATGCATGTTTTAGTACACAGTCATTTTTAACTTGGAAACTATCTTTTTATATGCACTTTTAGTGCACCAAAATGAAATTGCAAAATCCTCAGATATGCGTAATCTTTCTGGGAAGTGCATTCAGAGTAGCAAGCAAGTCTGCGAATATTGGATCATGTCAGTCTGCTGCTAGAATCCAGCTGAAATCAGTTCTCCCCTCCCCCCTTTACAAAACGTTTACCAAATCATGAGCATTTTGCCTGATTTACAGGGCTCATCTGCATTTATGTTTGATTGGTGACTTCTGGACATGGGTGTGAAAGGTCTCTCTTTCGTCCCACTGCTTTTCCAGGGAAAACTTGATAGTTACCACTGAATCAGAGCAAATGTCAATTGGGGTTTTCTGCAGATCGACTTTTGTTCCAATTCAGGGCTTACTCCCCACCTCAGCTTGCCCTGCTGTTCCTCCTGGGGAAACCCGATCTTTAGTGCTGAATCAGAACAAATGGCAACTGGATTTTCCACAGATTGTCTTTGTTCCGGTTTAGCACTAAAGAGGACTGTTTTTCCCAGGAGAAAGCTGCAGGGCAAAGGCAAAACCTGTGCTTTTTATGCACAACACAAGCAGAAGTGAGCCCTCAGCGGGTTTTCCTGGGGAAACAGTGGGACAAAAGAAAAGACCAAAAGGAAGAAATTGCGGGACAAAGAGAAGTGTGGAAGAGCCCACAGTGAATCACTCTCATTAACTTCTACAAGGTTTAAGAGCAGCTTCTGGAGAGGATATTTGTATCCATGAAATGGGACCTAAAACCTTTCCCCCAGGGATGTTGCTCTGATCAGATGTGGAGATCTCTGCAGCTGCTTACCAATAAGGGGGGAAAACGAGACACCTGGTCAGTAGGTTAGCTCTCTGTGAATATTCCACTGAATGCTACCAGTGCTATGTCTTAGTGCACATGGTACACAATATTCCTACCAGCAACCATCAGAGAACATTGGGAGTGGGGCTGTTAGTTCCAAAAAGCACACCCCAAAAACCAGTCTCAAATGTTGTGCTCCTTCACTTGAGATTTGCAAAGAAGGAGGACACGGGGCAGGCAACAAACACACACAACACCTTGAAGCCACACCATAAGAGAGATGCTTCTCTCTGCAACATCTTACTCAGATGCTTGTGACTTCAAAGCACTGGGATTCCCCCAGACTTCCCTTTCTCACCCATGTTGCTCCGTTTCTGGGAAATTCTACTCAACTTTAGCCCGGTAAATGAACTACTGAGCTAGTGCATCTTACGAATTAAGGAGCTTCCTTTCTGACAGAGATATATTTGTGCTACAGAGGAGTTGCACTACAACAAATTTCACGATGATGCCACGCAGTACATTCCGCAATCTTGGCAAGACGCACGTACCGTAGTAAAAAACAAAAACAAAAAAAAAAACCTCTGAGAATAGAACAGGACATTGTTTCAACCACTAGTGTCTTATTTACGCTTCCTCTTGACTGTGGATGCTTCCAGGCAGTCACTATTTGGGGGTGGGATTTAATCACATACGCATAAACTTAAGGTTGCACAGTGATAGTTGACTGGGAGGCCATGTGCAATAAATCTGCTTCCCAAAAGAGGAAAAGTGATGGCAAAATGCAATTGGAAAGTGTGGGATGGCACTCGCTTTGACACGATGCCATCTAACCCCTCTGTGAACAAATCGGAATGAATTCTCATCAAATAGCCAGGGTCATCCAATCTCCCTGAAAGCACATCAGGATGAATGCTCCGTAAACAGGTCATCTGGAAGCCTGGTATCCACTGGGCAGTCAACAGCCAAGTCCCCCTCCCCTCCTTACGAAGTTGTTGCTGATAATCAATCTTGCAATGTAATAGAAAGCATTTTCTCAAGCTACCATATAGGAGCAATAGGTTCACTCTACACTGTGGTAAGGGATGTGGGTGGCGCTGTGGGTTAAACCACAGAGCCTAGGACTTGCCAATCAGAAGGTCAGCGGTTCGAATCCCCATAACGGGGTGAGCTCCTGTTGCTCGGTCCCTGCTCCTGCCCACCTAGCAGTTCGAAAGCACATCAAAGTGCAAGTTGATAAATAGGTACCGCTCTGGCGGGAAGGTAAACAGCGTTTCTGTGTGCTGCTCTGGTTCGCCAGAAGTGGCTTAGTCATGCTGGCCACATGACCTGGAAGCTGTATGCCGGCTCCCTCAGCCGAGAAAGCGAGATGAGCGCCGCAACCCCAGAGTTGGTCACGACTGGACCTAATGGTCAGGGGTCCCTTTACCTTTACCTTTACACTGTGGTAAAGAAAGTGCTGCGAGGGTGAACAAATGTTTTTAAACAAAGGTAAGATGCTGTGAGCTTTTTTGTGAGAGATCAATGCTATATAACACCCCATGAATAACAAAATGCCTGTTGTAGCATAGCACAGAAATTGTGAGATCTGATGGGATGCCAAATTTTAGTGGCGTGTTTTAATTTATTTATTTTAAATATCCATGTTGCCCTGATCCATTTTATTATGGGGTATACAAATGGCCTCAGGGTCACTTTTATCACAGAGTGACAGGGAACAACTTGGGTAGATAATTCTAGTAGGAATTATCCAAGCACATTTCCTCCCAGTTTGACACTTTTACTTGAGATGGGAGAAATCCTAAGTGTGGCGTTGGTTTTCTCATGTGTTGACATGGGGCTGCTGTACAGTCAACCTGGGAATCGACTGTGTTGCAGGCATGTCCTTTGAAATTTCAAATTCATTCCAGTCAGTTCAGGCAGCCTTGCTGGCAGATAATCTATTGCGGGAGACAATTCTGCAAGCATAGATTTGCTTAATGTGAATGTTATACAGTCAAACCTCGGCTCCCAAACGCATCCATTATCGTACGCTTTGACTCCCAAATGCCGAAAACCCAGAAGTAATTGCTCCAGTTTTCAAATGATTTTCTCTGGGGAGTTTTTTTTTTCCTTTTTTCCCCATTGACTTTGCTGACCGCCCTTTGATCCTCGGCTGCTGAACGGTCTTCTGAAATGGATTAAGTTCAACAACTGAGGTTTGACTGTACCTGCATCATAAAATTGTAGAGTTGTCCAATTCCTTGCAACGCAGGAATCTTTTTGCCCAATGTGCACCTGAGATTAAGGGACTCACGGTCTACCAACTGGGCCATCTCAGCTGGCAAAAACATAAAACAAAATTTGTTTCGTTTAGCATTATTTCCTTGCTTAAAGGATAAAATAACTTCATTCTGGAAAGTGAGAAATGATCAAAATATCCACTGCCTGTCATTTTTTAAAGTATAAAAGTAGCAACTCTCCTTTATATTTGCAAGTCTATGCATGCTTACCAAGGAGTAACCACCTTTGGGGTTAATGTGCACAGAACGTAGCCCCCCTCTGAGGTTTTCTTTCCCTTTTAGCTGTATTTGGCTTTTGAGTTTCCTGTGGTGCTTGGAAACAGGACTCACCTGGGAGAACAGTAATATTTACACGGAATCCAGGATCAGAGCCAGCTTTTGATATGCCACACCAGTAAATCCCAGCATCTTCCTGTGTGAGGTTTTCCAGTCTGACTCTGAATTCCAAACGAGAATGATTATCCTTTATAAAAAGTCTGCTAGCCGTCTTTTCTTCTTCGGATCCTGTCGTCCGAACAACTTTTATACAATGGCTCCATGAACTTCCCTTGCACCAATATTTTTCATATTTTCTATACCCAACATCATATTTGCATCTCACAGAGAGTGACCTGCCCAAAAATCCACTCAGTGCTTCAGGACCAGTCAGATCAGACATGCAACCTGAAAAGCAGAATAAACCTGGAGTGAGGCGTTAGCTCTCCAATGTTACCCTTCTGGTATCACAGAAAAAAATATAAAATTACTCTATACATCTTCGTGGCTGGATCAGAACTCCAATAATCCACCCCACTCCACCTCTATTCTTCTGGCATGTCAGTTCATGGTACTTAATGTTGGGAGTTAACAGCAGCTTCTGGAGGGCCACAGGTTTCCCCTATCCCCGCTGCAAGGCTTAAATCTGCTGCTCTTTTTACTAGTTGAGCAGGAACTGTGTTGGCCCCTGACTTCTGCTGTCTTTGGGTATGGAGGCAATAAACAAGCGAGTGAGGGGGATCTGATCAGGCCAGGGAAGGTGCAGTTACTAAATCATTCATATTGGGGTCGATGATTGATGAGTTGATTGTATACACTAAAGTCACTGCTACGGGGGGGGGGGGTGCCAACCAACTTGAATAAAATATGGGGGACAGGAAAGCCCCGCCCCACATAATCGATCACATGACACAATGAATACGCGCACACACACACACACATTTAAATGGCAATGCCCATCAACTGTTTTATGGGGGGGTGAAGACCCCTCAGCCGCTAGGATTTGGCAGGAGGTGGTGATCATGTGAATTGTTGGGAAATTCTTAATCTTCATATTGAAAAGATAATGAGTGTTAAACTTCATTTTTTTTATATCTAGGGTGGTTA
Source organism: Podarcis erhardii (assembly GCF_964252035.2). Classification (NCBI taxonomy): domain Eukaryota; kingdom Metazoa; phylum Chordata; class Lepidosauria; order Squamata; family Lacertidae; genus Podarcis; species Podarcis erhardii. Next base: position 34,321,916 of record NC_138498.1, read on the forward strand.
ACCCTTTGGGCCCAGAACCTTTATTGATAGCCAACTTTGCAAATGCCACATGCCAACGGTAAACATCGCTTAATGGATGTGCACATGCTAACACATGCATGTACACTAAACATACAGTGTACTTACAAATCTCTCTCTCTCTCTCTCTCTCTCTCTCTCTCTCACACACACACACACACACACACACACTTCTTGCACATGCACATTCCCCACAAGAAACTGCACTGCAATATCTTACACTCACACAGTTGCTCACTCTTGCACACAAGCAGAGACAGGCATGTGCACACATGCACACACAACCAGCATTTCCATCCTTTCCTAATCCAGCGCTGAGGTTGGGGTGCCTGGAAATGCTGCCTTTCCTTTGCACAGATCATTCATCAGCGCCAAGAACAGGAGATAAAGCACTGCTATTTAGACAGGGTCCTCTAAAAGACCAGGCAGAGCGCTTCATTTCCCCCAACCAGCTTAGGAGACAAAGCCGTAGGGGCTGCTGGGCACATCTGATAGTTCAGTGGGCTGGATCCACCCAAGGACTTCTAGTAGTGCAGCAGGGCTTTCCCTCCTCTCCTTCCTTTGCGTGCCTCGTCCCCAAACTGGCTCAGGGCGGGTGGCTGGCTGGGGGAACCACCGAACAGCGTGCAGGGGACGGAGAGGACAGGTTGTTCCACCAGGCAAGCAGAAATGGTCGTGCTGAGGGTACAGTACAATCTCTTCAGCCCTGTGTCAACGACACCAATTTCTGCAGAGTAATGAGAGCAATTCCCCCCTTGTCACAAGCTGCCTATCCCTGGTGTGGAGAGTGTGTAGAGAGAGACTCTCTCCACACCAGGGATGGGCAGCTTGTGACAAGGGGAGAATTGCTCTCTTTACTCCACAGAAATTAGTCTGTGTCCACGCAGCTTCCTTCCTAACAGCCCCCTCCCCCACTGCCCTGAAGGTATTGGCAGAATGCATTAAATTCTGAAATTCCACCCCACAGTCCATAAATTTAAGCTATGGAGCCAGTGCAAAATTGGCTCTTTTGCATTGCTGCAACTCCTTGCATCTTGCCAGAAGGCAAACTCTGAAGGCACATATCTCTTGTGTATGGGTCAGGCTGCCTCTAAATTGCAGAAATTATCACACGCTTACCCCCAATTCCCATCTTACCCTCTATGTCCCTGACCGTTCAGGGTAAACAGGCAGACACAAACCACTCACCTTTTAGGTTGAAGAATAACATTCCCACAATGAAGTGCCATTGCCGCATGCTGACCATCGCCGCAGACTTGCATGATCTCTTCTTCCGTGCCTGCTCTTTTGAATGCACGGCTACTTCTCTTTTATGGTGCTTTGTTTCCCCCTCCCCATCCACTTGAGTTAGGGTGAATAGGCTTCTTCTTCTGCTTCTGCTTTCTTCCTGATTCCCTTCGCCTGCCCTGGCCATTGCAGGAATTTCATTTTCTCATAATGCTGTCGGAAGCAAAAAGCAGAAGTGTCAGCGTGACTGAAATCTTGTACTCTCCGTCTGCAATTTTGTCAAAGGTTTTGTTTTTGTTTTTTAATGGAAGAACAGGTGGGGCTGGGCTATGAAGCTGGTTGTAGATGCAATGCAATTAATGAAGGGCTCAAACAGGTGAAGGGAGGCAAGGACAGGATTGAGGGCTGCAGTGGTACGTTGAAATACTTTGTTTGGATGCTAGGTCTTCCTGTTGCTGGACTACTGATCTACCCCACTGAGAAATGAGAGAGACTTGGAACACAAGGTTCTCAGAGGCCAGGTCTACCCAGGACTCAGTGCTGCAACGTCAGCTGATTTATCAGAAATGAAGGGCCTGTTCTTAGATGTCAATGATGTGCATTTATTTGTTTGGAGTACATTCGTGCCTTGGAAGTTGAATGAAGTCCGTTTGACTTCCAAAACGTTCGAAAACCAAAGCGCGGCTTCTGATTGGCTATGGGAAGCTCCTGCAGCCAACTGGAAGCCGCAGAATCCCCGTCAGACGTTCGGCTTCCGAAAGAATGTTCGCAAACCGGAACACTCACTTCTGGGTTTGCAGCGTTCGGGAGCCAAAACGTTCGAGAACTAAGCTGTTCGAAAACCAAGGTACGGCTGTATTTACTTTGCTTCTCCCCCTGAAATATTCCTGTGGGTGTCATACTCTCAAACCCATGTCTAACCACGTCTCTCCAGTATTACAAAGTTACCAATTAATCTGCTGCCAGCATTTGTACACTGAGAACAGAGAAATGGGGCCTCGGTCCTTTTAATTCGGACGCTAACGTGATTTTTTTTGGTCTGATTCCCACAGACTATCCTGGTTGGAGACAGCGGAGTTGGGAAGACATCACTGCTGGTTCAGTTTGACCAGGGCAAGTTCATACCAGGCTCTTTTTCTGCAACTGTGGGCATCGGATTTACCGTAAGGGCCACTTGGCTACTCTAGGCATGTTTGAGAATGGTTACTTAAATGAGGGCAGACCTTTACTATACAGTGGTACCTCGGGTTAAGTACTTAATTTGTTCCAGAGGTCCGTACTTAACCTGAAACTGTTCTTAACCTGAAGCACCGCTTTAGCTAATGGGGCATCCTGCTGCTGCCGCGCTGCCAGAGCACAATTTCTGTTCTCATCCTGAAGCAAAGTTCTTAACCTGAAGCACTATTTCTGGGTTAGTGGAGTCTGTAACCTGAAGTGTATGTAACCTGAAGCGTATGTAACCCGAGGTACCACTGTACATGTACTGACATCTGGCTTTCTGTGCAATGAAGCCCAGCAGATGGTGGTAGCAAATTAAATTGAAGACTGCATCATCAGGAAACTGGTCTAAACACCAGGATGTTACACCTATTTATGGGGTTCCAGATATCACTACGTTGGGGGTGAGAAATCTGTGGTCCTATGGGTTAAACCACAGAGCTGTGGGTTAAACCACAGAGCCTAGGGCTTGCCGATTGGAAGATGGGCTGTTTGAATCCCCGCAACAGGGTGAGCTCCCGTTGCTCTGTCCTAGCTCCTGCCAACCTAGCAGTTCGAAAGGACGTCAAAGTGCAAGTAGATAAATAGGTACCACTCCGGTGGGAAGGTAAACGGCATTTCCGTGTGCTGCTCTGGTTTCACCAAAAGTGGCTTAGTCATGCTGGCCACAGGACCCGGAAAAACTCTTTGCGGACAAACGCCAGCTCCCTTGGCCAGTAAAGCGAGATGAGCGCCGCAACCCCAGAGTCATCCGTGACTGGACTTAACTGTCAGGGGTCCTTTACCTTTCATGGGTATTATTAGACTCCACTTCCCAATAGCCTCAGCCAGAAGGGTCAGTGGCCAGGGATGATGGGAGGTGTACCAACAGAATCTGGTGGTAGGAGCCAGAACCTGCTCAGTATACCAGATCTATGGCTGTCCTGGACAGAAGTGTCTGGTTCTCTAGACCACCCCTCACCCAGTCCTAGAACCCTGTGCTGTTCCTGCTATTTTCCTTCCTTTTCTCCATTCCTTTCCTCTCACCACTGCAGCTGATGAAGCTGGTGCCTCATGAGGCTCTTCCTAGATCCATTAGAAACATGGAGGAGGAGTCCTTCCAAGTTGCCCGCCAGTCAGAGCACACAGCCTAGATTAACCCAATCTCAGCACAGGTGGTTGACCCCGTGGAAAGGACAGTAATAAGCATTGGAAAGTTTCTGTCCAATTCTTCCCCTTTCCATCGTCAGCCCCTACTAATGAAACAGAAGAAAAAGAATGAGCACTGTTAGGACTTCCACTTGCCTTATTGCTATGCAAGGGTGTGTGTGTGTGTGTGTGTGTGTGTGTGTGTGTGTGTGTGTAGTACCACCAAAGTGCAGCACATTGTCAATTATTTTGTCTGTTATTGTATGTTTACCACTGAGAGCATCAGATACATTTTCTGCCTTAGGCACCAACACACACACACGCACACGTGTTTGTTTATTTGAAATTTGTGTGTGTGTGTTTATTTATTGAAAACGTTTCTGTACCACTCCTCATCAGTAATACTAGGGAGGCACACAACAAATCAATACGTACAATGCCATTCCAATAGAATCAGCACATGAAAATACAATGGAATGCATTATAATCCATAGCAGACCAATCAGATACCACTCACAAACCCTCACAAATGCCTGGGTGGACAGATGGGTCTTTAGCCCTCGCTCTGGCATCGTCTGCGTAAAATTACAGAGAGAGAAACAGAGCCCAGCAGCAGAGGACAGAGGAAGCTGCTTTATACCGAGCCATTGGTCTCTCACGCTCAGTATTGCAGATGGACTGACAGCAGCTGTCTAGCAATTTAGGCAGGAATCTCTCCCAATCCTATTTAGAGATGCCAGGATTCAACCTGGGACCTTATGCATCCAGAGCGGATGCTCAGCTACTGAGCTGTGACCCTTCCCCTAAAAGAGGAGGTCTCTTGCCAGAGAATAGGTGAAAGGAAGGCCCCTCAGTCTCAGACCTAAGGAAACTTTTGATGGTTACTTCTACTGCTGAAAGGGCTGCTTAACCCTACCCATTGCCCAGCCCTTTCCCACTGCAATCGCCACCTGCAAACTGCTTCCCCCCCAGGTGCATATTTACCCCTGCAAATATCTGCCTGGAGCCCCACAAGAGGAAAATCAGCCCTCTGTGTGTTGGGGGAACAGGAACTGGGGGTTGTATCTGACCAAGTCATTACATAGGGCCACGGGTGGCACTGTGGTCTAAACCACTGAGCCAGGACTTGCTGATCAGAAGATTGGCGGTTCAAATCCCCATGACGGGGTGAGCTCCCATTGCTCTGTCCCTGCTCCTGCCAACCTAACACTTTGAAAGCACGTCAAAGTGCAAGTAGATAAATAGGAACCACTCTGGTGGGAAGGTAACCGTGCGCTGTTCTGGTTCGCCAGAAGCAGCTTAGTCATGCTGGCGACATGACCCAGAATCTGTACACTGGCTCCCTCGGCCAATAAAGCGAGATGAGCGCCACAACCCCAGAGTCGTCCATGACTGGACCTAACGGTCAGGGGTCCCTTTACCTTCCTTTAAGTCATTACATTCATGGAACAACTTCCACTTGTGCGCAATGGAGCTCCATCTCCTTCCCCTGCTCAGCCACCCTACCCAACCCCCCAGCTGTCTGGAGCAAATTCAAAGGAAGTGCGGGTGAGAAAGGGGTGAGAAGGGAGGGGAAGTTCCATTAAGTAACTAAAAATTGTTCCACTTTCTCTCTCTCACACACACACATGCAGAAACGTCTACCAAAAATTGCCCCCTCGTAAATCTCCTTTTCCTTAGCGGAAGCAGCACCCTGGATTTTTATGCACATGCCATGTGTAAGCCCCCTCAAGCACATATTATTTTTGCTAAATGGTTTTCTAATTGGCTTATTTCTGCTCCTGCCACAATGTATACAGTATAGACCACACCTCCCCCCCAAAAAAGCACCCTCGTCGTTGTTTTCATTGTTTGGTATCTTGCAGCAACACCGTGCCTGAGCCACGATGGCGTGTCCCACACACAAGGTGTTCTTTAATAACACAGCTAGCAAAACTAAGTGATAAGAGCAGTGCTGACGTATGCAAAGCTCTCCCAATGACTGAGATAAACAGGGCAGAAGGCACATTTATGCCCCTTTGGCAGCCATTGCTTCCCACCCCAAAATGTGTGGATAGCTGCAAAGTGTCTTCACCCCAAGATGCACAGCAACCACCCTGTGACCTGCTTTATATGTTGTTTCTGTGTGTGTGTGTGTGTGTGTGTGTGTGCGTGCAGAGCAATCTTGCTCCTGTCAACCTGTCTGAGAAGGATGCGTGACCAACTCTAAAACTGGCAGGATAAGCTCATACCCTCCAACATTTCTGTGATAAAAATAGTGACTTCCTATTCTTTTATTAGGGACGCGAGTGGCGCTGTGGGTTAAACCACAGAGCCTAGGACTTGGCGATCAGAAGGTCGGCAGTTCGAATCCCCATGACGGGGTGAGCTCCCGTTGCTCGCTCCCTGCTCCTGCCAATCTAGCAGTTTGAAAACACACCGGTGCAAGTAGATAAATAGGTACCGCTCTGGCGGGAAGGTAAACAGCTTCCGTGCGCTCCTCTGGTTTGCCAGAAGCGGTTTAGTCATGCAGGCCACATGACCCGGAAGCTGTACATGGGCTCCCTCGGCCAATAAAGCGAGATGAGCGCCACAACCCCAGAGTCAGTCATGACTGGACCTAATGGTCAGGGGTCCCTTTACCTTTACTTTATTTATTTTATTATTATTACTGTTGTTGTTGTTGTTGTTGTTGTTGTTGTTGTTGTTGTTGTTGTTATTACATCCCACCCATCTGACTGGATTGCCACAGTCACTCAGGGCAGGTTCCAACATATGTAAAAATGTATTAAAACTTTGAAAATTAAAAAAACTTCCCTGGACATGACTGTCTTCAGACGTCTTTTAAAGGTTGTATAGTTACTTCTTGACTCAGTGGTTGCATAACTCCAGGCCCTCCAACATTTCTCCAATGAATATAGGGACGTCCTATCATACCCTCCAACATTTACCCAATGAAAACAAGGACGTTCTAAGGGAAAGTGGTACATTCCAGTATCAAAACAGAAACCGGGGTGGCTTTTGTAAATCCCGGACTGTCCCTGGAAAATAGGGACACTTGGGAGGTCTGTAAGCTTAGGCCTTTTAAAGTCTGAACTACTGAACCATCCACTATTCAAGGCAGTTCACTTTCCGAAGAGACCCCTAGGGGAGAAGAAGACAATGTGAGGCCTGCCTATCATTAAATATTTTTTTTAAAAAAAGAAACATGAAAAACACCCCACAGTTTTTAATGCTTGACAATTTATTATGTTTTTATATATGTTGGAAGGCACCCAGAGGTGCTGGGGAAACCCAGCCAAATGGGCGGGGAAATAAACAAACAAACAATTTTATTCCAAATGAGACAGATGACCCATTTACCACGAGCAAGGAATGAAATAACCACAGGGAGCAGAGATGTCCCTGGGCCCTCATGGCTAGGTACATTTTTAGGATGTGCACACACACGCGTGTGCGCGCACGCACACACACACACACACTTAGTTGTGCATAAATGGCTTTCATCTTTTCATCTTGTTTAAATCTTGTTTTTAAGTTGAATTTTAATCAATTGTTTTTACACCTGGTGTTAGGTCCTCTGAGCCTGGTCTTGGCTGGGGAGGGCGGGGTATGAATAAAATTTATTATTATTATTATCTTTTGCCACTGAGTGACAGGTACAGTAGCCCTTCATGGCAGGCATCGGACCCAGGAGAGGACTTGAGGAAAAGGCCAAACATTTCCTAGGCCAGAACACGGCTGCTCTATGTGTCACCACTTGGGTCTGGCTTGGGGGGAAAGAATTGGGAGACAGAGAAGGAAAGGGCGACGGAGGGCCATTTCCCTCTGCCCCTGATTGGCTAGAGTCAAGTCACGTGTCAGCTTCCTGCTATCTCCTGGTAGCCCCTGGCCCTTTGAGGAGTCCTGCTTAACCGCTGCTCACACCGTGTTCCTGCCTTGTGATCCTAGCTTGCCTGCCTGCCTTGCCTTGCCTTGCCCTGCCTCCTCGCCTTGTCCGTGCCTTTTGCTTCCTGCCTTTCCTTCTCTCCTGCCTGGATGGATTCCACTCAGCCTTGGGCTCCATCGGCTGCTTGTGAGCAAACATCGCCCCATCCCAGAGGCACCCTGCACAGCACAGCACAGCACACCAGCCAGGTCTGTAACCTTCTTCTTCCACAGCCCAAGATGGTGGCACTTCTTGCGTTGCTCTGGGAAACAGTGGCATGGCGTGGGGTGGAGCCACTGGGGCGCCAAAAATGGTTAGGGATGGAAAGTTTCAACACCTGGTGCTGCCTCAATACAGCTACGCAATTACATCACTGGGCTCCGTTGAAAACAACTTCTTCATGCAAACCAGGAAGTGACCTTTCCAGACAACGGAACAACTATTCTTTTATTATCTCTGTGGTTGCAATCTCCTGGGTGATGTGGATACTGTTAGATAGTTGAATGTGCATGTGTACTCTATCTGTTTCCCTCCCTCCCAGCCCCGGGTGCTAGCAACCCACGTTACGCCACTGCTGTGAAATACTTCATAACTGTAGGCTCTCACGTCCCACAGCTTTATGAAGAAGACCTCTTCAAAAACCAGGGGCATGTGTGACATGACATGAGTAGCATTTCCTGGTGTCCTTCCATCCAGATGTTTTGGGATGCATGTCCCTCCATCCTTGACCGTTGGCTACGCTGACTGAGGCTGATGGGAGATGTGGTCCAAAACATCTGGAAGGCGCCAGGTCAGGGGGAACTGCTTTATGGGCCTATGTGTTGAAGGCCACCATCCCTGGCACCACTTCCCATAACGATGTAAATGTTCCATGTTCACAATCCACTTGTAGGTGATTTCTTCTGTTATGGTCACCCAGATTCCAAATATGGTATGTGTCGTATTTTCTTGTTTGATATGGTCACGGGAGTCACTCCAGGATTGTTAATTATAAATGGCTATCTCATAACCTTTACCCACTGCTTGTCTTACTGTTTGATGAAAAGTAACAAAGGAGAGGAGGACGCAGGTGGCGCTGTGGGTTAAACCACATTGCCTAGGACTTGCCAGTCAGAAGGTCGGCGGTTCAAATCCCTGCAACGGGGTGAGCTCTCGTTGTTCAGTCCCTGCTCCTGCCAACCTAGCAGTTTGAAAGCACGTCAAAGTGCAAGTAGATAAATATGTACCGCTTCGGCAGGAAGGTAAACGGCGTTTCTGTGCGCTGCTCTGGTTCGCCGGAAGCGGCTTAGTCATGCTGGCCACATGACCCAGAAATTGTACACCAGCTCCCTCAGCCAATAAAGCGAGATGAGCACTGCAACCCCAGAGTCAGCCGCGACTGGACCTAACGGTCAGGGGTCCCTTTACCTTTACCTAACAAAGGAGAGACCTTTCCCCTTTCTGGCTGAGGGAATGAAATCAGCAGAGTAATTTGCAACAAATGTACGCTTAGATTGCTTGCTAGAGGGAGGGGTGATTTTGGCAAAAATATTTTCCTCCTGTGGGAGAACATTTTTGGAAAAAGTTATGGTAGAATGCAAAAACTGTTGTCATTATTAATTGAATTGATTAATTTGTTACTTTTTAAAGGACCATGACTCATTTCTGCAGAAGTGCTGCTATTTGAGATAGTCAACAAGCACATAGGACCTGGAAGAAAATGTGTGGAGTGCTCCTTTTCAGGATGCTAGCCAACTGTGCCCTTTTCAGGAAAACTCCATTTAATTTTCTTAAACCCCCCCCCCCCGTCCCCCAGGTTTTCCTTCCAGCCCCAATTAGTCATTGTTCAGCAGCTACTAAACATGTTCAGCTGTCATTAGGGTGTTTTTGCCTCTAATTTGTTTTAGTAAACTCTGCAAACCTTAGACTTTCCCCAAGGCTGCAGATACCTTCCTCTAGTGTGAGGAGGAGGATGTTTGGGTTACATGAGGTTCCCTGCTCCCAGAATGAGTTGGCTATCAAAATATGCAGTACTGTATAGGATAAATTCTGAGAAGCTCTGAAGCGCAAGCCTGCCCCCTTGTGGCACTTTTAGGCAAAAAAGGTTTGATCTTGAGAATTGCCTTTTCAACTTGCTTGAAGGTATTATTCATTCATTCATTCATTTCATAAAATTTATTTTTTTAAAAAAATTCCAAAGTGGTTTACAAAAAAGTATAAAATGATAAAATTATTGGTAAAAACAATTGAAAGCAATTATTTATTCAAAATATTCAAAAAATAAAATAAAATCAGCCTTTCACTTGCTACCATCCACGCTATGTGGGACACAGAAAAGAGCCTCTCCTGCTGATTGCAGAGAGCAGGCGGTAAAATAAAAATAAGTGTTGTTCAGCCAATAAAAAGGCAACGAGCCAACCCACAAGCCCCAAAATCTAATAAATCACACGTCTCTGGAATAAAAGGCACTGTACTATCAAGGAAGCTTTCAGCAGTACAGAATGTTTTTTTCCTTAAATATTTACTGGTCTTAGCAGCGTTTGTTCCAAACATGCCTATAATTCAAAATGCTCACTGCCACGCTTTCACTCCCCAGGCCTGCAATAAATTAAATCTGTGGGTTTTTTTAAAGCACAATTAAAAATGAAGTTGGCAACGCTCTTAGAGGTTTCTTCTACCATGAAGGCAATTTCCCCTTTTATCTGACACAGCTAGAAGACTCCCATGGCTCACCCCATTTGTTGTAAGCCAAGAAGCTTCCTAATATTTATTAGAGTTGGGCTAGGACCTGAGAGACCCAGGTTCAAATCACCAACTCAGCCATGAGTGCTCTTGGGCCAGCTGTATCCTCTCAGCCTAGCCTTCCTCCCAGGGTTGTTGTGAAGATAAGATGGGGAGAAGGAGATGCATGTAATGGAAAAGAGGGCCTTCTCGGTGGTGGCACCCACCCTGTGGAACACCCTCCCACCAGATGTCAAAGAGGAAAACAACTACCAGACTTTTAGAAGACATCTGAAGGCGGCCCTGTTTAGGGAAATTTTTAATGTTTGATGGACTATTGTATTTTAATATTCTGTTGGTAGCTGCCCAGAGTGGCTGAGGAAACCCAGCCAGATGGGCAGGGTATAAATAAATTATTATTATTATTATTATTATTATTATTATTATTATTATTATTATTATCTACTTGGAAAACCACACTAAAGATCTTTCAACAGCTAAAACCAAATACTAGTAAATACTAGGGGAGAGGGCTTGGTGGAATTTTAAACACTGGCTGCTTGCTCTCATAAAGGATTTCTAGTGGGGCAAAATAAAATAAAAACTCTTTCTTAAGGGCAGCTCTTTGCCATTTATCCATATTCAGAGTTCAGTCCTGAGCTGCATTCCAGAACCATTGAATTCCTATGTCAAGAATCGCAATTTAATTTGTTCACAATCCTGAACCAGCCCGAGACATTTTACCGCCTAAGGAAAAGAAGAAACCCCGTCCCCTTCCAGTCATGGTGCATCAAGAGCCTACTGGATCAGTCCAATAGCCCATGTGGTTACTATTATAGTCCAATAGCCCATGTGGTGGTTATTATTATTATTATTATTATTATTATTATTATTATTATTAATTATTATTTATACCCCACCCATCTGGCTTGGTTTCCCCAGCCACTCTGGGTGGCTTCCAACAAAATATTAAAATACAATAATGCATCAAACTTTAAAAGCTTCCCTAAACAGGGCTGCCTTCAGATGTCTTCTCAAAGTCTGGTAGTTGTTTTCCTCTTTGACATCTGGTGGGAGGGCGTTCCACAGGGCGGGTGCCACTACCGAGAAGGCCCTCTGCCTGGTTCCCTGTAACTTGGCTTTTTGCAGTGAGGGAACTGCCAGAAGGCCCTCAGCGCTGGACCTCAGTGTCTGGGCAGAACGATGGGGTGGAGACACTCCTTCAAGCGGGAAACCCACAAGCAGGATTTGAGCACAAAGACACCCCCTCACTGTGGTTTCTAGCAACTGATATTCAGAAGCATTACTGCCTTGAACTGTGGGGGCAGAGCCAAGCCATCATGGCTAGGAGGCATTGGTAACCTCATGTGGCCTTCAACCCCAATGCCTTGAATTGGCAAAGAGACAATGTTACTCCTTGTACCTTCTCACTTTCAGCTGTCCTGCCCTGCAAGGACAGAGTTTTGCCATACTCCGTTATCAGGGTTACAAAGCCTTTGGGCAAAACTCAGCACCTGCTTGACTGCACAGGTGTCAGGAGCAGAAAGTTACTATTCTCTCATGAAACTGCAAGAAAACAATTTGCAGGGTCAGTGCGAAGACCATAGATTTTTCTCTGCATTGTGGATTCCTTCATCATTGCCACTTGCGAAACGCCTATGAGAAGCCTTCACTCGTTTTGGGTGTTTCAAAAACCCCGTGCTTAGGGCCCTCGTATTTATGGGACCGCCTCTCCTGGTATGCCCCACAGAGGACCTTAAGGTCCATGAATAACAGTAGTTTAGAGGTCCTGGGCCCTAAGGAAGTCAGACTATCCTCCACCAGAGCCAGGGCCTTCTCAGTGATGGCTCTGACCTGGTGGAATGTTCTGTCCCATGAGACTAGGGCCCTTCAGGATTTAACCTCCTTCCATCAGGCCTGTAAGACAGAGCAATTCCGCCTGGCTTTCGATTTGAATTTAGCCTGATCTTTTATTGCCACAAACTTTATTGACCACAAACTTGACATGAGCCAACAGTGTGACGCGGCAGCTCAAAAAGCCAATGCAATTCTGGGCTGCATCAATAGGAATATAGCATCTAGATCAAGGGAAGTAATAGTGCCACTGTATTCTGCTCTGGTCAGACCTCACCTGGTGTACTGTGTCCAGTTCTGGACACCACAGTTCAAGAAGGACACTGACAAACTGGAACGTGTCCAGAGGAGGGCAACCAAAATGGTCAAAGGCCTGGAAACGATGCCTTATGAGGAACGGCTAAGGGAGCTGGACATGTTTAGCCTGGAGAAGAGGAGGTTAAGGGGTGATATGATAGCCATGTTCAAATATATAAAAGGATGTCACATAGAGGAGGAGAAAGGTTGTTTTCTGCTGCTCCAGAGAAGTGGACATGGAGCAATGGTTCCAAACTACAAGAAAAAAGATTCCACCTAAACATTACGAAGAACTTCCTGGCAGTAAGAGCTGTTCGACAGTGGAATTTGCTGCCAAGGAGTGTGGTGGAGTCTCCTTCTTTGGAGGTCTTTAAGCAGAGGCTTGACAACCATATGTCAGGAGTGCTCTGATGGTGTTTCCTGCTTGGCAGGGGGTTGGACTCGATGGCCCTTGTGGTCTCTTCCAACTCTATGATTCTATGATTCTATGATTCTATGCCAAAGGAACTATAATCTACATTCAGTTTTCCTGATCTGATGGATTTTACATTTCTCGAATATTTTCTGCGGCATTGGTACAGAGACCGGAAAAACAGGTTCTTCTAGTGAAGGGTAGTGGGGAATCAGGGCTAAATATAAGGTCTTGGAGACCTGGAGAGTAGCTCGGACAAGCAAAAATAAGTAAATAAATGCGTGAATGGAACATATCCTTATGTTTCCATGCACCATTTACTTTCTGGATAAAGGACAGGGCATTGCTGCACACTTAGGAAAAAAACCTTAAACTGCATTCCTACATGAGAGTAAGGCCCATTGAACCCGGTGGGACTTCCTTCTGAGGAGATGTATAGGAGGGCACTGTCACTTTGAACTGCACATAGTTTCTCCCTGCTTATTTATTTCTTTAAATGGATTTACTTTTGACAGTCACATAACCTAAGAAACCCAATGGGACCTTCTGCGTTGCAACTTCTCATTTGCACAACAAGATCTAAATTGTTAGGAGGCAGATCTGCAAACAAGTCTAAGCTGGTCTGGTTTTAGAGAACTATGTATGGGTTCTGATTCCTAATCAAACATGAGATTAAGTGTGGGGCTACTTCACAGGAGCTCTGCAATAATCTTGGAACTAGTAGAAGGGCATGTTCTTCGCCCTAAGGAGTGGGGAAAACTTATAATTTATCTTAAGAACCATTGTAAACCAATTGTTAGTAGGATTGGAATAACACTTGTACAGTGGTACCTCGGGTTAAGTACTTAATTCGTTCTGGAGGTCCGTTTTTAACCTGAAACTGTTCTTAACCTGAAGCACCACTTTAGCTAATGGGGGGTCTCCCGCTGCCGCTACATGATTTCTGTTCTTATCCTGAAGCAAAGTTCTTAACCCAAGGTACAATTTCTGGGTTAGTGGAGTCTGTAACCTGGAGCGTCTGTAACCTGAAACGTCTGTAACCCGAGGTACCACTGTCGTTTAATTGTGAATTTTGGACATAATGAAGATGTAAGAGTTTTGGATTATTATAATATAAAAGATGCAGGAGGAAATGGCTAAAAATAGGACCCACAAAGGGGAGGAGGGAAGTCCAGGTGATTATTTGGAATCTTGGAATCTTGTTTTTATGTTGTATGTTGGATATGTGTTTGCAAAACTGAAATCTGAAAAACCAAATATAGGCAGCTCTAAGAACGCCAGAATGATATCGCTTGGAAACCCACAGAGTTGCCAGTAGGGCCCAATTTGCCAGTGAGGCACTGCCCCACCAACCTAAGTCTAAACTTCTCCAAGGCTACCTGCCTTACAACCAGTCCAGGGGGTTGTCCTGGCTTCTCTGCTTCCACCTTAGTCTCATTGTTGCCCTTTTAGCATAGAGGAGGTTGAGAGGCAGAACTGCAACTGACAGAATTATTAGTTAAGTATACTGTTGACTTATTAATTTGGGTATGTGTTAGAGGTTTTTTTTAAAGGGATTATGTTTGTTTTTATCCTGTTTGTTTTACTGTTTGTTACCTGTCTTGAGTCTGTTCGGAGAGAGAAATAGGATTGAAGGTTGTTGTTTTTAAAAATAACACTATTTTATTTTAAAGTAATAGTATTTAAAAATAATACACGCTCCAGAGTTTTTGATCTTTCATCAGCCTCTAGGTGGGAGGTACAGTTGAAGCTTGTCTACTACTTAACCTAGTAGTTCTCAAAGAAGATGATCTCCTCCTGGTTGCTGTCCCTTTAAGAGTAAGGGTGGAGTTTCATAAGAACAATGGTACAAAATACTGTGGGCTACAGATGACTAACCATTGGCCATGATTTGAGTTGGAGTCGCTCGGTCCCAGCGCCTGCCAACCTAGCAGTTCGAAAGCACCCCCGGGTGCAAGTAGATAAATAGGGACCGCTTTATAGCGGGAAGGTAAACGGCGTTCCATGTGCTGCGCTGGCTCGCCAGATGCAGCTTGTCACGCTGGCCACGTGACCCGGAAGTGTCTGCGGACAGCGCTGGCCCCCGGCCTCTAGAGTGAGATGAGCGCACAACCCTAGAGTCTGTCAAGACTGGCCCGTACGGGCAGGGGGTACCCAACAATAGCTTGAGGATCACTGGTTAGCCACCCGTGGCCACTTAGCCCAATATAGGATTCTCCAACATAGGAAAGAAAATGCTATTCTCTCTGTATGTCCTCTGTGGGAGTTAAGATGGTTGGGGCATTCATTGAATTGCCAAACTAGGGGCCAGGTTGGTATGATGAACAAAGCATTAGAGTTTGACAGAGGAGACCTCTGTTTAAATATTCACTCAGTTAACAGGATGAGTCACTCACTTTTTCATACGGAGCAGTTGAGTGGGTAACATGGAACTGCCTTATGTATAAAACTGAGTTCCTTGAAAGAAGGGCAAGTACACAAACGTGATAAAACCATAATTTGAAAATTCCCATGGAAGGAATGTGGCGCTTGCATATTCTATCATTTCAATGAAACATGTGCAGATTTTAAATTAACATTTTAAAAGTAATTTTTTTATTTTATTGGAAAGAAAGTTAAAGCTTTCAGTATTTGTATGTAGCTCCCTTCCTTCTCTGGCTGTATCAAAAATTGAAGCATCTGCAGATCATGAATGAGAATTGAGAAAATCAATACATAAATAGATACAGTGGTACCTTGGGTTAAGTACTTAATTCGTTCCGGAGGTCCGTTCTTAACCTGAAACTGTTCTTAGCCTGAAACACCACTTTAGCTAATGGGGTCTCCTGCTGCCGCCGTGCCGCCAGAGCAAGATTTCTGTTCTCATCCTGAAGCAAAGTTCTTAACCCGAGGTAATACTTCTGGGTTAGCAGAGTCTGTAACCTGAAGCATATGTAATCCAAGGTACCTCTGTACAGGTAAAGACGGGGTTCTTATTTGACAAAAAGGCGATAGCATGCTACTGGCAAGCCACTATTTCCTCTTTAATGTAGACATTGTTAGAGCAGCTGAAACAACAGAACAAACACCGGGGAGAAATGATCCATTACTGACCCACCCACAAAATTCCCAGGGAGCAGCATGACTTAGCACCTTTCAGGATTTTGTGACCTCACAGAGCTGAATTATGTCTCTTTGGGTGCATTGACTATTTTCATATTCATCTTATTTTATTACATTGCAAGCATTTTATCATGTTCTTTTCCAAGGAACTACAAAATGGTTAACAGGTTTAATAAAAGAGTTCTCTGGAGACCTGTTGCCCCAGAGTTGTCTCAGGCAATCTCTAGTTTCTGTTTAATCCCAGGGATCTGAAAATATAAAGCAATTTCCACCGAAGGAATCTTCTTCTCAGTCAGCCTGGTGAGGATGGGGAGCGGAAGAAAGGGGTTGTTCTGATCATAAATCTAGAATTGATTTCCACCAGCTGCAGATTTGGTCATATTTGGGTAGAATAAAATGCCTTTAGCTCTAGCCAGAGGCCTTGTGTTCCGCAATTCCTATGAGCATGATTTTGTACAAAGAAAAGAACTTCACTTAAGAGATGTTAGATAAGGATGTTGTTTAGGTAAGGCGATTCCTTACTGCTGTGCAAATTGAGCAAGGAATTCCTGGCAGTTCCAGAAACACACATACTTTGTTCTGTTACTGGATTTCCTCAGATTAGAGAAGATTTGAATGAAATCTGAGAATACATTTGGAATCAAATTTACTCTTTCTCAGATATTGTTTAAATGTCATGCTGCATGTAACCAAAGTCTTTAAAATAAAAAATCCGTAGAGATCAGAGGTCAAACTGATGGAAAAGATGTGCCTCTGCGGATTTTAGATGGAAGAGGCTTTGTGTTTTAAATGCTGCTTAGTTTCACGGAAATCAATTGATCTTAGAATGGGGAATCACCCAACACATTCAATCTCAGGGTCCAGTTTCTCGGGAACTTTGGATCTTTAGCAAGTGTGGCAGACAGTGATGCTTATTCCAATCATTCTTGGTGATGCTGAATGCAAGGGCCAGGAATGACCCTAGGTCCGTAGAGTTCCCACTCACGGGGTCTATTTGGAAAGAAGCGTGGGAAAGGGGGCGTCTCCCCTGAGCCACTCTCAGCAGTTACCCCGCTGCCCGATCCTTAATAAGCGAGGTAGACAAAACGTGTGCGTAAAGTGAGTAAATCCTGCGACGGCAGGCCTTGGGCGGGGTGAAGGCTCCGGCCCTGTCCCGTGAGCCGCTTTGGAACTCGCCCCGTCGGTTCCTTCCTGAGCGCAACGGCCGCCACTTCGGGGCTTGGAAAGGGGCGGTTCTGCGGGCAGCCGGGGAGGGGCGGCGGCGGCAGCAGCAGCACTAGCAGCGTGGCCGGAGCTGGCCAGCCTCTCGCAGGTAGTTCCTGCTCCCTGCCCGGCCGGGGACTGAAGCCACCATGATCAGCAACGGGGCAGGCGCCCCTCCCGCGCGCAACGGGACCCCCGCGCCTCCGCTGTTGAGAAAAGCCGCTTCCCTGGGCGGGAGTTACGACGTCGCCGGCAAGGTCGGAGCCTGCTCGGGTTGGGCGCCAGGGGGCGCGAGTGGGTGTGGCGGGGAGGGAAGGGGAGGGGGCTGCTGGAGGGGAGGGGGCTCCGCTATTGGGACGCGGGCACTGCCCTCTCGCCTTCGTCGTGGCGCACATGGCGTGCCCACTCTCTACGGGACGTAGTTTTAAGTTTCCTCTATTCACTGGTCGTTCTCCTTCCAGCTCTGAAACTCTCCTGCCTGGGTCCCACTCTGCCAGCATCCCTGGGCAAAGAGTGGGGGGCCTTTCTTGCCCCCCCCCTGCCAGCTTCTAAAGTGAAAGGTGCGGGAGGGACTCAACCCTGCTTAGAAAGACACCCCAGATGTTTGGAGGTTGCTTGTAGCCATTTGGGGACCAGGAAAGTAAATTTGCATGTGCTCAAAGGCACTCTGCTTCCTGCATTCTAAAAACGAAGCGGTGACTTTAGGATCTCCAGTGATGTGGCTGCCTCAGGTGCAGATGCTATAGGGCAGAGAGCAGGCAGTGCTGTTTGAGCCACCTGGCCTGCCCTGCTGCCCTCAGGTGGATGAGGCAGAACTCTGCTCCATTGCCAGTAAGAATCAACTGCCAGTCTGTACAATGGAGTGCCCTGGCTCCTGCTAAAAAGTTTACCTACACAGGTGGTAGAAGTTCAACAGGTGCTGCTTTTCCAGCCTGGGTTTCTACCTGTCACCCGACTTCCACCACTCTGTCAGCAAAGGTGGCTGAGCTTGCAAATGAAACTGAAAACAGCCACTGGTTGGTTTCTAGGCTTCTAAGCCTTGATTGCAGAGGCCTTGCCAATCTCTGACTGAGGCGAAACCCTGTCTCCATTTAGACATCATAGCAGGTTGTTTATAGGTTGGGGTGCTTGTCAGCTTCTCGTTCTTGAGCAACTTAAAATGAATCTCCCTGACACAGCAATGCAGTGTTCTCCTTTCCTTCAACAGAGCAGTTCCTATTCAAACCACACCCGGAGGAAGCTGCTAAAAGTGGGCTTTGTGGGGAGGTTGGTCAGCAGACGCATCTCTCAGAATGAAAGCAGCAGCAGGGGGTGGGGGGAGAGAGAGAGAGAAGCTTTATGCAGGGCAAAGGGGTTAGCTTCCTCAAATGCAGCTTTTTCATGGCTCTCCTCAACCTAGGGGTGTGAGCTCTGGGAAACCTCTCTGCCGCAGCGACGAAGAGAACGTATTCCCAGAAAGGTCGCTGGGGTCGACTGCAGAGCCCTTTAGCTGCTGTAGTTAATTGTAGATGAGCTTTCCTCATCCCAGCACCCAGTTGAGGAACTCTGCTAACAGACAAATAACCAGAGCCAGCTGTATCCTCTGGTAGCAGATTTGGGTGCTGGTCAAAGCTTTTCAGTGTGGCTTTCCAAGGAGTCCTTTGCAGGTGTCCAGCTTGGTCTTTGCTGTCAATTTCGTACAAAGCCAGCTTTGAACCATGAAAAGCTAACGGGGGGGATGGAAGTTCTGTCTTTTCACCTTCACAGGATGCCACTGACAAGCCACTCTCATTATGAAAAACGGTAGCATTGGAAGGCTGATGAATAGCCTGCCTTGCAAGCCTGGCAAGGCCCAGGTCTTCTGTCATCTGGGGATTCGGGTGAGCCTCTAGTAAGCTGGAGCTCTTTTGAATGCGGAGGTCATTCCCACCTGCCCCCACCTGCCTGGCTGCCTTCTTACACCCAGTCAAGGCACTACCTGCCAGCTGTCTCCTTAGTCTCACTGTTGCCCTGTCTCCTGCCCCACCAGTCCCACCAGTAGTGGGAGCCATGCAAAGGGCCACTTCATGGGATAGCTCAGTCTGTAGAGCATGCGACTCTTAACCTCAGGGTTGTGTGTTTGAACCCCAGCTTGGGCAAAATAATAATAATCCTGGGTCGCAGGGGTTGGGCTAGTACCTCGCCCATCTGGCTGGGCTTCACTAGTGATCCACACAGTGGCACAAAGGAGTAGAAGCAAGGTCAAGGATCCCTGGAGGATCCATTGTCAGGCCCTGGCAGATGCCTGACAATGCAAACCCCAACACTCACCCTAGATTCCCATCGCCCTGACCTTCTACAGGTCTTTGCGCATTTGCAAGCTGAAGAACCACACACGGCAACCAGACATGCACCACAACCTATTGCTTCTTTCAAGTCTAATGGAGGGGGGCACTGTGGGCACCAGGAAAGGCCTCTGCAAGCACATGTATGCCCACAGGCACCAAACTGGCGACCCCTGTGTTACAGAGACAGCAAAATGATGACAGCTTCCAACCCAACTCTCTGCATACATCCTTCTCTGCATAAGTTGGTGCTCTGGGACTTGCTTCCTTCCAATAAGCATAAAAACGGAAGGGGTTTTGTGGAGTATATGAGGTCTGCTGCCTCATCTGCTGCCTCTCAGCTTCTCCGGACTGTAGCAGAGTAAAACACAGCGTGTGCTGATGTGTTGGCTGTGTGAACCCTCTGGCTACCAGTCTAGCCTTGTACTGTGGTTCTCCAGTTGCTGTGGGCTTAAGAGGGTAAACCCAGTGGCTGCTCACGGCCTGCTTGCCTGTTGGTAGTGTCATGATGGAGAACACACTTAGAGACTCCATTGAGCTCATTTCCTTCTGCATTGCCTCTTGCCATTTCCTGGCTTCTACTTCAGGCAACCTCTGAACTTCCTCAAAACTCTCTGGTTCGCACTGAGCCACACCAACCCACACGCTAGTGACCTCAAACCTTTCGGGTGCTTTCCCCTCTTTGGCTCCCCATGGGTTTGGCTCCCCCAAGGACAAGTCTTCCTCGTAGATTCTGCAATGTGTAAATGTGAAGCAGGCCTCCTACTTTAACTCATGGTGGAAATCTGTGCCTTAGGGAATGGGGCTGTATCCATTTGGAATAGGAGCAGCTCGGAAGACACTTCAAAAGTCTTGACCTCATTGTTTGCTTTTCCTGCAAGGGCTGCTGACATATCTGAACGTAGGCTTGTCCCCTAGTGACAGAAAAGAGATTGCTGTTATCTCAGAGTAGACTGGCAGAACCATTCTTTATAGGGGGATGAGCACTTGCTGATCGACATTTTTCAAAGGACACATTCCGGGGTAGGGTGGGGGGTGCGTCTCTTGTTAGTCTGTTACATTGGGAACGCAAGAAAGGAAGTCTTTTTTTTACAAATGGTTTATTGCAGCAGAAATTCCTGTGGTCTAGAGATCACTGGATGAAAACTGGGCTGTAGTCCATGAAAGCTTACGATAGGGTGGTGCAGTAGGACCTGGGAAGACCTGGGTTCAAATCCCCACTCAGACGTGAAAGTGAGAAACCTTGGGCCAGGCACTGTCTCTCAGTCTAGCTCAGCAGTTCTCAACCTGTGGGTCCTCCCATCATCCCTGAGCTCTGGCCTTGCTAGCTGGGGTAATGGGAGTTGTAGTTCAACAACGTCTGGGGACCCACAGGTTGAGAAAGGCTGGCTAGCCTACTTCACAAGGTTGTTGAGAGGATGAAACAGGAAGGAGGAGAACTTTGTATGCCTCTTTGAACCCTGTGGAAGAAAAGTGGTGATGGTGATGATGATGATGATGATGATGATATTATCACTATTGGTCTTTAACAACAGAGAGTTTTGTGTCACTTTAAAAACTAACAGATTTTATTATAGCATAAGCTTTCATGGACTGCAGCCCATTATGCCATAATAAAATTTGTTAGTCTTTAAGAAGAGACAATACTTTTTTCTGTTCTCTTCTTCTTTTTCTTCTTCTTCTTCTTCTGCTTCTGCTTCATCAGACTAGCCAGCTACCCCCCTTGGGAAATAAGTTTTAAAGATGCCACAAGGAAGACTCCTCTTTGTTTCTCAGAAACAGCTCAGATAACACCTTCCTCTCCCCAGTGTAGAAAATGGACCCAGAGCTGCCAACAAAACCAGGACTTCTAAGCTGAGGTCTGTTTGCTTAGGAGGAGTGGATGCTGGCTTGCGTGTTTGCTCAGCTATCTGGCAACATGGGTGAGGCGGCTGGGGGGGGTAGTCCCAGATCAAACAGAGTTAGCTCATGACATGTATCACCTGGGTAAAGTGCTGTAATGGTACCTCTCAGGTGTTTATCTGGGAGGTCCTCAAGCCATAGTGGAGCCTCTGTGAGCCCTGGTGGAGCCTATGTGCATTTATAGCCACAGTGACTTTTAGGGGACATTCTACAGACAAAGGGGAAGAGAGCGAAGGGACTATTTGCTGTATACAGACTTGAGACCCTAATCACAGCCTGCTCATATATATCAATGACAAATCTGGCTCCAGCCAAAGAAGACCTGAGATGCAGGTGTTGTTTTCAGCTGGGCCATTGCAGATTACTTGAGGGGTTTACAAAGGCTTGGAGCTTACAGAGACACTGTTTGCTCATGATGGGAAGGGGAAAAACTTGCTTGTTTAAGGCAATGAACAAATCCTAGGAGTGGAGGAGGAGGAGGAGCACTGACCCTAGTAGGGAATTTCTTTGAAATCACAGATTCGTCTTGGGTAAACTGTCCACCCCAAAGTCTTTGGTCCTATGGACAGTTTATATGGAGGTAAGCCTCACACAGCCTTGTTGTCTGCAATAAAAAAATGCAGAACATTCAAAACCAAAGTTAAATATGTGGCCCTGCACAGCTCCATTGGTTGTTCATATTTGGTTCTATCGCTGTAAAAGAAGTTGACTAAAGACTTTCCAGAGGTGAATATAAGGAAAATAGGAAGCTGCCTTTAGCTCAGTACAGAAGAGTTTCCCCAACTTGGGTCTCCAGCTGGTTTTGGACTACAATTCCCATCATCCCTGACTACTGGTCCTGCTAGCTAGGGATGGTGGGAGTTGTAGTCCAAAAACAGTTGGCAACCCAAGTTTTGGAAGTCCTGGTCTACAGTGACTGGAAGTGGCTCTGCAGAACCCAGCCCTACCAAGAGATTCCAGGTATTGAACCAAAGATCTCCTGTATCCCTAAGGTGGCTAGATGACTGAGCAAAAGCAGGAACTGGAGCATGTTGCTTGCAGCTTGAATATACTGAGACAAAGTGTTCTGCCCATTGAATAAGCAATTGCAGTAGCAGCTGGCAGCTGGCAGCTGGAGTGGCTCCAGGCCAGACCATCTCTCTTGGTCAGGAGAGGGGAAACAGTGGCAAAGTAGTAGAAGTCATGGAAATGAGGGCAACCAGTCAGGGAAGAGGGTTTATAACCTTCTAGTCATCCTGAGAAAGAAGAGATGATTACAAATGTGCAAGAGAGGCCTGGAACTCCAGAGAATTGTGGGCTTAGTGCCCCTCAAGATTGCTCATCTACAGGCAGAAGATTACATGTCCCAATGCACAGTTCTTGAGACAGCATGGAAGGTAGGAAGACTTCTTAGGACCTCTTGGAAGGTCATGAGAAGATCCCTGTTAGATCAGGGCAATGTACATCTAGCGCAAGATTCTCTTCTCAAAGTGGTCTTCCAGATGCTTGTGAGAAGCCCAGAAGTTAGTCCTAAATGCAACAGCACTCTGCCCACCTGTCACTCCCAGCAGATGGTATTTAGAGCCATACTGCCTCCTACAGTGAACCCAGAGGGACCATGGCTTGGTCATAAAACCCCAGACCATCGCTTGCAAGCTTTGTTGTGGTGGTTTAGTCATTTAGTCGTGTCCGACTCTTCGTGACCCCATGGACCAGAACACACCAGGCACTCCTGTCTTCCACTGCCTCCCGCAGTTTGGTCAAACTCATGTTTGTAGCTTCGAGAACACTGTCCAACCATCTCATCCTCTGTCGTCCCCTTTTCCTTGTGGCCTCAATCTTTCCCAACTTCAGGGTCTTTTCCAGGGAGTCTTCTCTTCTCATGAGGTGGCCAAAGTATTGGAGCCTCAGCTTCAGGATCTGTTCTTCCAGTGAGCACTCGGGGCTGATTTCCTTAAGAATGGATAGCAGTAGCATTAAGGCAGGAGGGAAACAAACAGGTTTCAAGGAGCTGACAGCATTCTGTTGCATGTGTCCCATGTTGAGGAATAGCCACTGTCAACATTGTGAGGCTGACCCAGAGAAGTCTGATGGGGGAGCTAACACGAGAGTAAAGATTAAGTTTTTCCTATGATTGTTTTGCTGCTGTTGGCTGGCCTCCTGGCTTGCTAGATTAGATTTCCCCACCATCTAGCGATCCAGGGGGGAAGCTTATTTAAGTGGAACTTCAAATAGGTCTTCAAACAATAGGGCATTGGCCCGTTATGTAACACCAGGAGCCAAGCAATCAGCCAGGAAGTGAATCTGACTCTTGAAACAGCAAAGAGCAGCCTGCTCTTGTGTTTGCTTGAGCTTGGCATCCCTTACCAGGCCCTGGACCTCAGAGCACTCAGCTCTTCCTCCTACTCCTCCATTTCCCATCGACTTCCCAGCTCCCACCGAAGGTATGTGCTGTCCCTTGCACTATTAATGGGCTTTTGCACCCCATGTTGTAGGTGATGCTGCTTGGAGATTCAGGCGTGGGGAAAACCTGCTTCCTCATCCAGTTCAAAGACGGGGCCTTCCTCTCTGGGACCTTCATAGCCACTGTCGGCATAGACTTCCGGGTGAGAGCACTACAGCTGCCAACCAATGCAGAGAGATGCTTCTGTTACAGCGCAGGGAATGGCTGAGATTATGTTAATTGCATAGGTTTTTTTTTTTTAATGTAATCTTATGTGACTGGGGTTGTAGCATGCAAGGAGGGGTTCTTTAACCCTTTCCTCCTCAGCTATGATCCCAATTAAAAGTGCTACCCCTACCCTTCTGTCGCACACACTGCTGGTAGTGATGGGAATGCATAGCTCATTAGTCCCATTAGGACCAATTGCAGAGCAGGGAGGGGATTTCCACTAGGATAGTAGCTGGGGAGGAAATACCCCATTCCCTCTATGTCAGGGGTCCCCAAACTAAGGCCCGCAGACCAGATAAGGCCCGAGGGACTCGTTTATCCGGCCCGCGGTGACCCCTGCCACCCGCTGCCTCCACCCGCTCTTACCGGCACTGTGCTGCATGGGTCAGAGGAGCACTGGAAATAGCTTGTGTGCATGTGCAAGCATTATTTGCACATGTACAAGCCTTATTTGCGCATGTGCAAGCGTTATTTCCTGTGCACATTCAGGTCGGAGGAGGCCCATGCACATGCGCACAAGCTATTTCCAGTGCTCATCAAACCCGGAAGTGCACCAGAAATAGCATGTGCGCACGTGTATGGGCACGCGCTCCCACCCGCCGTGCAATCGGCGCTGGAGACACCAGCCCGAGGCATGGTAAGTTTGCTGACCCCTGCTCTATGTTGCAGTCCCAATGGAATGTCGAGCCCCCTGCACCTAGGATCAAAATGTTGTTGTTTAAAATTCCCTGACATGTGGCTGCAAGCCACACAATTAACACGATGTGGAGCTCAGCCCTGAGATGAGAACAGGGCAGGCAAAGGGTAAAATAAGGGCCAAAGTAGACACAGCATAAAGCTTTACTGGACCAACTCAAGTTAATGTACACAAGTGTTTTTTAGATCCACAGAACCCTCCGTTGGTAAGGCAGGTCATCGTATTATGTGTTCAAAGCATTCATTCTTTCCAACTAGGGTAATGTTTAGTTTCAGTGCCAGATTGACGTACAGTGGTACCTCGGGTTAAGTACTTAATTCGTTCCGGAGGTCCGTACTTAACCTGAAACCGTTCTTAACCTGAAGCACCACTTTAGCTAATAGGGCCTCCTGCTGCTGCCGCACCGCCGGAGCACGATTTCTGTTCTCATCCTGAAGCAAAGTTCTTAACCTGAAGCACTATTTCTGGGTTAGCAGAGTCTGTAACCTGAAGCGTATGTAACCTGAAGCGTATGTAACCCAAGGTACCACTGTATAAGCTAAACAAGCTATAGCTTAGGGCCCCACTCTCTTGGGGGCCCCCCAAAAATATACTACTTCATAATTGTGTTTTACTATTAATATACTTGTTCTTAATTGCATCAACAATTACTTTGATAAAATACACATTTTGTTATGTGCAAATGGCTTTAGATACCTATTAGGTCCATAAATTAGCATATAGCATATATTCAACACAAAAACAGTGACAATTTGTTGTCGCATTCTGCTACCAGTTTTGCATGTTCCTTGGGTGCTGGTGACACCTGCCTGACATTACAAAGAACCCCTACTATCTGGCAGAGTCAATGCTTGAATACATCCGTGTTGTAACCTGGGACCCGAATCATATGGAAACAATTGCCAACTACCACATTGCCTAAATATTGCATGAGCAAGCCATACATTTGACCTATTCCACATGGCATAGGATTCCTGTACCTTGATCTGGTGCCTCTAATGGATCTATGGGAGGGGACAGCAACCTCTCCTGCCACTACAACACTCTGAGGGGAGAAGCTCTCCTTCAACAGGCCCATTGACCCCCTTCTTCTGTTAAATTATAGAGCACTTAAGCAGTTTGGAGGCACACTGCTTTCTGAACGTGCAAAAAGGCAGGCCTGGTTAGGGAAGTTTTTAATGTCTGGTGTTTTATTGTATTTTTAATATTTTGTTGGAAGCCGCCCAGAGTGGCTGGGGGAACCCAGCCAGATGGGTGGGGGTTTGTTTAAATAAATAAATAAATAAATAAATAAATAAATAAATAAGCAAATGTAAACTCTTGTTAACAAGCACGTGCACATGGGTGTAGCCAGGGGATGGACAGGGGGTGCAACAGCCCCCTCCCTAAATCAAGTAACTAAATGAAAATACTTAACCAAAAGTAGAAATTGTAGAAAGGTTTTGACAGATTTTTCTGGGTCAAAAGAAAGTACTTTGAAACAACTGTTGTTGAGACATTTCATTCCAAATCTGTTGGGAGTAAGACAGAGCCAGGCAGAGGATGGTGACAGGTGGATGTCATCATCATCATCATCATCATCATCATCATCATCATCATCTTTCTATTTGTATGTCACCTTTCCATGGTTAAAACAATGCTCAAGGCGGCTTACAACATGGCAAGATTTACATAATTACCAACATAACAAAAGTCATACACAATAAATAAAACACATCAGAAGTTACACAACCAAATGGAAAACAATTTCCACATAAATCATAAAATCTAAAACTAAAAATACAACATTAATATCAACTACAATTTAAAATGACATAGATAAAAAATAAAAACAATTTTTAAAAGGAGCCCTCTCTGTTGAGCAGCAGCAGTCCTTTATGGAGCCTGTCAGGCCCCGCCCCAAGCCAGGTGGAGACAGGCAGGGCAGGGCCCTTCAGGCTCCCAGCAGCAGTCCTGGGCAGCAGCAGTAGCAACATGCACCCCCCAACATAAATCCTGGCTATGCCCATGCATATGATGACTAGGGGGGTGCTTCCCATTACCATTCCTCAGAAAATAGTCTTAGATGTGCTCTTTCTCATACTCACTTCTCCCGGGATTGCTATCATCAGTTTGTATTATCACAACATTTAGAAACATAGAACATACAAAGGTGCCTTATACAGTGGTACCTCGGGTTAAGAACTTAATTCATTATGGAGGTCCGTTCCTAACCTGAAACCATTCTTAACCTGAGGTACCACTTTAGCTAATGGGGCCTCCCGCTGCCACCGGAGAATGATTTCTGTTCTCATCCTGAGGTAAAGTTCTTAACCCGAGGTACTATTTCTGGGTTAGGGGAGTCTGTAACCTGAAGCGTTTGTAACCCAAAGCGTTTGTAACCCGAGGTATCACTGTACTGAATCAAGCGGTTGGCCCATATAGCTTAGTCTGTCTACAGTGACTGGCAGCTGTTCTTGGGGAGGGGGCGTTCAGGCAGGGGAGATGTCGGGGATTGAACCCAAGACCTTCTGCACGTGAGGCAGATGCTCGGCCACTGAGTGATGACCCATCTTCACATTTTGTGAAACGCATTATGAGGAATGAGATATCAGAGCCATCCATAATGTTGGCCTTGCAAGGCTTCACACTTCCACTTCTCTTAAGCCTAGAAAGCATGAGTCCAAGCAGTTTTCTGCTCCTGTGCTTCCTAGACTTGGGTCCAAGCAGTTTTTGCCTTTGTGTCCGGAGCAAGCGGAAGTGTGGATGAGCCCAAAGAAGAGACAGTGATTTGGAAAGGTGTCTCGGTGCTACTTCACGCCCCAAACAATGTTCGGGTTCTGATTCTGCTTAAGTAGGGGGAGATCTTTTCACGCCATCCTCTGGGGGCTAAATCTGTGTCACGGAGGATGTGTGGCTGTTGCAGACTCCCACGCAACTCTCCAGGAGCGTTGGGTAAAAGAAATGTGAGACTCGTTTAGCAAATGTCACTGTGAATTTCTGCTTGGATGAGGCTGGGGTTGCATCAGTCCCCATAACATGAAGTCAGGCCCTGTCTGCCTAATCTATGGCTGCTTTCCAATAGCACGTGACTATAATATAGACGCACGAGTGCTACAGTGCAGGACTGCAAGCATCTGGATCTATTCTGTTTTAGAGAAGGAGCTGTATTTTAGAAGATGATTGTCAGCCCCAGATTTGCCTTGTAACCCTAATGCGAGCAACGCAGAGGGGAATCCGTTGGTGGCCTTATATCATCGATCATTGTTAATGCAAGAAAGAGGAAGCGGAGAATACCTTGTGACCAAACATCCCTTACAGGACTCGAGAACCACTTAAAGCGGCATGCTGAGCCCTAATGGTTTGCTTCTATTATTTCCAATGACTACGGAGAACTGTTCTCACCCAGCTTTTCCGGTGCAGGACTACATTGTTCTCAGTGGCTGCTGCTCATCTGGGCCAGAATGGATCTGGTTCACTCGGGGCCACTGGGAACGTTGTAACTGGGGCAGTGGCATAGCGTGGGTTGTCAGCACCTGGGGCAAGGCAAGTAATTTGCGTCCCCTAACTCGGGGCAAGGCAAGTAATTTGCGCCCCTAACCCCTAACCTGCCGTCGCTGCCAGCTTCTTCTTGCTGCTGCCTGGGCTGGGGTATTTACGGTAAGGTAGCCACGGCGGCGGCGGGTCCGTGTCAGGTGATCTGAGGCGAGTTGCCGCTGCCGCTGCCGCTGCCGCCCAAATGACGCCGCTTGCCCAGAGGAGGAGGAGGGCAGAGAGGTGAGGAAAATGCAACATGGCCCAGCAGCTGCAGCAGCGGCGGCGGCGGCGGCGGGGCTGTGAGGAGGGGCTGCCTGGCGCAGCCTCCACGGCCCTGGCGCGCGGGGACTGCGGCGAGCGCTGAGAGCCGCTGCCTGCCGGACGCCTTCAGCCCGACGTGCGCACAGCTCGTCGGTTCTGCGAGACATGGGGCTCTGCTACAGCCTGCGCCCGAGGCTCTTCGGTGACTCCGGAGGCGGCGAGCGCACCCCCCCAGATGTTGCGCCCGGTGCGGCCGGCCCCCCCTGCACCCCCCACGCTACGCCACTGAACTGGGGTAGCTGCGTAGAAAGCTTCCCACACCAAACGGCAGGGCGGTTTCCTGATCATAGCCTCAGTTAAGGCGACAGTGGCAGGCGAGCAAATGTGCCGTTCATCTGCAGATAAACCGATCTGATAGGCTCGCTGGCTTCTTTCCATTGCACGGTAATGTATCCTCCTGACCCCAGATCTCAATGCAATGGTATCAGGCACCAGGAATCTGGGCATTCCTCTCCCCCAGAATAGGTGGCCTGGATGTGAGACTTTTTGTTGATATGGCCCCTTCTAGGATGTGCCATATGCCACTGTGGCATACTGAGAGCCAGTGTGGTGTAGTGGTTAAGAGCGGTGGACTCCTAATCTGGTGAACCGGGTTCGATTCCCTGCTCCTCCACACGCAGATGCTGGGTGACCTTGGGCCAGTCACACTTCTCTGAAGTCTCTCAGCCCCACTCACCTCACAGAGTGTTTATTGTGGGGGAGGAAGGGAAAAGGAGACTGTTAGCTACTTTGAGACTCCTTAGGGTAGTGATAAAGCGGGATATCAAATCCAAACTCTTCTTCTTCTTCTTCTTCTTCTTCTTCTTCTTCTTTATTCCACCCATCAAATTTACAAGATACTTTTCACACGGCATGACTAGTGGCGCAGCAATAAAACTGCTAAGCAGGGTCTAGTGTGGTTTCAAACTGGATGGGGAACCTTGTGTTGAGATTCCTGTATTGCAGGGGGTTGGACTAATGACCCTCAGGGAGTTTCCAACTCTCCTATGATTCTACTGTTTTTTAGCAGATTTTTCCCATCCTCAGTAGTTACAAATAAGCACCAACAGTAGTTTGATGGAAGCAATTGATATTAACTGGGTTAATGCGTTGGGGTTAATGCGTTGTTCTACACTTCCCTAACGTATATAAGTGGGATGGGGAACTTGCAGCCTTCAGGATGTTGTTGAACTACAAATCCCATGAGCCTCAACCAGCATGGCCAATGGTCATGCATCTGGAAGGGCAAGGGTTCCCCATTCCTAAGTTTATAAGAAATGACAACTGGTGGACTTGGGATAACGATAACGAATGAGATGGTTAGCCTGTTCTTCATAGTGTTGGTCCTGTGCTTAGTGGGAAGAATGCAACTCAGTTTGCCTTATGCCGTAGCAAGGTCATTCAATGGGGCACTGAACAATGGGGGTGCTGCTAGTGGCAAGAATGATTCACCCTGCTGATCAAACCTCCCAGCCAATCACAGCAATAACCGCCAGAGAGTCAGTGTGGTATAGTGATTAGAGTCACTGTGTCTGTTCCTGTGAAACATTTATCTGTCTTTTAAACTTTTGAAAACTGGTATCTATCCTGGAGCAACTCCCCTTCTGATGACCATTAGGTGCATCTGTAAAGATTCCTGTGTCTAAAGGCAAAGGCAAAGCAGACTTTCCAGTTCCTGCCATTTATTCCGCTTTATACACTAGTATGGTTTTATTTTTATTAATTTTTTTCTTTCAGAACAAAGTGGTGACCGTGGATGGTGTGAAGGTGAAACTGCAGGTAGGTCTCTTGAAATTACACTGATGTTGCCTATCACCTGAACTTCTTCCAAATAAGTTAGAGGGATTTTGGTATGCACATGGGTTGGTGTTTGTCCCTGCCGGAGTACAGCCTCCGTGCTAGCCCTTTACGTATATTATTGTTTTATGAATTCTCATTATGCCGTTGTTTGGGTACCCAATGATTCCTGATGTATTATTCTCTGCCCACTGACCTTTTATTGCATTTATCTAAGGCGTCCCTCAGCCAGGGCCCCACCATGGGGAAAGCCCTGTTTCTCTCTGCAGTTCAAAATCACAATGTCATATTAAATAATACATTGTATAAAACATGACCGAAGCAGAGACCACAAATAAAACACAACTTTTAAAACAAGTACCTGTGGGCCCCACAACCCTCGATCAGCCCCAGTGAGCGTGGCAAATAGTTGTGGGTGATGGGAGCTGCAATCCAACAGCTCTGGCCACAGGTTGGTCAGATTACATACCATCCAATTTCATCACTGTCTCAGTTTAATTTCTTGGTTTTGATTCACCTACCTGAGTGTACATCTGGCCCTATATGCAGGTTTTATAGGACATAGTACCCTGCAGAGTTCCACTAGATAGAACCCAGCAGAACCCTCTCCTTGCAAGGAACCATCCAGACCTTATCTGTGAAAATTTCTGTTCCGTTCCTTACCGTTTTGCTTCGTTTGTGTATGTGTGTTTTCCCGCTACACTGCCACTCGCTTGGCATTGAGGTTCCTGCTCATGCAATATCGTGAAGGTCTTTCTCGTGATTTACCGACTTTGCCTTGTTGCAGATCTGGGACACGGCAGGCCAGGAGCGGTTCCGAAGCGTGACTCATGCTTACTACAGAGACGCACAGGGTACGTCCTCCAGTTGGGTGTCTTGCATTGGAGCTGGTATTCTTAGCAGAGCAGCTCTTCATTGCTAGAATCCAGTAATAATGCTATTATTATTATGGCGCAGCTCGCAATTCGGCTGTAAAATGTGACCCCGTAATTTTCCATTAAAAGAATCGCAGGCAGCAAGGCTGGGAATGTGTCCCTGGCTGATAACCTCGACAAGTCACTGCCAATCAGAGTATACCAGGAGTGGGGAATCTGCATTTCCCCTGTCCATGATGGACAGAACAATTGCCACACACAGGAAGAATAAGGATTTAGTTTGAGTGCCGCACTTGTAGTTTCGTAAATCATTTAATGTGTCAATACGAATGGAAGTTGTTCATATTGCAGTTGTTGTGTAAGGGATTGTTATCTTGAGTGGAGTGTAATTGAAATTAATAAGCTTTCGGATAAGCAGCAGAATGTAACATTTGCTGTAACAAACCAGAAATGGAAGTCAGGGGTAGTCAACAGGGAGGGGGGAAAGCAAAAAATAGATGTTAAATGATGATACTGAATAATTATTATGAGAAAAGAAAATCAATAAAATTATTTTTTTTAAAGAAATTAATAAGCTTTTCGAACGCAGAACTAAAGAAAATCACCAAACCATCAATTCTAGCACACCGGGGCAGGGGATGGGACACACCTAAATTATATAATTTGCTATATGAATGATTGGTATTAGTAATTGTATTATCATTTGGCATTGTTATAATGAGGCAATTATTGGACTGTAATTGAAAACTAATAAAAATTATTATAAAAAAAGGAGTGGGGAAACTGTCCTTGAGTCCAGCCCCCATTACACCCGACCGATTGGCTACACTGACAGGGATTCATGGAAGCTGGAGTCTGACAACATCTGGAGGGTGGCAGGTTCGCTGTCCCCAGAGTCTATTTGTGGACCACTTTGAGGTTCTTTTTACAATGAAGTGGTGTATAAATTTATAAAATGAATATAATATACTGGGGTACGCAGACCAGTGGTTTGACCTGGAATAAAAATTGATCATTTTGGGGGAGGGAAACAAACATTTTTCTTTTTTTCTTGCAGCACTCCTCCTCCTCTATGACATCACCAGCAAAATGTCCTTTGATAATATCCGGGTGGGTGTTTAACGCTTGCATTTGAACCACGTAATCCGGTGCTAAAGTATGATGATCCCACTTGCTTATCCTGACTTGCCCAGACCTTCCTCTGCTCATCAAAGCATCAAGATAAGAGCTCAGGGTTGCCAGCTAGCCAGAAAAGGAAAGGGAAATCCCAGCCTGGGCTTCTTTTGCATCAGCCCCACAGTTTGATGTGCAGAAAACAACAGGATCTTTTCACAGCGAGGAGATAAAACTTTATCACCTGCACATCAAAGGGCTGAGCAAAGCATAGCTGCAGTTGAAAAGCTGGTAATTCTTTAGGAACGTGATTGGGGAGCTTGCAGTCTCAATTTTATATAGGAGAGTTGAAGGAGGAGGACAGGAGAAAGGAGAGTGGGGCAAGCAGTGGAAAGATATGCATTTGTTTCTGTTACACATACTTAGAGTTGCTTGAAGGTGGGGTATAGGCAGGAGAGTGGGGAACCTTTTTGGCTCCAGGGACCAGATCCTTATCAGATCCCGGCATCATGGGTCAAATCGCCTTACAGAAGGTGATTGGGTGCTTTGAAGTCCCCGTTTTGGGACTTCAAAGCACCGCATGCAGCCCAGGTATAAGGTGTGTTAGCGTTTTCCCTGCATAGAGCTCATTCATGGAGCCAACTCAGCAGGCTTTGCCTCTACCTGTTTTCCCCTACCAATGGACTATCAGCTCCAGATTGTGCATTGTAGCCACATGATGACAGCTCTGGAGCAGGTGGGTGTGGCTTGAAATTGCTTTGCGAGCCAAATTTGAACCCTTGGCGGGCCTGTGAGCTAGAGATGCCTCCCCCCTTGACTTAGGGGTCACCAGTGGGGCTAAATCCAAGCTTGGTCTTACAATGTAAGATAGGACAGTATGGCATTGGCTTTACTACCCCTGATGTATTGGTTAGGATGGAGGAATGCCGTTGAGGGCAACCTTACTTTGCCCCACTCCTTTAAGCAAAGCCCTCCTCCCTCAACACATCTGTCTGCATGGTCCAGACAGGGAACTAAAATAAAGGCTTAACAGTGCAAGCTATGCATGTCTAATCAGAAGCAAGCCCCACTGGGTTTCATGGGGCTTACTCCCAGGTAAGCACTTATGGAATTGCAGCCTGAATGCACTTGTCATGATGGTGGTCCAGCCACTTAAGAGACTCTAGACCATGGTTCTAGTTACAGGTAGGTAGCCGTGTTGGTCTGCCGTAGTCGAAACAAAATAAAAAAATTCCTTCCAGTAGCACCTTAGAGACCAACTAAGTTTGTTATTGGTATGAGCTTTCGTGTGTGGTGCTGTGGGTTAAACCACAGAGCCTAGGACTTGCCGATCAGAAGGTCGGCGGTTCGAATCCCCGCGATGGGGTGAGCTTCCATTGCTCGGTCCCTGCTCCTGCCAACCTAGCAGTTTGAATACACGTCAAAGTTCATGTAGATAAATAGGTACCACTCTGACGGGAAGGTAAACGGCGTTTCCGTGTGCTGCTCTGGTTCACCAGAAGCAGCTTAGTCATGCTGGCCACATGACCCGGAAGCTGTATGCCAGCTCCCTTGGCCAATAAAGCAAGATGAGTGCCGCAACCCCAGAGTCGGCCACAACTGGACCTAATGGTCAGGGGTCCCTTTACCTTTACTTTTTAAGGTCCTACTGGAAGGAATTTTTTTATTTTGTCTAGACCATGATGAGTGGTGTGTGACCTGTTGATATTATGTCAAATGTTAAGGCCCCATGGAACTCCCATTGCCCCGTGTCTCGTTTTTTGAATGCAGTGCTTTGCCTCACGACATGACACACCACACTAAACTTTCTCTCTTCTCCCTCTTTCCCTTTCCCCACCCCCCTCTTACAGGCCTGGCTTACAGAGATACACGAATATGCCCAAAAGGATGTGGTCATTATGTTGCTAGGCAACAAGGTGCGTGTCATTTCCTGACAGGTGATGCAGACCTGCTCTTGGTTTCGCAAATAGTTCCCCCGTTTTTCCCCTTGACTCTGAGCTATCTCCTCCTAGCGTGCTTTGCACAGTCTTCTTCTGTGGTCGGCACATAATTGGAGGAATTCTTTATCCTGGCACCTCTTGGTTTTTGATAACTCCCTCCAGCACTTGCTTTTTTTAAGCACCATGAAGAGGCTTCTTTCTTCCACATGCCCTCGGCGCCTTTCTGCCGCCATCCCTCACTCTGCGTTTGCTCTTCCCAGCAGTCTCAGTGGCAGAGGTGCGATTGGATTTCTGTATCTAATCCAGTAAGAGATGAAGAATAAAAGAGCCCTGTAGCATTTAGCACAAGTTGTTGTGGTGAAAGCCCCATCGTTCTGCCCGGACACTGAGGTCCAGCGCCGAGGGCCTTCTGGCGGTTCCCTCACTGTGAGAAGCCAAGTTACAGGGAACCAGGCAGAGGGCCTTCTCGGTAGGGGCACCCGCCCTGTGGAATGCCCTCCCACCAGATGTCAAAGAGAAAAACAACTACCAGACTTTTCAAAGACATCTGAAGGCAGCCCTGTTTAGGGAAGCTTTTAATGTTTAATAGATTATTGTATTTCAGTGTTCTGTTGGAAGCTGCCCAGAGTGGCTGGGGTATAAATAATAAATTATTATTATTATTATTATTATTATTATTATTATTATTATTATTTGATGCATCAAGCGGCATCTTAAATTGGCAGCTATCGGAACAGCACCAAAAACAAACACACACCCAAACTCAATTTTCTTAACAGTGGGGGCCAAAAGGCTGTTAAATGCAGGCCCTGCCATGCTTCTGTGCAGAGCCCAAATGTATACAGCACCAAGATGCATACAAGATGGCTCTGGATTTTGAGCAAGGATTGAGACACTTTTGGGGATTTTTATTATGTGGAATGGAGAGAGACTGCTGGGAAGTAGAGCTGATGTGGAACTGATGGCACTTGTGGTCCAAAACAGATTTAGGACACCAGGATGGTGGAGCCTGTTTTAAATCACCCAACTGTGCATTTTTTGTTTTTATATTGTAAACTGTATCACCCTCAGGTGAAGGGTGGTATAGAAATTAACGTTATTATTTATTTTGCTTATCTTTGATTCTGGTCAGTGGGAAATTTTAGATTTGTAAGTAAACCTGTTCTCACTTAGAAGTGCTTCTGGAAGACATTGTAGCTCTGCCGCCTGTATTCCTAGTTAAGCAAGCAGAGGATGACTTCAGGGCAGGTGGAAGAATCACTGCAGGAACAGCAAACCACATGATAGCATGCCAAAATTATTTTGTGACTTGGACTTAAAAGTGTACTTCTGAAATGTAACGTTTCCTGAATCCATTAGATAAAGAGGGGCTGTTATATAAAATAACCAACAGACAGAAAACGGTCGATATTTTAGTGCCCTTTTTAATATAATGACCTTTTAAAATGTGTTGTGGAATGGGGGCAGGGATTATTGGGTCATCTTTGTTTTTAATTTTATTATGTATTCTGTGCTTTTTATATTGCAATTTTAATGCTGTGAATTGCCCCAAGATCTACAGGTATACAATTTTTAATTGTGATGATGATGATGGATTGGGTACAGAAGCTCCCTTTATGACGAGGTTAAAGCATGCAATTAAATATAGAGAGGAGGGGAAACAAGAAATGGAATACAGTGGTGCCTCGCAAGACGAAAAGAATCTGTTCCGCGATTCTCTTCGTCTAGCGGTTTTTTTCGTCTTGCGAAGCAAGCCCATTGACAGCTTAGCGGATTAGCGCTATTAGCGGCTTAGCGGCTTTTAGCGGATTAGCGGATTAGCGGATCAGCTGATAAGTGGCTTAGCGGCTTAGAAAAAGGGGGGGAAAGGAAAAAAAAGTCGGAAAAACTCGCAAGACATTTCGTCTTGCGAAGCAAGCCCATAGGGAAATTCGTTTTGCGAAGCACCTCCAAAACGGAAAACCCTTTCGTCTAGCGGGTTTTCCGTCTTGCGAGGCGTTCGTCTTGCGGGGCACCACTGTACTGTAAAGCATACATGAGACACCTTTGCATGTACAGTCATACCTCAGGTTACAGACGCTTCAGGTTATGCGTTTTCGGGATACGGACACGCCGAAACCTGGAAGTACCGGAACAGGTTACTTATGCACTTTGCGCATGTGCAGAAGTGGCAGATCACAACCCATGCGTGCGCAGATGCGGCACTGCAGGCTGCGGATGCGGATGCTGCGGGTTGCGAACGTGCATCCCACACGGATCACGTTCGCAAACCAAGCATCCACTGTAGCTACTGTTGTGTTTGTATGCATTCTTGGCCTTCCTGGCCAAGACCAGCCAGCAGAGGGTGCCCAACACTGGAGGCTATTCAGCAGGCCATCATTCACTTTATCTGAAAGACACTAAGGAACATATGGACATCCAAAGTTCTTCGAAAATCCTATGTCTGACTATATGGATTCCATCTCTGCAAAGGGACAATCCAAAAATGACTCTGGGCATATTGTGTGTCACATAGGTGCTCATGTGCTGCAGACATAAATCAGTTTTATCATTATCGGTTAATTTTTCACAGAAGTGCACCTGTTATCTTTCGAAACAAGCAGAAGCATCAGCCCTCATGTCAGCATCACCCTCTGTTGGCGGAGTCAGCACTAGGCAAGCCTTTGCATGTCAGGCGGGCTTGCCAGATGTCAGCGGACCACACACCTGGCCTCCCGGCAGCAGCATCACTATCGGGTACCAGGACGGTGTGGAGTCAGGGAAGCAGGAAGTTTGGATGCACCAGCAGGAGCACTGGGCTCTCTTCTCCACCATGCTGACTTCGCCACCACCCTGCCCCACACCATCCCTGTACCCAGCAATGGCACCGCTGCCAAGAGGTCAGGTCCACAGCGGCACATCTCCCAGCCAAGCCACTCCTCCCAGATATTGCAGCAGCAGCAGCAGCAGCAGCAGCAGCAGCAGCACAGGAGCCCCTTCTGAGTGGCTTCTTCCCTTGCCACAAGAACTGTGTGTGCTGGGCTGGTCACATGAGTTATTCCTAGATTTCTTTCCCTACTGTCCCTCTGGGCGGCAGGGATCTGTGTAATTGTCTCTGCTCCCTGGACCTAACCCTGACTTCAGTGGCATGAGAAGAAGCCTCCTTGGGCTGCTGCTGCCATGCTTAGCAGTGATTCTCAAACCAGGGTCTCCGGCTGATGTTGGACTACAACTCCCATCATCCCCAACTGCTAGGGATAATGGGAGTTATAGTCAAACAATAGCTGGGGGACCCAAGTTTGAGTAATACGGGATTATTGTATTGTTTCTGCAGGGAGGGAGGCGGTCTAGTATATGAAAGCCATAGATATTAAGATCAGAGAGGACACCTCTGTTGGAGGTAAGACCTACTTGGATGAAGAAGTCACTACTCTTCTGGGGTGGCCATGTCCAACTGCCATTTATTGATTTATCCAAATAATAGAATCCACCAGGAGGGCACTTCCCATCAAAAGATCCCAAGGAGCAGCCAGTTTCCTAGAGGTTTGATCTGTTGGCCACTCTTCTGATCCTATCTCTTCTTGAATATCTTCCCTTTTGTTGGCAGGCTGATGTGAGCAGCGAGAGAGTGATAAGAACAGAAGATGGGGAATCATTAGCCAGGGTGAGTGAACTAATGCAAGAACCACTTGTGCCTCGGACTGAATTGCCGGTGTGGACCCTGTGGTGCTGAGCCAGCTTCTTAAAGAGACAGTTCACTAAAATGCAGTATATCCAAACACACCCACACCCTTTAAGGTGAAAGTTCGGAGGGGGGGGGGAGGTAGACTCCAAGGTTCCCTTGCCTCCCCTTCCCTCCAGAAACAACATAGAAGTGATTGATTTCTCTCTTTGAGGGTGAAAAGAAGCCGAGAGTACACAATAAGAAATATCTCGCTGCTTGGAAGTGTGCAACTGCTGCACTGGCTGAAGAAGCCCCTTCCCAGACAGAGCATGGCAGCTGGCAAAGGGCTGGTGTTCAAACATTTCTGATATTTTGAATCACTATGTTTGGATCGAGTTAACTGTGTGACGAATTTGTTCGTTTGCCTTTATATTCTAGTGTGCTGCCAATATGGCTATAGCGTCTGTTAACGTTTGCTAGCTTCTGTTGTTGCTACCATTGAGTTGTTGGGGAAGCGGGATACAACATTGAATTAAATAAAAGGGCGGGGGGTGGAATTCTCCACCGCAAGGATTTACCAGGTTTGCTTGCAAGATCTCCTCAATATTTATCCACTTTCTCCTCAGGAATATGGAGTGCCTTTCATGGAGACCAGTGCGAAGACCGGCATGAACGTGGAGCTGGCGTTTCTGGCCATTGCAAAGTGAGTAACAGGCTGTAGTCAGTTTGCTTCTGCTTCCTGGAATTAGCAGGTAGCGATAAGAGTGAAACAGACCACCTTGCTGTCAGATTATCACGTTCTGCCATGAGATGTTGTTGTAAACAAAAATTGCCCTTTTCCCTTATCCAAGAGCCCATATAGAGTCCTTACATAGGTTCCCTATTGGTAGGAGAGAATAACAGAGGCCAACCAGAGAATACTGAGAAGCAAAGCAGCTAGTAAGCTTGATCTTTATTGAACTGTTGCAACAGGGTGCTCCGCTCACCCGCAGGAGAGAGGAGGAACCCAGAACAATGGCACGCAAGGCCTTATAAAGACTTTTAAAATTGCCACCCTGTAGATCAAGACCATCCCCAGAAACATCATACATACAT
Source organism: Podarcis erhardii (assembly GCF_964252035.2). Taxonomy (NCBI): domain Eukaryota; kingdom Metazoa; phylum Chordata; class Lepidosauria; order Squamata; family Lacertidae; genus Podarcis; species Podarcis erhardii. The sequence continues at coordinate 34,360,813 of NC_138498.1, forward strand.
CACAGAAGGGGTGTAACCTAAGACCACCCCTCAGATACATGATACCTACGTCACAGAAAAGGCGGTCTTAAAACAGAAATTTGAATGTTGTTTTTCTCCTGTCGTTGTTTATCTCCTGTCTGGCAGGTTACTTGATTGGATTGCATGGGTAGCCTGGCCAGTCTTTTGTAATGATAAATACTTAGTTCCTGGGCCAGGTCACAGGCTCACAGGCTCACATCCTATTCATAACTTAAATGTGCCCTTAAGACAGGATTTGTGAGGAAAGAGACAATGGGAGGTTTCCCACTTTGACCTTGCAGAGAAAACATTTGCTCAGTTTAGGAATCAAAATGGTTCTAAGTCGATCTTCCTGTGCTGATCTATGTACGTGGTTGGTTGGTACACTTATGAACATTACCATATATCTAAGACCTCAAAATTCCTATCACAATATGTCGGCCAAGTGGACTGAGGTGGCATTCATTTCTGTGGTCTAGAGCAGCATTCCTCAGACTGGTGCACCCCAGATGCTGTTGGACGCCAACTCCCATCAGAATGGCCAACGTGAACGATGGTCAGGAATGATGGGAGTTGTAGTCCAACGACATGAGCCAGGAGTCAGGTTGGGGTGGGGAAGGTTGGTCTAGCATATCCAAACAGCAGGAGCAGCCAGGGCACTTCTGCAGTCCTGGCCAACAATGGCATCGCTGCTGGGTACCAGGGATAAGGTCAGGGAGGTGTAGATACAGCAGCGGAGCCAATCCTGTGCTTCCACTGGTGTGTCCAAACCACCCCAACCTCCCTGTTGCCTGCCTGTACACACAGACACCTTGGTATACATCAGTGATGTCACTGCCAGGAGCACCTTGTGATATTCTGTGCCAGTGATGTGGCCAGTCACCCCATTAGACTGCCATTGACATCCGTAAATCAAGGGATGACTTGCAAGCTCAGTGGCAAGTCGCAGGTCCAATCGCTGGCACCTCCAGGCAGGGCTGGTCTGAAACCCTGGGGAGCGTCTCAAGTCCTCCAGAACTGAGCTCGATGGACCAATTGTCTGGCTCAGTGGAAGGCATTGCCCTCTGTTCTTATCTGATGCGAGGCTTCCACAGGCCAAGTTGCTTGTTTCTCTGGGCAGGGAGGGACCCTTCAGTGGAAACAGCCCCTGAGTGGTGGTTTTTTTGCTCTTACGCTTCCAGAGAGCTCAAGCAACGAGCCGTCAAGCAGCCAGAGGAGCCCCGGTTCCAAATCCACGACTATATAGAGTCTCAGAAGAAGAGGAGCAGCTGCTGTGCCTTCCTTTGAGGGACAAGGAGGAGGAGGAGGAGGAGGAGGAGGAGGAGGACACAAGGGAAGCCAAGTGCACAGCAAAAGAGGTCAAGAAGCAGAACTGGCACCTTGGCAGCAACGCCGGGCAGGAGCTGTGTTGCGGACGCTCTCCAAAGACAATCCTTTTAAGAGAATACCGTTTCCAGGTTCTAAATGAGGTCATGCCTGCTGCTGCGGGTGTATGTGCGCTTGCAGGCATGTGTGAAGGAGGGGGTGTGTGTGAGAGAGAGTGAGTGAGTGTGTGGTTTTGTGCAAAGTGTTACTTCAAAGGCCAAATGCACTCGAGTCCAGGACCGGCCGACCTGTGCTCAAAGTGGAGCTGGTCAGGATCTGTAATATTGCCCAGGCCTAGTCTTTGCAAGGAATTGGCCTGGACTCAAGATTCCTGGACAGAGCATCATGACTTATTTAGACAGGGCCACCTCTCCCAGGCCAGCAGGACTGAGCTAGGTTGACCTCAGATGCAGAAGCAGGATCTGCGCAGAGGGAGGTGTTCTTTGGCAATGTCCGTAGGAGCGTTTTGGATGAGGTCCGGCTGAGCTAAAGGGTTAATTTAATGACATGACTGGCCGGGGGGGGGGGGGGGGAGAGAGAGAGACAGCAACCCTTTTGCTTCCCCTAGAAAGGTGACGCTTTAGATGTTAAAATGAAACTAGCAGGAGTGTCCAGTAAAGAAAAAGTAGACACATTTCCTTTGACCTCTGGCTCTTTCCTGCTGCCCACACCCAAAGATCCTGCAGTCAGGGCTGCCTTCCTTCTCCTCCCTTCCTCCCTCTGCCCCAAGGAAAGTACTGAGGGATCCAAGTATTATTCCTAGTGTGCCTGTTACGTCAGGAAAATGCTGCCGACCCCAGTTTGTTTGGAAGAGAAATCGCTCTGCGCAAATATATCTGTTACTGGCTAGAAACAAAGGAAAGCTTTAGAAAGCTCGACTCTGCTTTTCATTCCGGTCAAACCAGGATCCTCTGCCAAAGTGAAGCCCAGTAAGTTGAAAGGCAGCGCAGCAGAATGGGGAGAAAAGTTGGCTCCCTCTGTTCCAGCCTTGGCCAACCCAGTGCCCTGCAAATGTCTTGAACTACAACTCCCATCAGCCTCAGCCGCTGAGAGTTTCAGTCCAGCAGGTCACCAGGTTGGCCAAGGCTGCTCCGTTCAGACACACAAGTTGGCTACTTCAGAGGCTGTCTGCTTTGGAAAGTGGTGGAGTATTATATGGTGATTCCCCCCACCCTGGGCTCCTTCAATTTCTTTCTTGCAAGCAGGCCTGGGTTTCTGGGAGAGAAGCAAGCTCCCTTGCACAAGTTCATACCAGCCAAGCAGCATTGCTGAAAGAATAAGCCCCCGGAGATCTATATTTGGGCCCATGCAATACTTGTCCATCTTGTACAAACTCCCACCATTCCATGCAGCATGGTGTCAGAAGTCTCCACCAGTGTGATGCAGAGGTGTTTTCAGGAATCATGCCTTACAGCGGAGATAAGGAATCTGGGGCTTTCCAGATGTTGGTCGATTACAGCTCCTGTCGTCCCCAGCCATTGCTCTTACTGGGTGGGGACGACAGTAACTGGAGCCCTCCTCCTGCCTTATTCATATAAGAAGAGTGCTATTGTAGCTCAAATATAGCCGTAGACAACAGAAGCAGCAAATCCACACAAAGCAATAGTTGTGATTCTTATGTTCCTAGATTCCTATGCGATCCAAAGATCCCTGTGTGCGGTTAAGGCTTGGCCATATGCATGTTTGTTTTGAAGTGTGTGCCACTCAGTTCAATGGGATATATTCCTAGTGAATGGGATATATTCCGCACTTCCCTTTCCTCTGCGCATTCTAGGCATGGCCCATGCTTTAAAGCTCTGCATCCTTTATTTTAATTTTTTTTGCTTCAGAGCGTCCCCTGCGAAAACTCACTCTTGAAAGCTCAGTCGGAGCAAACAGCAATCTGCGGGAAACCCAAATTTCCATTGGTTGTGCGGTAAGTGGGTTTTCTTGGGGAAAGCTCTGGAGCAAAAAAAACAACAACACAAACCCAAGAGTGCTTAGTCACAGAGCTTTAAAGCACAGACCTATGCCTGGAATGAGCAGGGCAAAAGACAAGTGTGGATAAGCCCTGAGTGGACTGCAGCCTTACTTGATTTCAATAGGATTTTAGTATGCTGAGCACTTTTGCTATATTCTATGCAATGCAGCCTAAACTGTCTTCTCGTCACATGCATCATGCTCATATTTCCTTAGCTCTGCTTTCTGGAAATACACCACTGGTGTATGTTGTGTTTAAATTGATGTGGCACAAACCCTTAGGCTGTTGAAGAATTTCTCGTGTCTGGGTTCTCATGTTTTGGTTTCTGCATTTGGAAGGTGGCTGTCGTTGTTGCTAATCACCCCAAAGGCAACGTATAAGTTGATTTCCCCATTCCCCATCCCCTTCGGTCCTCTTCTATAAAACGTGGGTTCCTAAATCGGTGTGGATTGCCACTGGACCAGACAAGAATTCTCCATGGCCAGCCATGTTGGTTACATGCTGCTGCTGGAGGCAGACTCAGTCAGTACCTTGGGAATAAATGGAGATTGTTAGCCCCATGAAAGAGCTGCTTCTCTGCAATGCCCTTTGATTCATTCCCTTGGTGGCATACACAGCTTACCAACAGTGCTAGTGCCCATATTTTTATTGGGTGGGGGGGTGTCAAGGAAGGCACCCTCAGTAATGCCCCCTTAACCTGGAAGGAGTGGGGGATAAAAACAACATTCTTCACATGTCCCACAACCCCTTCTTTGGTGCTCCGTGTAGAGTAAAAACAGTGGTGCCATGGCCCAGACTCAGAGCTGGCTGATCCTATGCTGTCCTTGGGAGCCCAACCCATCGTTTAATTTAGGGCTGAAGGTAGTAAAGTGGACTTTGCACCAGAAAGCTTCAAAGTAATGACTGTAAATATGTCAAGGAAAAAGCACAATGAAGCCATTGGGAGGAAAATTGCAGGAAAATTATTGTCTGCTTTAGGGGCTGCTCATGCGTTATTATTTTTCTTCCAACCAAAGATCCACCTTTGTTTGTAAGGCAGCAGGAGCACCTTTTTAGCTGGCTAGCAGCTTCTTCCTAATTGATTTATACCCGGCCTCTGCAACTCACAATCTACCAAGTGCAGCCCATGAATGTTGTGGCCAGCTAGTTGCTTGACAAAGTAGGCATTAAATACAGGGGATGCTATTATGCCCTTGGTAAGTTGTTTATTTTTACACACCTGATGCATACACACAGCCAAAAAGACACCTCCGTTGTGATACACGAGTTAAACAGAATTTTGTTTTCATGTTCTAAAAAACAAAACGTAAAGCCCTTAGTTTTGCTTGCCCTTTTTGATCTCTGCATGTGGAGACCATTCTTACCGACCACCCCCAAGGCGGTAGACTCCTGAGGAAGCGGGACAATTGCCTTTACAGTGACGGCTGGACGGGAGCATCAAGTCTACCCTAAACGGAATCTTCTTGGGAGGATTTTGTCTCAACTTGTATTTATGCATAGAAAGAGGACCCCCCCCCATTTCTCCATTTCTAAAGCTCCTCAATTATAATGCCAATCACAGAAATATAGACACAACACGTAGGCTAATAACTGTTAAAGCATATATAATAGAATAATGATATCATCCAAAAAGTAGAAATAAATCTATTAGACTTTTTGAATGATATCATTATTCTGTTATATATGCTTTAACAGTTATTAGCCTACGTGTTGTGTCTATATTTCTGTGATTGGTTCTCAATTATAATGCGGCATCCCATCATTCCGTAAGGGATGAACCAGACACTACAGGAATATGTAGAGAGAGACATCCCATCCCATGGTTTCATACTATCCCTCTCCTGCTTGAGCCCCACCTACTTAGTACAGTGGTACCTCGGGTTAAGTACTTAATTCGTTCCGGAGGTCCGTTCTTAACCTGAAACTGTTCTTAACCTGAAGCACCACTTTAGCTAATGGGGCCTCCTGCTGCTGCCACGCCGCCGGAGCACGATTTCTGTTCTCATCCTGAAGCAAAGTCCTTAACCCGAGGTACTATTTCTGGGTTAGCGGAGTCTGTAACCTGAAGCGTATGTAACCTGAAGCATATGTAACCCGAGGTACCACTGTAATTTGTAAGCAGAGGCTATCTTGCATTCAGTGGATGTGATAGGCCATTAATCAAAATACAACCAAAATCACACGAATCCTCAGAATTTAAACAATCTAGCTACCTCCCATTCTATCAGGGACATGTTTTGCATTCAGAGAATCCTACATTCAATCTGTATTTCAGGGGTGGCTGATCACTGGGCCTCCATATGTTCTTGGACTCCATTATGATGGTGGTGCTGGTGATGGCAAAATGTTTATTCCAAAACGTTATTATGCTACACATCTTTAAAAACCAACAAAATTATTTCCAGAACAATCTCGGGGTGGATTCTGCACCACAGGACAGCCCCATGCAGAGCACATTATAATTGTCCATGTTCCTGGTGCATGGAACACTGTGGCTAAGCTAACCTTATTCAGGAATAGCCATAGCTGGTAGACAAGCCAGAGCGGAAAATGGGCACTGTGCCGCTGTGGCTACTTGGGCCTCCAGTGACAAGGTGGAATCAAGGAGCACACCTAGACTATGCAAGACCTTTCAGAAAGAAGCCAGTCACCCAGTCCCCAAACCCAGGAACCTCCAAACCATACCACCTTCATCTTGCTGACTGCATCTTTCCCCCAGATCACTGGCCCCACTGGCTGGGGCTAAAGTGAATGAGAGACCAACAATATCTGGAGGGCCAACAGGTTAGTCACCCCTGGTCTTAGCATACCCAGTTGAAGAATCTCTAATAGCAAGGTTAGCAATGACCTTTGTGACCCTGAGGCTCCATTGCTTGTTGGGTGTAGGCTGTCCTCAGCTAGGTGAACCTATGCTCTGATTTCAGCAGCTGCTAAAAACAGCATGATCATTCAGTTTTTAAAAGCCTATGCATCATTCATCGCTGTGGCCCTAGAAAGAAGAAAGCAGGAAGAAATAAAGGCGTAGATCCAGATGACCTTGGTTGGGTTTGTATCCTACTAAAATTCAGTGGGACAGGATATTCATAACTTCAGTCCCATTGGTTTCAACACGAACTAAGTTCAACTAACTTAGTCTCGACCCACTCCATGGATGGTTCAAATTACTCGTGCACATCTTCCTCGTAGCTTTGCTTTTAGGTTAATAAAGAGTCCAGTGTCTATTGGATGATTCATAGTAAAAAATTGTGGTTTTAAGTTGGAGCAGTGACTAACACAAGCTCCTGGCTTTGTTTGTGTGGGCACTGCATTTCCTTTCTGTATCTGTACATAATGCAAATACGTCTACTTTTTCTTTCCCAATATCAGAGTCACTGACCGTCCAAAGGCATAAAATGAAAAACAAAGAATATGTAATAGAGCATTTGAATGTTTCATTGTCTCAGTACCATTTCCTGATTCAGCCAAACCTATCCATGTTTTGATATCATGGGTATTTTTTTTTTTATTTTTTTTTTATAATAATTTTTATTGATTTTACAACATAAAGAAAAAACAAAACAAACATAATGCGACTTCCCCAAACCTCCCCTTCACTGCATCCAAATTTCAAAATTTTTAGCAATTCTTCATCCCATTTTTATATTTAATTCTCTTTAAAAAGAGTTTCTGCTTTATAAATTTCGATTTATAGCTGTAATTCTTAGTGTCCAATCCCCTGACATCTTAACATTCCGAAATTTTACAACAATTTTTAAGATAGATTTTAAATTTTTTCCAGTCCTCCTCCACTGTCTCTTTCTTCTGGTCACGGATTCTGCCGGTCATCTCTGCCAGTCCCATAAATTCAGTCACCTTGGTCTGCCATTCTTCCAGAGTAGGTAGTTCTTTAGTCTTCCAATACTTCGCCAAAAGGATTCTTGCTGCTGTTGTTGCGTACATAAAAAAGGTCCTATCTTTCTTTGGTACCAATTGGCCGACCATGCCCAAGAGAAAAGCCTCCGGTTTCTTTACAAATGTCCACTTAAGGATTTTCTTAATTTCATTATAGATCATTTCCCAGTAGGCCTTAATCTTTGGGCAGGTCCACCAAAGGTGATAAAAAGTTCCTTCACATTCATTACACTTCCAGCAATTGTTATTGGGCAAATGATATATCTTTGCAAGCTTGACTGGGGTCATGTACCACCTATAGATCATTTTCATTATGTTCTCTTTCAGGGCACTACATGCCGTAAATTTAATACCTGTGGTCCATAACTGCTCCCAGTCAGCAAACATAATATCATGACCAATATCTTGTGCCCACTTAATCATGGCTGATTTAACCGTTTCATCTTGTGTGTTCCATTTTAGCAGCAGATTATACATTCTAGACAAATTCTTAGTATTGGGTTCTAGCAATTCTGTTTCTAACTTTGACCTCTCCTTCTGAAATCCTAGTTTTCTGTCCTGCTTAAAAGTTTCATTAATCTGGTAATAATGTAACCAGTCTCGGACTTTAGGTTTCAATTTCTCAAAACTCTGTAGTTTCAGCTTTTCACCATCATATTCTACAATTTCACAATATTTTGGCCAGTCTGTAGGTATTTTTTTTTTTAACACCATAATTGCATTGTAGTTAATGGTGCATTGCTTCTAATGCAGAACCTATTATATACTGGAGAATCTTGACTACATTGGCTCTTGTTATTAAAACAGACTGTGTTCAGGTCCTCATGATTACTCAGAAAAGACCTTAAAACATGTAGGCAGCTGGCACTAATGCAGTGGTCTAGATGGTCATTTCTCCACTCCTTGTGGCAAGCTGAGTTTGATAGACAGGCAAGGCCGTCCAGGTGTTAATCACCTGACATCACTATGGCATTGGGTGATGTTGCACTTTGAAGTTCCAGTTGCTGGGACTTCAAAGCACAGCTCTGTTTGAGGCCTCAAACAGGAGCAAGGGCAAGTGGGCTGTCTGAAAGCCCTTTCCTTGTTTGAGCCTCTGTTTTTTTGGAGAAGTACCTTGTGCAGTCAGTGCTTCCAAAAGGCATCTTTACTCCTCCACTCTCCATCACCTGACAGGAAAGGAAAAAAGTAAGTGCTTTGCCAAGGGGGGGAAATGGAGCTGCTTGTTTTGACTGTGCATTTCTCAGCCTACAAGTGGAGGGGTAAATCCTTGAATCTGGCCCATTGACTGATGTCATGTGTGACGTCTCCCCAGGGCAGGCTGCCATAGGCCTGTACACAGAGGTTCTTCATTCTGTACTAATATCTCAGCCACCAGAGTAGATTAGGGGGGGGAGAGGGAGGGGTTGTGTGGTCAAAGGAAAAGACCTATGCATTTAACCGTCAAGCCCTAGTCGTCCTCTATGGCTATCTTAAAACCTATTGTCACGGCTGATCGAAGACCAAATGTCACCTACGGGGAGAAACACCTTCAGCACCTTCTCCTCCGTTTGTTAAGAATGATATCAATAGCCTTTTACAATTGCACAAGAAAATCTGGCTGAGAACATTCTAGGAGGCTAGAGAAAAATGGAAGGACGAAGGAAGTCTGGACATCTCCACATGATTCTACAAAGGTTCAGAACATTCTAGAAGATTAGTGAAAAATTGAGTCAATGCAGAAGATGTAAAACATGTTACTTAAAGCATTCTGTTCCCCCTTTTGTTGCCAATAACATAAGTTTGATACTTAAAAGTTTCGTGTTTAGTGACTTATGGGGTATCAATATTACAATCACCTTAATTTTTTACGGGAGGTCAAAAAATCAAAATGTTAATGCAATCCTGGAAACAGTTCAGTACCGCCAGCTTAACATTTAAATGAAAACTATTTGCTGTGCTCTATTTGTTGGAGCTAGTAGTGTAAGTGGATGACTTAGGTGGTGCATCCCAAGGCCTACTCCTTGGTTGCTTCCTGTTCAATCCAGGCCTGCCTATTGTCTTAAATGTCTTGTTCCTGCACTCCCGTGGGCCCACAGGATCCCATGAATCTTAGCAGCCGTTCTTCTAAAGAATGGAGGGGGAGGGGAAATGGGAAAGTTCTACATATTTGTAAAAAGCAAATGGAACAAAAGATGCAAACCTCGATGCAGCTGCATTTAACTGAGCGGCAGAGGCGCTCTACAGAGCAGTTTGCAGAACTGCTCTTTGAAGCATCTCTTTCCTCCATTAAACAGCTCTCCTGGGCCGCTTTCCACCTACAAAGCTTGCTCACTCCTCTGCCTGTCTGCCAACTGTTCTGTAACCATGCTTTAGTTGGTGTGGCATGCTTATTGGCAATACCACGACAATACCATTACAGTGGTACCTCGGGTTAAGTACTTAATTCGTTCCGGAGGTCCGTTCTTAACCTGAAACTGTTCTTAACCTGAAGCACCACTTTAGCTAATGGGGCCTCCTGCTGCCACCACACTGCCCGAGCACAATTTCTGTTCTCATCCTGAAGCAAAGTTCTTAACCCGAGGTACTATTTCTGGGTTAGCAGAGTCTGTAACCTGAAGCGTCTGTAACCCGAGGTACCCTTATATACCCATATATATATATATATATATATATATATATATATGAAGTATAAATGTATATTTTGCTGTTCCACAATGACAATATTGTTCAGGGCACCTATGTGATGACACCTCAGAGTAAAATCTGAATACGGACAGTACTTCTTGCCCTCATTCTGCACGGGCAAATATTTTGACCTTTTTTCACAGCCCTGCTCCCAGAATGGCTATCCTTTTTTTCAGTTCATGAGAACATAAGAGTACTTGTAACTTCCTGGATCAGACCAATCTACTCCCGGATCCTGTTCTTGCAGTGGCCAACCTGTGGGAAACCAGCCTGAGCCTGTGAATAAATGTTACCCAAGGTCTCAATAAAAAGCTGACTCTCCGTTTAGGACTGTACTGTATTTTTACTTCTTCTTTCTAGGTTCTGATTTTACCATTATTGACAGAAAAACTTCCTCCACTGAATTGCACCAGGACATTAACCTCTTGTGAACAACTGAAACTACTCTAGTTTGCCACTTTATTATGTTAGCTAGCAATAAACAGCCTTAAAAAAGCATTTCATATGTTTTTGCTTATTACTTCCTTCTGCACAGAGTTCCAGAAAGTTTGCCATCTTTAGTTCTGAAGTTCAACATCTCTGATGCTGACTATGGCACCATGCCAGCTCTCCGAGCCTGTATGTGTGGCTTTCTCTGCTGCAAAAACATTTCTAAACAGAGAATTCCCTACTCTTGAGCACATGGTTTGACATATAGTGACACTTTTTGTCTTGGCTGCTATTTATGGATTTCTGGTTGCAAGTTAACAGAATTAAACATCAGTATGTTGGAGAGAGTCAATGTGTGTGCCTGGTCCTTCAAGGGAACAATTTTCTTTACTCTGCAAATACATTGCACTATCCCACTGAATTCAGAAAGTAAAATATTGCATTGTATCCTTAGTAATAATAGTACTCTGGTTCAGGCTTTCAGCCTGCCTGTTCTAGAATACTGTATTCTGTTATGTTTCTGGGTTTTCTTTTCCATCTGACAACATTCTGCAGCAACTGAGCATGCCCAGTTCTCACTGACCTGCTTTTCTTTATTTTTACATTCTATATAAACTCATGAAAACCCAAGGGTTCAATACAGTGGTACCTCGGGTTAAGAACTTAATTTGTTCTGGAGGTCTGTTCTTAACCTGAAACTGTTCTCAACCTGAAGCACCACTTTAGCTAATGGGGTCTCCCGCTGCTGCCGCACCGCTAGAGCACAATTTCTGTTCTCATCCTGAAGCAAAGTTCTTAACCCGAGGTACTATTTCTGGGTTAGCGGAGTCTGTAACCTGAAGCGTCTGTAACCCAAGGTACCACTGTACATCCCTCCCCTGTTTCTCAGTGGTCCTGTTTTGGCTACAATACTATCAGCACTCCACCACCTGAGCCTGCTGTTAGCAGGAGCGATATAGGACTGAAGTTTATGACTGCAACTCTATGCTCACAGGAGAAAGTCCTGCTGGACACGGTGAGACTTGCTTCCCAGCAAACACATATGCAATCGAGCTGCTTGCATGTCTCATCAAACTCTGTGATAATAACACAGAGAACTGCAAGAGCAAGGGAGAGACGCTACGCCTTATTGGAATTTGTGCTGCCATGCTCAGTGGGTGTGGGAGAAGCTGGAGGCACAAGGCGCCCTCGGGAGTTTCACAAAATGTTTCATAGTCCAAAGGTGATGGGGGGGGGAGTAAACATAATCTGTTAAATTAAAACCCACAATCTCCTCCTCCTCCTGTTCTCATATTGCAGACTCCAGCATTCTCCAAATACCTTTATCATCCCACCAACAGAATTGCTGCTGTTGCTGCCGGACTGAGGGAGACGCAAACTGTGACTCTTAGAAAATGCATTTCTGTTCTTCAGCTGAGATGTTGACCCTTCTTTACCTCACCAAGAGCTGTTGAGTGATCCCTGTTCAGGTGGTACGGCAGAATTATAGCAAATGCAACCCCCATCCCACCGATCATAGTTAAGGTTCCAAGTTACACTTCATTCCTCATTACTGCACAGTGCTACCTCGGTTTAAGAACAGTCCTGTTTAAGAACGATTTGGTTTACAAACTTTGCAAAACTGGAAATAGTGTCCCGGTTTGAGAACTTTACCTCAGTCTAAGAACAGAATCGAAACGGTGGAAGGGCACTGGCGGCAGGAGGCCTCATCAGGGAAAGCATGCCTTGGTTTAAGAACGGTTTCGGTTTAAGAACGGACTTCCGGAACAGATTAAGTTTGTAAACTGAAGTACCACTGTACTGTAGAAAGCACACTGAGAGTTGCCTAGGCTTTGGGTGATTGCTGCAGCTCTTTGCTACAACCGCTGGACCTGACTTCTTGTTCGTTCAGAGGGATGGTTCATGTTTCTGACTCAGCACCACTTTGGTACACTGGGGGGTATTAAAGATATTATCCTTCCTTCAGCATAGCCCTGTTGGAATGTGCCTCCTGGGAGTAGTTCCTACAGAGAGACCCTGAGGCTCAAGTCACATCTCATACCCCTTAATCCTAAACTAGAGAGCCCAGCTGTATGATTACTCACTGATGATGCAAAAGCATTCAGCCTATGTGCTTAGAAACAGCCACCAGCATCACTTTATGTGATGCTGGAATGATACCTGATTAGTGCCAAGCTATCCTCTCCACCACCAGCCAGCTCACCTGCGTGGAATTCTACCAGGTGAGCTGTTAACATAAAGCTGTTTTAAAGGTCTAGAAGTTGAGGCGGGTGAATAATGCAGCAGCCAAGCTGCTGAGTGGAGGACCTGATCTGAAGGTGTTTCACTGGCCACCAATTAGGTAGTTTCCTAGCCGTGTTCATGGTCTTGTTACTAACATAATAACAGCCTTAAACAACTAAGGACCAGGTTACCAGAAGGACGGACTGCCCCTGCATAAACCTGTAACACTACTTTGATCATCTGGGGAAACTTAACTCATGGCATTGCACCCGAGATAATTGTCACAGAATTGTGACCCAAAAGCAGGCATTTCCTGCCATTAGCCCACATTCTGGAATCGGCTGTGCAGGAAGCATCATCCATCAGTAGTTTCAGATTGTAAAGATGTACCACTTTGCCCAGGCTTTAAATGACTCGTAAGACTGGACCCTGATGCAGCTAGATTTCTGATTTTAACTCTGTTTTTATGGTACCGTTCTGCTAGTTTTCTTGTATCTTTCTACACTGGTTAGTGATGTTGAATATTAAGCCATGAAGAAATGCTTTTAAATAAGTAAATAAAGTAAATAAAAAATAACTAGAATTGCCTCCTATCGAGAAATCCCCCAACTGGCCAGGTCTGCTGTTGTTGTGTATGAAGAGGTAAATCATTTCCCAGATTGGAGCTAAACATTATGTGCACCAGCCTGATGGTTAAAGAGGCAGCTCTGGTGGCCAGCTGAAAAGTTACCAGCTGCTGAAGTGTGCTTTCCAATTTAATTCAGGAAAAAGAAATTGTGTCTTTGCAGTCACAGACATTTGTTACATAACTGTCTTATGGTACATATAAAATGCTTTGCATACGACCACAAAAATGTAATGTGCAAAGCCACCCTGGTGGTTGAAAGGACTACGTGGTTGTATTGGAAAGACCTCCCTTCAATTCCACAAACAAGTCTTGCCTTTGAATTCTATATGGTTTCTATTTACATTCAGCTGCAACATTTCCTCCATGCCCAGCGGATGTTGCTCCTCTTAAAATACTGTAGAAGGAAATAACTAGAGCAGGTAGAAGGGTAGGGGGTGACCCAGTTTCCCTGACCTTTTAAACCAAAGGGGGCATTTCCAAACCACTGGAAGGCTCAAGTCTTATATCTTGCGATATGCACAATTCCTTATGTATGGCAATCACATTTCATTTGCCATGCCGACAGAGATTTCTGTATGACAAAGGTACATCTGCTACCAGCTTCTTATTCTTTTGTTTTTAAAACTTCCTTTTGCACAAGCATTATAGGAGGGTTAGAGTTGTTGAGCTGTCACCACATTTGGTCGATCAACTACATTAGTAGCATTTTAAATTGATTAATTGGCATTCAAATAAAATAATGATTCTGGAGAAACAGGCCTACTTCTTTTGGTTTTTTTGATAATGCACACTTCTGCTGCATAAGGCCTAATTGTAGCAAAGACATCTCCACCTCTAGGGGCAATGCAAGGGTGCCATCCTGAATAAAATATTATATTGGGGGGGGGGAGAGATAAGCATAATCGATCATAAGATGCGGCACACACACACACCATTTGGATGGCAATGCCCATCAACTGGGGGTGGGGGGGGAACCTGGCCCCTTCAAATATTTTATGGGGTGGGGGCTGGAGGGACCTTGTCCCCTAGGAGTTGGCTCCTATGGAGCAGTGCCACAATTTTTGAAAGTACAGTACTTGCATTAAAAACTACTTCAGTTCAGCTGGTGGTCCATTTAATCAGGGACCCCATTTTGACCCACTTGTCTAGGCAGCTGATTAGTCCAGGGATGCACAACCTCAGGCCCTCCAGACCTTTTTATGTGGCCCCTGGGGCTGTCCTAATGCCACACCCCTCACTGTCCATGCTTTTTTAGCCTCATTGGGTGCTTTTTCCTGGTGGCAAACCGTCCTTGCGGCTGTGATGATGCCTGCTGTCTGTCTGGGTGGAGGGTAGGCAGGTGTGAGTGTGTAGAAACTAGACTACTGAAGAAAAGGAACAGTCCAATTGGTCGCTTTTGCCTCAAGTCCTGCCCACCTTGACATGTGGGAGCTGGAAAGTTGCCCAGAAGGGAATGCGGATCTATGGCTGAAAATGGTTCCCCACCCGCAAGATTAGCCTTAATCAAGAAAATTCTGTAGCCCTGGGTTCATAAGACCTAGCTTGGCCTCACCCACCAAATCCTATGGCATTCTTCTGAACTTTTAAAACAAAGTTACAATGCAGTCTTGTGCGTGTCTACCAAGTTCAATGGGACTTAGGCTGCTGCAGCTAGGAATGCAGCCTTAAGGACTGTTATTATGCTTCCCTGCTTGAATCCAACAGGGTCTTTGGACTCCAGCCACAAATTGTTATATATAATTGTTCGGTCTCTCTTTCTTTGTGTCTCTCTTTCTCTTTCCCTTGCTGCACACACACACATGCCTTTTGTTTGCTGCTTAGTCAGCTTTATACTGCAATGTGTGGCAGCTATTGTAAATTCTTTTTCTTACAGCCTGGAAACAAGCACGCTCACGGTCAACAAAATAACAAGATATATACAAGCTCCTGGCAAGTATGCAAAGTAAACAAACAAAAGATTCTCAAGGAAAATCTGCTGCCTCTATGCAAAACTTCTGTGAATGTTTCCTGCTTCTCCCTTAAAGGGAAATGAAAACATACAGGCCGGATCCAGCTAACAAAGTCCGCCAGCCAGTGTCGACCTGAGCAAGCATGTCTAGCTCAGCAGGGCTTTTCCCTCATCCTCCCGCTGCACCCACCCAGACTGGCAGGGGGAGGGTTTGGAGAGCCCCTGGAACAGCACGTGGGGGCAGGAGGAGTGGGCAGACCATGCTTGTCCTGATGGAGAGATCTGCTTAGTGCTGTGTTGAATTCCTCCCACAGACATAACACCAGATGCTCAGTGCTTTTATTTATACCAGTTACATCCAAAATCTGCACAAACCTTTTGCATCAAATGTGTTGCTGTGAGCCCCAAAAGGGAGTGTCATATGCTTGCTGCACAAATGCAATGTGGGAGAAACTTAAGGCCCGTTTGATAGAGCCTCCAGACTTGCTTGTATTTTGTGTGACGGATTCAAGCCCACACCAGAAATTTAGGTTTGTGCAATTATAGTGGGTTAAAGCACTATGTGATCCTGGTGAAGCACTTCTACCTTTTTTTAAAACAACAACAACAACAACAACAACAACTGCCTTTTTATGGTTAGGGAAGTGAGAGGGAAATACACTGAAAAGTGTTGGGTGATCAAACAATTATCAGTAAGACGTATACATAAATGCAAGCAGATCAGAATGAAATCAGGTTGAGTGCTCATTGTTGTAGAACCTCTCCACAAAGAGATTACACAGATGTTCAGCAGAGACTGGAGATAGTCTAACCTCTGCATAAGCTTTGTGCAAGCAAATAAGGGTGAGTGCTCAGTAAACAGGTCATCTGGAGAAACCCTGGGACCATGCTGTAAGTGGGCCGAAGGCAAAGGAGCTCAGGGCTCCATGTAGGCAGGAACCAACTGCCCTGGTTCTGACACCCACAAACCATGTCACAGAGGGACTATGCAGCAGAGGGATGGTTGCTGCCAGTCCACAATGACCATGTAGGATCAGCACTGATGGCACAGCAACAACAGTGCCAAACTCTTACGCTAGTACTTCCACTTCCCTTTGAACGAAACTTCCAGTGCTGATGATCAGCTGGAGAAATTGCAGTCTGCTTAGAGAGTAGCATGTGCCTTTCCCCTTTCCCTGCGCCCTCCTAGTCTGCACGATGGGTTCTCCCTTCTTCACATATTAAACCAGGAACTAGAAACCTGTGGCCTGAAAGATGTTGTTGGACTACGACTCCCATCATCCCTCATCATTGGCCATACTGATGGGGCTGATAGGAACAGGAGTCCAGCAACGGGGGGGGGGGGGTGTGTGTGTGAGAGAGAGATTTCCCCTCCCTGCCTTAGCTGTTTAAGAATACAACAAAGATACAAGTTTGTGTTTGCAAAGACATGTTCGCCCATTAGGGATTGCCATCCACACCATGCCTTCACCAGGGGCGCCGACTTATAAAAAATATTGGGGGGGCGGGGGCCCATACCGACTTATAAAAAATATTGGGGGGACCCAAGACCTCCAAACCGCTGCTGCTGGGGGAACGAAAGGGGCGAGCCCCGGGCTGCCCCGACCTTAAGTGAACCTGTGAGGGCCCGCCCTTTGCGGCAGCCGATTGGCTGCCGCCGTGGGCGGTGAATATTAATGAGCTAGGGGGAATCCCCGCTTCTCGCGGGGCTGACGCCAGCCCCACGAGATTGTTGATGGGTCAAGAGCCCGCAACCCCACCCCCTCTCTAGATCGGGAGTGGCTTTGTTTTAACTCATTACTGAATGTATTTTAAAAGGTAACTATCGTCAAACAAGGAAAATAAAAAATACCAACATAATTTTGTGATTTTACAAAGCATAATATAACTAATAATTTTCTTAAATTATTGGGGGGGCAGAGCCCCCCCAAACGAATTTTTGAGGGGGCTCGGGCCCCCTCAGGCCCCATGGAGTCGGCGCCTATGGCCTTCACTATTAGTCCACTTTAACTGTCATGGCGTTCCTGGGAACTATAGTTTGTTAAGGGTGATGAGAGTTGTCAGGAAACCCTTCACAGTGCTACAATTTCCAGCAAACTTAACCAGCTACAGTTACAGGTAGGTAGCAGTGTTGGTCTGCCGTAGTCGAAATAAAATAAAATAAAATTCCTTCCAGTAGCACCTTAAGAGACCAAGTTCCTTATTGGTAGGAGCTTTCGTGTGCATGCACACTTCTTCAGATACACTGTGTATCTGAGTTGGTCTCTAAGGTGCTACTGGAAGGAATTATTTTTAAATTTTGTTTTAACTAGCTACAGTTCTCAGTACTGTATTATTTGGGGGGAAGCCATAGCCGTTAAAAGGTATGAGTGCTTTAAACATATTGTGTCAATGTGATCTAACTCGGAGGCAGTCCCGGGTTTAACCGATATAACATGCAAAACAACCTAATGCATGCCTAATTATTTCAGATTTTGGAGCGACTGGCCTCCTCCCTTTCTCTTGCGTCCTGCGCTGAAAAGCGGGCGGGGAATGCTTCTACCGGCTTGCTAAAGCCACTCAGCTAATTGGCGACTGAGCAGATTACACGAAGCTATAATCCAAATGCAAGTGGACCGTGAGGGTCACAATTATTTTTTTAAAACTGAGTAGGTGCATACTCAGGCGGCCTGAGTCTATGAATTTACTTCTTTGATGTTTGTGTGTGTTTCCCTTCCAGGAACCTCCGTCTCCTCTCCTACAAGTCTATAGTGAAAACACACACTCCAAGATGAAGTTTTGATTGCTCATATCACTCCAGCCTTGTCCTTTTAATATAATTCAGGCCTAATGGAAGGAAGCGCCCAACCCCTACAGAAGTCTCGTTTTTTTGCCACTTCGTAACATTCCGCCTTCCTGGGCGAGAGGAGAGAGAGAAAAAAAACCATTTTATTTTATTTTTGCGCGCTCAAGATAACTAAAGAAGAAGGAAGGGGCGGAGCTGCCTTTTTCCTATTTGCATATTCCAGCTTTCCGATCCTATCTTTGCCTTCGAGGGGCGTTCCCGGGGCGTATTCGCTCCTCCTTTCCCCGAATCTCATTGGTTCAAAATAGACCCTTCTGGGAGCTGCGCCCGCCCCCTTGGTAAAATCTCAATGACAGCTTCTGGAACGCTCAGACCCCGAGTAAAGCTGCGATTGGCGGAGCGGTGCCTATTTGTTACACTCGCAATCAGCATCCTATTGCCCGCAGAGCGTTCCGGGCCCGCCCCGGGGAACACCTGCTGCTGCTCCGAAGTTCCCCAGGCCTGTCCTTTAGGGATCTGCTGCCCGGGACTATTATCGCACTTTGCAGGCAACTCTGCACAACTCGCCTGCCGTCGAGTTTCTTCCCGGGGCGTCCGAGCAGCCTTAAGGGACGGAGAGCATGATGGACAACGGGGGAGGGAGCGAGCTTCTGCCCCGGCTGTGCTGCCCGGAGAAGGGGCCGAACGGCTACGGCTTCCACCTGCACGGGGAGAAAGGCAAAGTGGGCCAGTTTATCCGGCTGGTGGAGCCCGATTCCCCGGCCGAGAAGTCCGGGCTGCGGGCCGGGGACCGTCTGGTGGAGGTGAACGGCGACAACGTGGAGAAGGAGAGCCACCAGCAGGTGGTGAACCGCATCCGAGGCTCGCCGGGCTCCGTGCGTCTGCTGGTGGTGGACTCCGCGACGGACGAGCGGCTGCAGAAGCTGGGCCTCGAGTGCACCGAAGACCTGGTCCGGGGGCTTCCCGACGAGAAGTTGGAGGAGGCGAAGAGCGGCGGCCAGGAGCCGCGGGAGGCTGCGCAGCGGGAGCCGGACGTGGCGGAGGAAGATAAGAAGAAGAAAGCGGACGGGAAGGAGGAGGGGGAGGCGAACCACGCTGCCCAGCGGGTGAGAATCTAGGTCACTCCCGGGAAAGAGGGGCTGAGGAAAGCCCCAGGGGGGTGGGAAGGGAAGCGGGGGAAGGAGGCTGGGAGAAGCAGGAGGAGATACGGGGGGGGGGTAGCTTTAAAAGCACAGAGGCTGTGTGATGGGAGATAATCGCCTTTTAAACAACGGAGTGGCAGGCAGAAGTTCAACCGGTGAGGGTCTCTCCGTTAATGCACCGGCAAGAAAGTTTGAATGGGTGCTCCTCTCGCAACGCCCGAGGCTTTTCCCGCCTTCGCGGTCGGCGGAACCGCGCTGCACCAGCTGAATTTCTGCCTGTCGCTTCGCTCTTACAGGTTTTCTCGCTGCCGTGGCTGGGTGGGTGGTGGCGACCCTAACGCATACAACGACTTGGGATGGATTCGGGGCGGGGGGGGGGGACAGTCTCTTAAACCTAGGGAAACTGGGGCTCCAATCCTAACTGTGCCTACTCACAAGTTCCATTCAGGGGGCTTACTCTCAGGAAAGCGGTTAGGATTGCAGCCTGGCTGTAACTCCTAGTATAGATGCAGCTACTGGCTTCTTTGCGTATTTATATTATGTATTTCCTGATGGATAAATAGTCTGAAACACCAGACTACAGTATTTCCTTCCCACCTCCCGAAGATTTCTTTGGTGTGATTCAGCTAACTTTTCTTTGGGTGCTGATGAATAACTCGGCTCTGCTTTCTCCCTCTCCCTTCCTCCTCCCTCTCTCATTATGAAATGTGACCTCTTGAAAGCTGGGTCGCTTCCGCTGTGTGTGATCTGAATGCCAGCCCTGCTGGCACCCACATGAGTCCGGAATGCCGCTGAGTCTTGGCTTGCAGAGAATTACTGAGAGCTAAACAGAGAGATGGGTTACAAAACAAAAAACCCACCCCTCCAAATATTAGACGCCTTGCAGTATGTCCTCTGAACAGAGGCAGAAAAATAAGTCTTCTGCAAGGGACTCTAGTCAAAAATATTCTGGTGGTATCCAGTGGGCAGGAAACTGGGCACTCCTGTAATCTAGTGTAATTGAGCAAGTTCAAGGTGTTCCTTTAAAAAGCAGTGCCAGACTTTCATTTGGGGGGGTGGTAACTTTCTTCTCGTTCTGTTCTAGTGTTAGATCAGTGAAGCAGAAAGAACCTTCCCAGTATTTGCTGGTACTCTTCGACTTGTTCAAATTCGTTTTCTGGTATAAACCTGAACTGTGGTTTTTCTTATGGTAGCGCAGCAAAACTGTCATTTCCTCCGTACATGCAGAGGTTCACTGCAGATGACAATCTTGGCTTCAGATGAAACATTTTCTTTTTCTTTGTTTTCTTTCTTTTTGTAAATCGTTCTTTGAGCAGGCTTCCCCAAACTGGGGCCCTGCAGGTTTTTTGGACTACCCCTCCCCCATCAGACCCAGAAGCCATGGCCAATGGTCAGGGATGATGGGAATTGCAGTCCACCAAATACACCCAGGGGGCATTAGTTAGGGGAAGATTATCTTAGAATAATTTTGATATTGCTATAAGCATTTTTTTGCCTGTGGCTTACAGCACAATCCTGTACTTACCTACTTGGTAGTAAGCACCATTGTATTCATCTGGGTTTACTCCCTGACAAGTGGATATAGGATTGTGGCCTTTATCTCACTCTGCTGCTTTTTCTCACACTCCCCCCCCCCCAACTCAAATGAGGGAATCTAATGCCTGTTGAAAAATATTACTAAATAAAGGAACCATACTTGCTGCACCCATTCTGAACCTTTTAGGATAAGATGGGATAACTATTTATGCATGTAATCTTTTTAATCCCTTTTCCTTTTGTAAAGATAATCCCACATTGCAGGAAGCACAGCATGCTGAACAACAATACAAAACACAAAATTCAACACTTTAAACGTCGAAACACCCCCGAAATTTAGTTAGCGAGCACATTTTAGTTAGTCCTGCACAGCCACAACAAAATTAATTAACTAGTGGTGCAATCCTAAAGACGCCTACTCAGAAGTAAGTCCTATTGAATTCAGTGGGGCTTCCTCCCAAATATCTGGGCTTCAGATTACAGGCTAAGCCAATAACATCTTACCTTGAAGGCCTGATCAGTGAATATTTAATTGTATAATTAATCGAGTGCTAGTTGGTATGGAGAAACTAGCATTCATCAGTTCCTCCTGTTTTCACTTATTGGATATTGAAAATTTTCTTCTCACCATTTATAAAATATTACAAAGGTACCTATATTTTCACTGAAATATGATCTACTAACATAAATGAGCAAGGTCCTAATGATTGTAGCTCAAAGCTGCTCTGCAGCAGCCCTTTGTCCACAGGGCAGGTTCAAACCAGAGTCAAAATGGTCCAGTGGCTTAAAAGGTAGCCTTTGATCTGGTAGGAGGATCCTAGATGTGCTTCTCCTGTGGGCCCTCTGCGCAGCCTTGAGGAAGTTGCTATTTACCTGTCGCCTTCAGTTTTGTGTGTGTGTAAAATGGAAAGAGTTATAATAATACTAAACCACCTTATTTGATAGTAGAAATAAAGATACAGAATTTGCACTGCTGAGCACACTTAACTGGGAAGCAAACCCCACTGAACTTAGGATGGTGCTGTTAAGCATTTTTATATCAGACTTGGCAAAGGATCAACAGTAGAATGAGAAGAGAAGAGGCCGTTAAGAACTGGAACTGAATATACAAGAACTGGAACAGCGGGGGGGGGGTATTTATTTGCTTTGGAGTGATTTTAAGAAGCTTTTGTATGACATTGGTGGAGAAACATTTCTATCCCTAGGACATCTGAAATAGTTATTTCTCCAAACTTGCCCACTGTTATCAGAAGTGGTCAGAAGGTAGTTCTGGGAGCCAGTGGTAGATTAGCAAGTGTTTTTGACTGCCTGTGGTTTAACAGGAGCAACAACTAAAAGGCTTTCTCAAGCTCTCTTCCCCCACCCTTAATTTAGGCTGCTGACTTGAGGAGAGTTTGAAGTGGGGGAGGGAAAACGAGGAGTGGATTTTTGTGTGACAGGACTGTGAACTCTTGTTCAA
Organism: Podarcis erhardii; assembly: GCF_964252035.2. Classification (NCBI taxonomy): domain Eukaryota; kingdom Metazoa; phylum Chordata; class Lepidosauria; order Squamata; family Lacertidae; genus Podarcis; species Podarcis erhardii. Next base: position 34,382,843 of record NC_138498.1, read on the forward strand.
TTCCTGGGCTGAGAAATGTCCTCATATGGGCCAGTCTTGACAGACTCTAGGGTTGTGCGCCCATCTCACTTAAGAGGCCAGGGGCCAGCGCTGTCCGGAGAGACTTCCGGGTCACGTGGCCAGCGTGACAAAGCTGCATCTGGCGAGCCAGCGCAGCACACGGAAACGCCGTTTACCTTCCCGCCAGTAAGTGGTCCCTATTTATCTACTTGCACTTTGACGTGCTTTCGAACTGCTAGGTTGGCAGGCGCTGGGACCGAGCAACGGGAGCGCACCCCGCTGCGGGGATTCAAACCGCTGACCTTTCGATCGGCAAGCCCTAGGCGCTGAGGCTTTTACCCACAGCACCACCCGCGTCCCGTCCTCAAAGGTACCTGATTCTTAATTCTGTATCCCCCCCTCCTGCATTTTGCACCTGGAACTCCAGGATACTAGTCAAAAACAGAAGATTATGAAAGCTGCCTACCATGAATACATAGCCTGAAATTTGTAAATCTCTGGACTTGTTGAATATATAGCTGCATAGAAATCTGTGGTGCAGTTGGGTGTGTGGGGGTGTGATTTTTATTTCACCACACCTGGTTTTTCAGTCAGTTCTTAACTTCTCCAAAAAGAGAGGGGCTTTGCTGTGTCGACCAGTGCAGATGTTTTGCCTTGTGCCTTAGCGCAGTGTTTCCCAACCTTGGGCCTCCAGCTGTTTTTGGACTACAACTCCCATCATCCCTAGCTAGCAAGACCAGTGGTCAGGGATGATGGGAATTGTAGTTCAAAAACAGCTGGAGGCCCAAGGTTGGGAAACACTGCCTTAGCGGAAGCCTGCTCTGCAAGTGTGTGGGGAACCAGGCCCAGGAAATGGTTTGATCAGCTAAGCAGGTGTGGACCTAACTACTTGTAAACCAGATCAGTAGTTGGCTCACCAGATACCCTTTAATAGGAACCCAACAATATAGTGACGAAGGATTGAGGATTGGAGTGATCGTTCTGAGGTATTATGGCAGTGGACAAAGCTGAAGTGTAACTTTTGAACAAATGTGTTTTTAATGAAGTAAAACTTGGATGGGAGACCCTGTGGTGTAGCAGCGGGTTAACAAAAATGAAAATAGGTGAAAGCCAGTGCTGCTGTTCCACTTACTGAATGGCACATGTAAGAAAAGGGTGATGTGATTTTGGCTGATTCTTCATTTCCATGGCAGGCCTAGGCAAATATGTTTCAGAGGGTTGGGAGACAACCACCCCCACCCCAAACATTGAGGAAGGTGACATTGTGGGGAGACAGGTGCAAGTGGAAGGAGATTCAGCCAAAATCACACACTCCCCGACCGCCTTTTCTTACATTATAGAAGTTCTCTACTGGATCAGGAACCGTTCCATGAATGGAGCAGCCATATTGGATTTCAGCGTATAGTATATTAAACAAGTGTGTGGAGACAAGCTGCAGTTGGGAGAGGAGCTTTGCAAAGGCTCTAAAGTGATTATTTTTATTTAATTCACTTCCTGCCTTGCACTGAGTGCCAAGCCTGCAAAATAAAATGGTAGCCGCTATTAAGGATGTTGCTGCAGCAGCAGCAGCATTTAAATGTTGGAGTAGTTGGCTGAGAATCGGTAATGAAATCAACAATTAGACTGCAGTTAGGTCAATGGTAACTCCCTTATACATATTCCAGGTTTCAGCCCTTGTGTCGAAAGCAGTTTCTGTGGTTGAGCCCTGGCACATAAAAAAGTAATATTTGCATTGCATGGGAGGTTGACACTAATTGCAGGAATCAAAGTCCTGGGGGAAATTCTCAATCTGCTTACTGAAAGGTTTATTGCTGTGGTGGGGAGCTGGTGCATGGACACCTTCTTGCCTTGAACTCTGGGATTATACCTTCAGGGTTCTGGAAGCGGGTAGGCTGGCAAGACGCCAGGCCTCTGGAGGAATGGCACGTACTGGCAAGGTACTGTATGCCATAAGAAGATGGCTGCTGGATGAGGCCAGTCTAGTATCCTGTTCATACGTTAGCTAACCAGATCCCTGTGCAAGGAGGACCCAAGCAGAAGAGCTCTGCCCTCCTATTTCTTTATTATTTTATTCATTTTATTAAATTTGTATACCTCCCTTCATCACAAGGCCTCAGGTAAAAACACAAGCAAATTGTTAAAAGAAAAAACAACAACGAAACAATACTGCCCCCTTCCCACAAACACATTATTTTTATTTATTCAGTTTATAGAAATACATACCCTTTAATTCCCAGCAACAGCTTTTCATAGGCCTCTGGCCTCTGGCAGGAGGAGTAGCATAGCTGTTGTGGCATGTAGCCTTCGATAGCTGTGTCCTCCATGCATTTGTCTAAACCTGGGTAGGCAAACTAAGGCCTGGGGGCCGGATCCGGCCCAATAGCCTTCTAAATCTGGCCCGCGGATGGCCCGGGAATCAGCATGTTTTTACCTGAGTAGAATGTGTCCTTTTATTTTAAATGCATCTCTGGGTTATTTGTGGGGCCTGCCTGGTGTTTTTACATGAGTAGAATGTGTGCCTTTTATTTAAAGTGCATCTCTGGGTTATTTGTGGGGCATAGGAATTTGTTCATCCCCCCCCCTCCCCCCAAAAATATAGTCCAGTCCCCCACGGTCTGAGCACCATAGAGCAGATGTGTGGAACCTTTGTCCCTCCAGATGTTGGTGAACTACAACTCCCATCAGCCACAGCAAGCATAGCCAGGGATGATGGGAGTTGTAGTTCAAGAGTAGTTGGAGGGACAAAGGTTCCCCACACCTGCCATAGAGGGAGGATACACAAAGGCAGGAATTCATGCATCCATGGTACAGCAAGACTTTCTCATGTGCTTGATGGAAAGCTGTCAGTCGTTAAAACGGGTACAAGTGACTGACTTGGGTCATCCACACACTCCTTGAGGATATTAAGCTGCTTGTTTGACTCTCAACTCCCAAGTGTTCAGATTACATCTCAAAGTGCCACACTTTTAAGAGCACCACATGTTTATGCAACTGCTATGCTAGTTGGGGGTAAATACATTCTGTAAATATGTGTATTCTTCTGTGTTTTGATTATAGCTCACAAGCTGCATGAAGTTACATTTTAACCCAGGGATCAGCAAACTTTTTCAGAAGGGGGCCGGTCCACTGTCCCTCAGACCACAAGGCGGGCTGGACTATATTTTTTGGGGGGGGAGAAAAAAAACGAATTCCTATGCCCCACAAATAACCCAGAGATGCATTTTAAATAAAAGCATACATTCTACTCGTGTAAAAACATGCTGATTCCTGGTCCATCCGCGGGCCGGATTTATAAGGTGATTGGGCCGTATCCGGCCCCCGGGCCTTAGTTTTAACCAGTGGTTGAAGTACAAATAACTGGAGCCTAGTCTGTGAGGCAGGTGTGGAGAACCTCTGGCCCTCCAGATTCTGCTGGACCACAGCTCCCATCCCTGGCCGCACTGGGCATGCTTGTGATGGACATTGCCGTTCAGCCATATCTGGAGGGCTGAAGGTTCCCCACTGCTGCTGTGTGGAGTAGCTAGAGATAATTCACTGAATTATTCCAAGGGGGCAATTACAGCACATCATCAACTTTGTTTTCCATGGGAGTACATTTCCATAAGCAATTCTCCATGGTGTAGACAGTTCACAAATATAACACAGTCATACCTTGGAAGTCGAACAGCTTAATTCCTGAACGTTTTGGCTCCTGAACGCTGCACACATGGAAGTGACTGTTCCAGTTTGCAAACTATTTTTGGAAACCGAATGTCCGACCGGGCTTCCGCAGCTTCCGATTGGCTGCAGGAGCTCCCTGCAGCCAATCAGAAGCCACACTTTGGTTTTCGAACGTTTTGGAAGTCGAACATACTTCCGGAATGGATTCGGTTCGACTTCCAAGGTACAACTGTATAAGCGGTGGGGAAATTGGAGTGCCCAAACATGGGGCTTGACCACATAGCACTAAATCATGGTTTGTATTTATAATAATGGTGAATCACCCTGGGATCAGTTATCTGTGTTGGGTGGCAGATGGGTGATACCCAACATTAGTCATTCTCTGGGTGGACCCATTGAAACCAATGGACTTAAGTTAATGGATCTGCCCTTAGCATGACTAATAATTGGGTATCACCTATAGTTAGAGCAGAACTGCCGTTTGCTCAGAAATGCATGCGGAGCTCAGAATATAGACTGGCTGTCAGTGTGCGTTGCCCAACACTGGGGTTGTGTACAGTGTCCCAGTGAATAGTATTCATCTTCCTTTGCAATACAGGGCCCCTGCGTCCTCTTTGTATAGTCAAACTATCTGTGAAGAATGACTGCTGCTTGAATATGCTATCCTGTGAACATTTGTACTTAACTAAATTGAAGAAGCTTGATTTTTATCACCTGGAGGGATTTTACGATCACTGCTCAGTCTAAATATTTTTATGGATGGAGGGCAGGAGTGTAACTTGTTAAAGATTTCACAGTTATAGCGATGAATTGTGAGCTGCTGACTGTTCTCTATATTAAGGCTGCCTTGAGACATGGGCTACTTTCACATAGGAGAGCAGAGAGAGAGAGAGGGAATATTTGAGAACTGTGCATTGCCTTGATTTCTGCTCTCTTTTCATATTAAAAAGCTAAAACTAGAGCCTTTGGTGAGGCTCTGCAAAGGCTGCATTGTGCTCTTAATTCATGGGGCTTAGAATAGAAGATTGTCAAAGGAAAAGTTCTTGCCCAGGCTACTGTTGAGCAGAATGGCCTGTGGTTGCTCAGAGACTTCCTCAAATGACATTTCCTTGAGTAGCTGTGTCAGCTGAATATTGAAATTCAAGGCTCTATTTTTGTAAGACAAAATATTTACTTAATAGTGAGGCAGACAGAGAGCTGTGTTCACGATGCCCCCTCCGAACGAGCTCATTAAACCTCAACTCTCCTTTAACCAGACTTTCTTAAAGCAGCCTGGGTGGTGATGGTAAAATACAGTAATAGATACTAGAGCACTGTTTTTTTAGATCCTCCCATTGATATATTGGGAGCAGGCCTCTGAGAATAGTTCTGCGGAAGTGGTGACACCCCTGTTGACAGTTGTGAGAATGCTCTTTGTTAATAGAGTAATGGATTAGTGCAAGATCTGGAACACTCCCCATTAGCATGCCTCTGAATAGAGGAAGGAAATCTCCTTTCAAGCTGTGCCCTTTAATAACCTTGAATCTTGTTAATGAATTTCTGCTAAATAACCCTGTGAGAACTACATTTACCTAAAATGTTCCCTTCCTGTACTGTGCCTTTGAGGTGCTAATCTGTTATCCTGCTTTCCTTATAAAAGCTGTCTCTGTTGATTCCCAGGTGGGGTCATAAGATGCTTTTGAGGTCTGCTGCTAAAGGGCTAAACTAAGGTAGTAAATTTGCGCAAACATTTGCACTATTTAATCAACAGCAACAAGGAGATAAAGAAGAACCCAGGCTGCTTGGCATCTCCTGTTTGCTGGATGTAAGCTTTCTTTGGTGGAGGGTGAAAGGTCCCCCATTTTTAAGATCAGCCACAATGTAGCAAAACAGCGAGTAAGGGTTCAAGCTCTCCAGAACTCTTAATAAGATATTAGGCAAGCAAAAAAGGGGAGGAGGGGCAATGGTGCTGTCTTGAATAGTAAACATGTGATTTACTTACTTACTTATTGCATTTATGTTCCACCTTTCCTCAAAGGAGCTCAAGGTAGCCTCTTCCTCACCATTTTATCCTCACAACAACCCTGTGAGGTAAATTAGGCTGAAGAGACTGTGACTGGCCCAGGGTCATCATGGCTGAGCAGGGGTTTGAACCCGGGTTTCTCAAGTCCTAGTCCATGGGTAGGCAAACTAAGGCCCGGGGGCTGGATCCAGCCCAATCACCTTCTAAATCCGGCCCAAGGACGGTCCGGGAATCAGCATGAGTAGAATGTGTCCTTTTATATAAAATGCATCTCTGGGTTATTTGTGGGGCATAGGAATTCCATTTCCCCCCAAAAAAATATAGTCCGGCCCCCCACAAGGTCTGAGGGACAGTGGACCAACCCCCAGCTGAAAAAGTTTGCTGGCCCTTGTCCTAGTCCGACACACTAATCACTACTGCAGGTTTTGTCCTTATTTGAGTTGCTGGTGCATCCTCTGATAAGCACTCACAGTGGCCTTCATGTGGGGTATGGATTCACATTTGTTTTTAACAATGATAGCAGGAAGACTGCTACACCCCCCCCCACTACATCCAATGTAGAAGTCTGAACGTCTCCTATCTCATCCTGTGGACTTCTGACCAAAGCCCTGAAGTGTTGCTTGAAGATATCTTTCACTTTGTTAACGCTGGAGTGAGTCCTGTAGGCAGAGTTGGGGGGATTTTTGTGTGGCATTCTTAATTAAACGCTCCAACTCTATAAGATGCTGTTTGTGCTGGAGGTGATCTTAAGGGCAGTGATGGAAAAGGGGCAATGGACTTTGCTGTCCGTGCTAAGCCATCACTTCTTGCCCTCTTCAGTTTATGATTATATGCAGTTTTGTTAATCGTTCTCCTTATTGGACTTTAACCTAGAACATTGATGCTGCCTTCTGATCTCCGTGTTAGGAGTGGCAGGCACAGCGCGTGGTTGAATTTTTCCACTGTTAGAAAGAAACTAGGCTTGCCATGGTTTTTTGTGGCAGGAGGGGAAACCTCTCTGGCAGGAGTAAGGTATGGGGGGCGGGGCGGGGGGGCGTTTCAACTTAAAGGCTAATGAAAGCCAGTGTGGAATAGTGGTTTATAGAGTGTCAGACTAGGACCAGAGAGACCCAGGTGCAAATTCTCCCTTGGCCATGATACAGTGTTAGAAACTCAGGTATATACTGTAAACCAGTCAGCACCAAATAGCTCCTGGAATCTAGGTTGTGGTCTCCAAAATTGAATATCTATTCACCAGGCAATTTGGGACTAAATGACCCTCAGGATCTCTCCCAACGTTACAATTCTATGATTTCCACTATGTTGCTTGACTGCAACTTGCTCTTACAACAGCTCACTTGTCCCAGTATGCAAGTAGGAAAAACACACTCAGTGGAAATGGAAATGGTATTAACTATGGATTAAGGCAAAAGTTTTTAAACTGTGGTTGCCATCCTGGCACCGAGAAATCTCCACATAGTCACTATTAGACCTGCACCAGTAGCAAAACATGCCTGGCGCCTGGCTGGTTTTGAACACTGGCCATGAAACTCTTCGGGTGATCTTGGATCAGTCACTATATCTCAGCCCAACCTACCTGATAATTCTTTTGAGGCTAAAATGGCGGAAAGGAGAAGAGTCCAGCTGTGGGGAACATGTGGCCCTCCCGATGTTGTACTCCAAAGTTTCCATCATCCTTGACTATTGACCATGTTGGCTGGGGACGATGGGAGCTGGTGTCCATCAACATATGAAGGGCCACAGGTTCTCCATGCTCAACATATAAGAAGAAGGATGGGATTAAACTGAATAATACAGTAATGTAGAGGAGGAGATGTCTTCAGGTTCTGCTTTGGGAATAATCTTATTAAATTGGTGATGTGATGTTGCATCTGGTGGTTCACTCTTTAGCCAGTTTCATGTTGAGTTTAAACTCTGAGCCATATCCTTCTAAGTAGCATGGATTCCTTGGTTTTGTTGGAAAAGTGGGAAATCAGTCTTAGCTGACTTGCTTCAGTTTGAAGCATGCTTAATTGGCATAGCTGCACTATAATGGAAAAGCTCATGGAGGGCTTAAATGTAAACAAAAAACAAATCAGGCTCTTCAGTAAAGGCAGAACTTTGCTTCTTTTAAATAGTAGTTTATTCAAAACAAATTCAGCTGAGGAACTGATGCTGCATTTAGCTTGTAACTTTTAGCATATACGGTTCCTAAATTTATCACTGCTCATGTGTACCCTTTTAATCAGTTCAGAAGGCGAATAGTTAATAGTGAATTTCGGTTTTGTATTTCCCAAAATCCCCTGTCAGCAAGCCTTTTGTCCTTCTAGCCAGAAGGATGACTTCCTATGAGGACTTTCCATAAGAGGGATTGTGTTAATTAGGGGTAGTTTAAGATAGAAGTCCTTATCTGGCGCGAGTCATTTATAAAGATCTTGTACTTCACCCCCCCCCATCTATTAATGATGGGTGGAGGGATGGAAAAGGGTCCTCTCTGGTACAGATATCCTTCTTGGGAAGACGTGGGTGGAATGCCTCCAGCAAAATGCTTTGATTAAGGGTCCAAGTTCGGATCACAGTGCTTGTAAGGAAAATGTTACCAAGGCAGAATGGCTGAATTTGCACAAAATTCTCTACCATGTTAATCTGGTAGCCTGTTAATCATTCCCTAGGAATCATCTCTCTCTCTCCCCCCCCCCACCTTGCAACAGTCCTAGGGAGGGTAGGTCGTGTGTGTGTGTGTGTGTGTGTGTGTGTGTGTGTGTGTATTTTCATGAAGGGTAAAGAAAAATGACTTTGCTTATTGCAGAGATATAGAGCACTCCAGGTGGTAGAAGGCCCCCTGTCCTAAGTTAGTCCTTTTCTGTTTGTTCTAGAATCCTGAAGAAGAGATCAGAATTTCTTCCTCCAGCATCCAAAGAAAGGGCAGAGGGAATGATTAGTGGTTTGAAGGTGTTGGCTGGGGCTGAAATCTTATACAGTACATGTGTTCTTGGGAAGTTCCAATGAACTTAGTGAGACTTTATTCCCTCCACCTTTACTGAGAACTGAGCTGTACCTTATACCCCTCCTGCATCCTCCTCATTGGAGACATTGCGATTTTGGGAGAACATTTGCTTAATGTGGGGATGTGGCTCCTGTGACAGCTGAGGCTGGGCAATCATGGTTTGAAGCAGCCTCCCCAAATCTGGTACCTTCCAGATGTTGTTGGACTTTGACTCCCATCATGCCTGTCCGTTGAGCATGCTGGGAGTAGAGGTCCAACAGCATCTGAAAGGCAGGGTACAAACTTGGGGAAAACTGATTTGTAGCTTTAAGGGCAGGTTCTGGTGAGAGTGTGGACATTGAATCCAAGACTTCTTGGAAAAGCCCCCTTCTCCTGTTGACATGCGATTCTGGTTAGGGGGCTACCTGACCTCTTCTTAGCTTTCCAAGTCATTGTTTGAAACTAAATATGCTTCAATAAACTGCTCAATAGGGCCTTTTAAAATGAAACAGCAAAGTAACAGCCTTACTTCCTGGTTCTTGTTCCTTTTTTTTTAAAAAAATGATATTTATTAAAGTTTCCAATAAAAAACATATAAACACAGACAGCAATGAAAACATACATAGACAAAAACAAAAAACATGTATAAATTCAAACCTTATTTTCTAAACCTAATTTCCCCGACCTCCTCACACCTCCCCCTTCTGTATTCTAATCTCATTTATCTTGTCAGCAAATCCATTCCCATATTTCCCATAGTTTTTGATAATTCTGTTCTTTTTCCTTAATCAACGCCCCTGCAAACCACTAATTTTTAAACCCATATCTTTCTAGCCTTCATTAATTTTATAATATTTATTAAGATAGTCTTTAAACTTCTTCCAATCTTCTTCCACTGTCTCTTTGTCCTGGTCTCGGATTCTGCCAGTCATCTCTGCCAGTCCCATATAATCTGTCATCTTCATCTGCCATTCTTCCAGGGTGGGTAGATCTGGTGTCTTCCACTTCCGGGTTCTTGTTCCCTGCAAAGCCTTGTAATAGACAAATGATTGCAGGACATCGTTTCTTCAGTCAAGGTGACGGTTAAAGGTGTTGTCATGAAACTTTAACTGGTAAGTGCTAACAAGACTTCAGTGCCTAAAGGTAGCCTAAAGTTCATGCTCTCAGTTCCTGCCCTTCATGCAACCAGGAAGTACGTCTCTTATTGGGCCATGAGGCTCGTTACTGTGCAGTTCACGGCAACCCCTCTGGGAACTCATTATCTGCACACTTCCCTTCCTGCCCAAATTCATTTCTCAGCTTATTTTGAGCTGAGCCCATAGCACACAGTGGCTTGTGGTTCTTGGCTAGTGGCTTAAACTCCTCCTCAGCTGCCATGTGAGTTGCATGGTTTTGCGAGTTTGCTTAGCTGAAACCGAATTTTGTGTAAATTCAGTTGGACTGCTTGAATTTCAACAACATCAGTATCTGGATGACTACAGTAGTAATAGAAGTAGCAGTACTAGTAATCATAATAAACTTTCAGGGATGAACCACCCAGGTTTGTGTGCAGCTTCTTGTGGGCATGCAGGATTGCCTCAGGACTAATCAGTTACCTCCACTATTACCTGCAGGGCCATATTACCTGTGTTGTCACCTTAGAATCATAGAATTGTAGAGTTGGAAGGCACCACGTGGGTCATTTAATAATAATAATAATAATAATAATTTATTATTTATACCCCACCCATCTGGCTGGGTTTCCCCAGCCACTCTGGGCAGCTTCCAACAGAATATTAAAATACAATAATCTATTAAACATTAAAAGCTTCCCTAAACAAGGCTGCCTTCAGATGTCTTCTAAAAGTCTGGTAGTTGTTGTTCTCTTTGACATCTGGTGGGAGGGCGTTCCACAGTGCGGGTGCCACTACCGAGAAGGCCCTCTGCTTGGTTCCCTGTAGCTTGGCTTTTTGCAGTGAGGGAACCACCAGAAGGCCCTTGGCGCTGGACCTCAGTGTCCGGGCGGAACGATGGGGGGGTGGAGATGCTCCTTCAGGTATAGTCCAACCCCCTGCAGTGCAGGAATCTTTTGCCCAACGTGGGGCTCAAACCCATAACACTGAGATTAAGAGTCTCATGCTCTACTGACTGGACTATTACAGCCTGCAATTGGGGACCTCCTCATCAAACCTTTCCTCAGGGTTTGCCTCAATGACTTGAACTTATCAGAGTGTGAGAGGTGGTGGCATGAAGACATGGGAGGCAGGCATAAACTGGTTGATATCCCTGTGGAGTCACTTTTAAGGCTATGACAACCTCTCTGTAAGGAGGATCTGTACTTATTCAAGGAGGATGTGTCATGTTCTCAGATCTTAAGGCAGTCTTAAGGTTATTCCCCTGCTCGATACTCTAGATGTTATTGGTAATTGCAACTGAGCAAATGAACTGGAATTCTTGGGACCAAAATCGAATGAAGGGAGCTTGCTTGAGCTCTTCCCTCCAACCCACCCGCAGGCAATTGTTTGAGCTCTGCTTTGCAGTAGAGTGAAAGGAAGAATTGGAGCTGTGGAGCCGAAGCTGTAGAGCTTGTGATTTCTCAACTCTCTTGGGTGCGGACTCTCAGGGTTATGCTGAAATAGTTGGGTGTGTAGAGCTGCGCTGGAGTGAATTTTGCAATCTACCACAAATGATGCAGTCAAGTTACCCTCAGTGGGGGAAATTGCAGAGGGTCAACACACTTGGAGCGCAATGGAGAACCTCCTTCGCTATCCACTTCAAGTGCAACTGAGTTCAGGGAAACACTGTGTAGTCTGCTCCCAGCCGTTCACCAGCACAGTATATGCTATGCAGAACAGAATTTGCTGTTTTGTAAATCCTGGCTCCAGTGTCAAAAGCTATTCCACACAACTTGGAAATGTCTGTATAGTGCTTCTCATGATCAGGGCTGCTGCCCTTAGCATCTCTTTCTCCATTTTTAGTCTTCTTCTGCTCTTTCCCTTGTCCAAAAGTTACAAATTCTGCAGAAAGCATCAACTGTTAGAACCAGATTGCCTCTGGGCCCTTGAAACACTCTCCATGCCAAGCCCCCCACTGGCCCTGCTTTTAACCTTCCTTGAGTGTTTTGGAACTCCATTAATGCCCTTTGCTTCTCTAGTTGGAGAATATATGGGAGCTAGCCTCCAATACAAAAGTGCAATTCAAATTTGTTGCACTTTTGCTTCTGGTCCCACCTACAAATAGTACGTGGCCCCTTGGAAAGTTGCCTAGAATTGACTGTGGCCCTTGGGCAGAGAAAGGAGCAGCTCATCCATGCCTTAAGTCTACTATGTGAGAACGGCTCCATTGACTCTATTAGACCCGTTCCAATCTAAATGGAGATTGTCGCTTTATGAAAAATTGAAGGGCCTGGGGCTTTCCTCACAAGAACTTATAGCCTCAGGTTTTGAAAAGGCTAAAAGGATGGTGAGCCAGCGAATAGGAGATGTAGAGCTTCAGGATCATATGAGCAAGATAGATAAATATCCAGCTATCCAAGATTATGGAAAAGGGTTTAATCTAACACCATATTTGCTGGATCTACAAATCGCAAAATACAGGCGGGCGTTTACCCTTACCAGATTTGATGTACTGCCATCTGCCTTACTAAAGGGCAGATACGAGGGCAAACCCTATGTTGAACGAGTTTGCCCATGTGGTCTGAAAGAGGTGGAAACGGCTTCACATGTGTTGCTACACTGCGACCTTTACGGGGATATTAGGTCACTGTTTATCTCCCCCATCGTTCAGAAATTTCCAGGTCGATCTGAACTTCAGCGGCTGAAAATTCTACTAGGAGATAAAAACCCAGAAGTAACACTGAAAGTGGCCAAATTTTCTGCGGCTGCGATCAAGCGGAGGGCATTAGCTGTAAAAAAGTAAAAGACTTGACCCCTGGACAAGCCCCCTTATCTTTTAAGCCTATACATATATTGCAGTGCATAAATGTGTATATATGTGTGTGTGTGTGTGTGTGTGTGTGTGTGCATATGTGTTGCTTTTTATGTATAATTTTACAATTTTTTTAAATTGACACCATTATTCCCTTTGTAAACTATTGTTGTTTTATGTTTCTCTGGTCTATGACCGTAATAAACTCAATTCAATTCAATACTATGTGAGAAATAAGCAGGTGGAGAACTTGGGCTTACTTTGTGCAGAGTATTCTAAGTGAAAGAGAAATCTCAGAAGCTTCTATCCATGTTGAGAGAGCTACCCTATTGCTGTTAATTGATGCTCTTGGGTCTCATGTGAGATAGGTTATTTCTGCTGAAGCTGTGAATTTGGCAGCCCCAGTATTTAACGAAGGTATCCAGCAAGCCAAAAATATATCCTCACATACTTGCATGATTTCACACGTCCTTCTGTGGATGAACTGTCAGCTCTGGCCATTCAGAGTTCCATTTCTCTAACCATTTTTAGTGGACCACAGGCCTTCAGTTTAGCACAGGCATTTTCGGTTTGAGCTGTGCACCTGGGCCAGGCCGTGATCCAGAAAGCGACTGTGCAGTGTGCCAGCTGAGCAAATGCTTTTGTCAGCTGCTTATCTGGGGAGCAGGACACTTTCTCCAGGCTTTAAAGTCCACTTTCCTGCTGGAGTTAATGATGAGGCTCCAGGTCCTGCTCTCCAGCTGAGATATTTGAATGTGTCAGAGTCCTATTTACTCTGTGGGGTTGGACTTGGCCTTTATTTGCTTAACAAGCTGGAAGCATTTCTCTGCCAGGGTGTTGTGGTAGGTGACTGACAGCTCGGTCAGCTGGGGAGTGGAGCTGGAGGATGGAGGCTTTTGCATTTGGCTTTGGTCTCCCTGTCCCTCCCTCCCCTCCCCCAAGCGAAGGCATCACTCTGCTGTGGAATTGGGGAACCTTTTCCATCACCTCCAGGACTGTATGCCAGCAATAGGCGGGGCCAGAAGCATAAAAGAGCAGATCGATGAAGGTCAATTTTACCTTTCTGCATGTACACCCACACCACCCTCCATCCGGGCAAGCAAGAAGGATTATTCAAGTTCAAGGACACATTCCAGTCAGGCTAAAACGAGCTGAGTGCAAAACTACGCCAGAGAAGGGAAGGGAAAGTTCCAAGTGCCATAGAGTGAGCAGCCTAGAGGGTCGCACCTGCCCTGCCAGGCCTGAGGTCCCTGAATTAATTGGTGTTTAATTCACACTTTAAAATTTGTGTGTGTTGTATGTTTTTTATTTTGTAGAACTCATCATAGAGCGGAGTCCCATGTTCCATCAGTACGCAGCATTGGGGTTGGGGGGGGGAGGAGAGAAAGGGGAACTCTCTCCTTCACAAGCGAAACTTCTTAATACTTGTTAGCCCAAGTTTTAAAAGTGTGTATTATCTTGTAAAATTTTCAATGTAAATAAAAATAAGTGTCAGAATTTAACCAACATCTAGAAGATGAAACTTGTTTCCTAGTACAGCGGAACCTCGGTTTCTAAACGTCTCCGTTGACGAACGATTCAGAACTCGAACGCCGTAGTTTTTCATATTAATTTTTCCGTTTGGAGGTTTCTGTATCGAGTTCTCGGTTTTTGAACGTTTCGAAATTCAAACAGTCTTCCGGAACAGATTATGTTTGAAAACCAAGGTTCCACTGTACACTAGAGGGGAAGAAGTTCTGGAATGAGAAGGACTGAATTCAGCAAAATAACATTTTAAGGTGACTGGAAGGCTGCATCTGTGGCCAACAGAGACTTCCACCTGTGTGACAATTTAGAGTCTGGTTAAATCCCTTTTGGGTGCTGCAGGCTCTGGAAATTTTAATCCTAGAATTGCAGAGTTGGAAAGGACCCTGAGGGTCATCCAGTCCAACCCCCTGCAGTACAGGAATCCTGCCCACAGCTGTCCTTTGGCGGGCTTATACCACCAACCTTCTGGTTAACAGCCAGATGCACTGACCCTTTGAGCCATTGGACTCCTTTTGTTTCTGTGATGGTTTTGCTTGTCATTGTCTCAAACTATTTAAAACCGAGATCAGACCATGAAGTGGGGGAACTAGGATAATTAGGTTCATTGGTTCCCTGAAAAACAGCTAATTTTAAAACTCTTATCTGAAATTCTCAAGATTTTGCGGCAAAAAAATCCACTTGTACATTGAACTGTGGGAACAGCACTTACAGGTTAAAATTGACCCCATAAAGTGGAACAAAATCTGGAACTTAATCCCATTTCAAGTTATTCATTGATGGTGCCTGATTCCCTGCACTCTTAGCAAGATTTCAAGTACAAATAGCCCACTATGTTGGAGAGGCTGTGGACGGGCAGATACCTATTTTCATATGTGGTGGTCAGGTGAGAAGATGCAGGAATTCTCAGGATGGGTGGTAACCTTTTACAAAATGGCACTTATAACGGGTCAGGTACTAATTAAGAGTCCAGGATGGTGTTATCCATCTTTGATGACGGAAGTAAAAAATGTTACCAAAAAAGGCTTATTAAAATTATTAATATCAGCAGCATGCTTGAGGATAACTGGAAGGTCAACAGTTAGGAGACAACTTGGGACAATTATGTTGATGGAAAAACTGACACAGAAGGTGAAGGACAGGAACAATTTTTCAAAAGGCAGAAGGAAAATGTTAAGTAGCATGGTATTTCTTAATTAAATACGTAGCACTAAAGGAACATAACTGATAACCATAGGCCACACACAGCCTATGTGTAATGGCTGTATAAGATGCCAGCGTAAACAAAGAAGGGTCATTCTGGTCATATGTAAAGAAGAACAAATATTTTACAGTAAAACAAAGATACAAGCAATGCTCTTAGCTATATGCTAGTTATATGTGTTTACTTTTTTGTCACAAAAGCAAATTTTATTTTAGAAAGAGAGAGCCAAGAGCAACTGCAAGTGGAGTTTGGGAAGAGAGATTCTGGGACACAGTGTCCCGAAGGAAGCTCAGGGGAGATCTTGTTGGAAGTAGGTCTCAATGCCCTGAGCTTCTGCTTCTTTCTTCTGGGTGACCTAAATAGCTGTGCTAAGAACAAATCTGGATCAAGGGAAGGAGAGAGTGGGGCAAACCTTGTGTCAACGTTTCTTACTGCCCAACAGGCATCACTTCATCAGAATAACGTTTATTGCATATTCCTCTTGCGGCTGCTTTGTACAAGTAGTATGGATTTTTTTGTGTGTGATCAGCATTAATGCATATTGCAGCTTTCCTAGTCTTTGGAATAAGTGCATGGCTGACTAAGCTTCAGGCTTTTTTAAAAAAAATACTAAAGATTTTCATGCTTCACAAAAAATGTGCATTGTCTTTTCTCAAGTCGTATAGTCCTTTTTTACATTTGATGTGAGAAATATTAACCACCCCAGTCCCCTCTCCCCCACCTTCTTCTGTATAAGGTGGGGGAGAGAGGGGACTGGGGTGGTAATATTTAGTATATTTGTGGGGTTTTATGCCAGTGTCACTTAAGCAGGTTCACTAATTCATCTATTTTATACGTACATGTATTAAGGGACGCAGGTGGCGCTGTGGTCTAAACCACTGAGCCCCTTGGGTTTGCCAATCAGAAGGTCAGCAGTTCGAATCCCTGCGACGGGGTGAGCTCCCGTTGCTTGGTCCTAGCTTTTGCCAACCTAGCAGTTTGAAAGCACGCCAAAAAAAGTGCAAGTAGATAAATAGGTACCGCTCTGGCGGGAAGGTAAACAGCGTTTTCGTGCGCTGCTCTGGTTTCGGTGTCGTGTTGTGCCAGAAGCGGCTTAGTCATGCTGGCCACATGACCCGGAAAAAATGTCTGTGGACAAACATCGGCTCCCTCAGCCAGTAAAGCGAGATGAGCCCGCAACCCCAGAGTCATCTGCGACTGGACTTAACTCTCAGGGGTCCCTTACCTTTACCTTTTATATATATATATTATGTATACACACATACATTTTTCTTGGTAGTGAGAGAGGTTGGGGGAGCCTAGGGCATGGTTGGTTATCTTTAGTTGGCTGCAGTTAGATTTGTTCATGGCGGTGGGGGTTGTTGGGCCAGGTCAGCCATATTGATTCAAATGCTGTCGGTGAGTTCTTGTAGTCTTGTTGGGCTGTGTATGTGATAAAGGGGAGCCATACTGGAATGAAGGCATATATTCTATTTGTCCCCGTGACAGTTTCATTCAGTCTATTGGTTAATTTTTCTAATAAGGCTGTTTCCCATATAGTTTGATACCATTGGCCCATGTTTACTCCTGACAGGTTTCTCCAGTGTCTGGCTATGTTGTTTCTGGCTGCTGAGAGTAGGTAGGTTATGAGCTCTTTATAGTGTGTGTGAGCATTATTATCTTGGAAGATGTTTAGCAGGGCTAGTTCTGGGGTGACTTCTAATAGCTGTTTAAGTTCCACCTAGGCTGCAAATGGAATTGCAAGCAAAGCCACGAATAGTGTGGGCTGCAGCCCTGATTCACGCAAAACTGTGAGCAAAAAATTAAACATTCTCAAAGGATTAATAATAATAAAAAGTTTGGAGCCCAATTACCTAGCATTGCTTTCAAACTGGAAGTGAACCTGTCTAAGTATGCTCTGAGAAAACACCTAGTTAAATCCTTGCCCTTTTTGTAAATCATGCATTTCCTGAACAAGCAGGCATAATAGCTGGATTAGAAACATACTGGTTTTGCAACTAAAGAAAGCCTTTTACACCACCACAATGTCTGGGCATGCAGTGCACATGGCTTAGAGGCAAGGGAGCAGTTGTGAAGTGGAATTAATTTATTTTTTAGTGCATAGGAAGATCACTCCGTTGAGGACAAGGGGCCACGACCGAGTACAGGGCTGCCCCACAATCGGTTGCTCCGGATTTTATCAGAAGCCAAGCTGGTAAATAATTGCTGGCAAAGCAGTGTATGTTTCACCATGAGATGGAAAGTAAATGTCAACTTTGTTTGATAGTCATAAATGGTGGCAATAAATGCAACAAACATGAGCTATGGGATGATATTTATAAAGCTTGCCTTGAAATATGCCCCCTGCGTGCAAAGAATAGCAGACTTTTTATTTGTTCTCTCCTGTCTCCACCCCTCCCTCCCTGTTTTGTTTTTTTAAAAATATTTATTTATGGTTTTCAGTTATAACAAAGAAAACATTTCACAAATCAACCAACGGTAATTCTGTCATTTTCAATCTTGACTTCTCTCCCCCTCTTTCTGCGGTTCCTTAACATTGTTTTTGTCTTTCCTGCATATCCCAAATTGTTTCAACCTATTCTTTTTTTTATCTGTTACTTTTTAGAAACTGCAAGCTTTTACAATAGTCCCGCTAATGTCTTGATCTGTTTGTGATTTGTTCGTAGGTATTCAATAAACCATTTCTTAATAAATAGTTTGTTATTTCCCTCCCTATGTGTCAGAGCAGGGGTTCCCTATGCACTGCCCATGTATGCCATGGTACTTGAGAAGGTCTTCATTGGCACCCCCAAGCAGAGGCCCCTGACTCTAAGCATTCATTTTTTTTAAGTCTCCAGATTTCCTGTAAAGAAAGTTGTGAGGCAAAATATGCACATATCCTTCTAAGTGATGTCTGCTAAACTCCTGTCAGTGTTTTCAGCCAATGAGTGACTCAGAGCTGTGAGTGATGAGTGACTTGTTGGAACACAGGGCATTAGGAATCCCTGGTGTCCTAAAGAGCTGCTGTTTTCTCCTCCCTTTTCATGCACTTTTCCTGCTTCTGCCTTGTTTTCTGGCTCTTCGAATCTCTGTAGCCTGTCTCTTTCTGTTGCGGATGCGTCTTTCTTGTGGTAGGTTCTTCTGAGTTCAGATATAATTTGTACCCTGCCCATCTGACTGGGTTGCCCCAGCCACTCTGGGTAGTTTCCAGCATATATAAAAACATGGTAAAACATTAAACCTTAAAAAATCTTCCCTATAAAGGGCTGCCTTTAGATGTTTCTTAAATGTTATATAATTACTTGTCTCCTTAACATCTGGTGGGAGGGTGTTCCACAGGGCGGGCGCCACTACTGAGAAGGTCTTCTGCCTGGTTCCCTGTAGCTTCACTACTCACAGTGAGGGAACCACCAGAAGGCCTTCAGTGCTGGACCTCAGTGTCCGGGCTGAACGATGGGGGTGGAGACGCTCCTTCAGGTATATTGGGCCAATACTGTTTAGGGCTTTAAAGGTCAGAACCAATACTTTGAATTGTGCTCAGAAACGTATTGGGAGCCATTGTGTTACATGGTCTCGGCAGCTGCTCCCAGTCACCAGTCTAGTTGCTGCATTCTGGATTAATTGTAGTTTCTGAGTCACCTTCAAAGGTAGCCCCACATGGAGCTCATTGCAGTAGTCCAGATAACCAGAGCATGCACCACTCTGGCGAGACAGTCCGCAGGCTGGTAGGGTCTCAGCCTGCCTATCAGATGGAGCTGGTAGACAGCTGCCCTGGGCACAGAATTGACCTGTGCCTCCAGGGACAGCTGTGAGTCCAAACTGACATACAGGCTACATGGTTATTTTCTCCAAATACTATTACACAAGATGGATGTATGGATGTTTAAGAATGTCCCCCAGCTCATGTAAAAACAAAGAGGCTTGGTCATTTCTCCTACTGTGCAGGAGCTAAAACCAATTGTACCATATGGTTGACTTGCATCACAATTGTATACATGTCTACTCAGAAGTAAGTCTCTTCGTGTTTAATGGGGCTTACTCCCATGTAAGAGAACATAGGATGGCAGCCTATGTTTTGGTTTAAGGTTTGGCATTGGAAGGGAGGGTTCTTGCATGTACAGTGGTAACTCAAGTTAAGTACTTAATTCGTTCTGGAGGTCCATTTTTAACCTGAAACTGTTCTTAACCTGAAGCACCACTTTAGCTAATGGGGCCTCCTGCTGCTGCCGCACTGCCGGAGCCCGATTTCTGTTCCTATCCTGAAGCAAAGTTCTTAACCTGAAGCACTATTTCTGGGTTAGCGGAGTCTGTAACCTGAAGCGTATGTAACCTGAAGCGTAACCGAGGTACCGCTGTATTTAAGAGCTCCATGGTAGGCAGAAATTCAGTAGGTTTAAACTTTCCTAGTATGAAAATACAAATATGCACCCACTTCATGGCAGCCATTTTGCGACTGGCACCCACAGTATTTCAAAATGTGCCCGCTGGTCCAAAAGGTTTGGTAAGCCTTTTGTTAGAGGATCCTGAATTCAGTTTTAAGAGAAATGTTGGATTTAGCGTATTTATACTAAACTCAGATTTCATTTTAGACCAGATAATGAACATAATGAATATATGTTTATATAATGAATATCCCTTAAAATCACTTGTCTTAACTCATTATTTCAATATGCTTTTTTATGGCTTTTATCTGCTGCTTATATATAATTTTTTTTTTTTATAGTATCCTGATAACCTGCACAAAGTTTTGTGTGGCTCCCAGATGGGGCCTGGAGTTTAGTTTATTTATAGCAACTTCAGAAGAAACAGTGCCTGGCTCAAGGTGGCTGCTTCCTCACTAAGAAACACTTAATATATCTACTCTGATCCTCTTGTTTTCAACCAGGCTGTGTATTGTTCCCCATAAAATCCAGGGTGATCATTCCTGCTTTGTAAAAGCTCCCCAGCTGGGTCAGGTTGTTCTTACTCAATGATCTGCCTTCAAAACCCTTGAGGGCTTCCTGGCCTTTATTAGCAGAGAATTGTGTGTCTTTCACACCTTTGACAAATTGACCATGGAGGAGTTGGCTAAATCGTATCACAATATAAGTTTTCAAAGGGAGCACACAGAACAACCTGTTCCTCAGCAAGCAAATTTAGCCCTTCAGCTTTGTTGCGGCCTCAAATATTGTTGTGGCCTCAAAAGAACCAGTAGCTTTATTTGCATGGCATGACAGTGTTTAGCTAAATTTCTGGTGACTGGGCAAAACAGAGAGCACAGCTGTTGCAACAGGAGAACAGGCCTGTTAGCAGGATGCTGAAGCTTACCTGTACTTTGGTACCAACTCTAGCTGCTTTATGTAAATTTGTACGGTGAGAAGAGCCTGTCTTTGCTTGAGAAGTTTGGAGGAGCAAGTCAGTTGCTAGCTTTCTGTAGCTCGGCTTTTGCATTCCTGCAGTTGATGCAATAGGTTGTTGTGAGTTTCTTAAGCACATCCCACACACTTCTTTCTCTGCACTTAATAGCAACTCATGTAGCATCCTGACCTGAAACCTCCTCACCTGCCTTTGTGCCTCAAGCTCTACTGACCTCCTCACCCCTGCCAACCAGCCAACTTCCTGAGTCCCTTAATCTTTCCTCCTAGTATTTAAATGGCATATGTGTCTGGTCTGCAGTTGGTGAGACTCCAGTGTGGGTGAAAAATAGCAGGGGATAGGTGGAGAAGAGAATGCATTTACTACTGACTTCCTCCCTGCCTTTGAAAACAGGGATCAGAGAGAATGGAGGACATTGAACTCTTCCCTTGGAAAAGTCTTAAACATTCCTGGTCTTCTCCACCTGGGATTAAAAAGTACAGGTGGGGAACTGAAAAGTGTTTCCCAGCAGATGTGCCTGGTGGAAATCTCGAACAGGCTTGAGTGATCTAACACAATGACTTGGCGTTAAAAGCTAAGTTTTATCTGCCTGCCTGCTGGCCACTTGTCTTTTTTGGAGATTGCCCAAAGGCACAGATCTAGTCACCATGCTTACAGAATCATAGAATTGTAGAGTTTGAAGGGACCACAAGGGTCATCTAGTCCAACCCCCTGCAATGCAGGAATCTCTTTCCCCAGTGTGGGGCTTGAACCCACAACCCTGAGATTAGAGTATTGTGTTCTATTGACTGAGCTGGTTTAGTTTTCACAATAATGTAGTTAAATTTCTGTACTAAAAGCATTGCAGAGTCTGTGCCAAGAAATACATATTCTGTAACTGGAATAAATGCTGGAAATTTGAATGCATCTGCATGCAGTTACATAATTAGCATGCTTTATGCTTCCACATTTTTTTAAAAAAATCAAAATATCACTCTTGTGTCAGTGCACAGCCTAGAAGAGGAGAGGCATTTTAGGGGCTTCATTTCTCTTGATTAGGGTTTCCCCCCCGCCCTGCGCTAAATACTATCGTCTTGACATGGTAGAGTTGCAACCTTTACATTTCCGTATGTTTTTAAACGTCAGAGCCCCAGCATGGATGCAGCCTGAAACATCTCGCTTTGTTCCCTATTGTGGTCTGTGTGTAACTGATCCCCAGTTCTACACAATGAAAGTGATACTTCCACGTAAGCACTTTCCTGAGCCTGCTTACATGATAAGGAGTCCCAGGGTCATCAGAGAGGCTAGGTAACTGAGAGTTATCTCAAATCAACGGCTTCACCTCTGACTGTGTGTTTACAAAGAGGGCACATTCTGACATGAATGTACAACTGAGAGGATAAGCTGGCCTGCCATTAACACCTTCTGACATGTGTGCTTGGCCGGCCATCATCAGCCCTGTGCTAGATGGCTATTTCCCACAGTAACCTATTCTGACTCTGTCAATATACATGATGGGAAATGTAAAATGGCAGCTTAAGTAATTGCTTCCTTGGATTCATCTGTGAATTCTTTTGGATAAAGCAAGGTGACTGCTGTCTTTTTCAACTGCTCTCCTTGGACAGATGTTGCAGCTCTTTGATCCTTCAGAAGGAGCCAGTCTCTTGTATCTGTTCCTCCTGTTTGTCTGCCTTTTCCCCCCTTATCTCATGCGCAGCCACCTGTGGGAAGCCATACAGCAGATTTGAGCAGCTCTATTCCCGTTAACAAAAGTAGTTCTCCTTGCATTGGGTGTTTGCAAAGCTTGGCACGGGTCCCAGGGTGGTTGAACAAACAATTTAAGCTGGAGCAGGTTAGTTCTTACTTTCTGATCAAGGACACGAAATGTATGAGGGTGTGAGGGGTAGGTTTCCATTGTCTTAATTCAGAATGTTCTGTATAAATAACATCTCATTGGGCTTATTCGCCTGAGCTGTGTTCACAGGGTGTGTTAAAGCTGCACTCACAAGGTTAGATTCTTGGTTTAGTGTGTACTTACTCAGTAAATTATGAATGCTGCAGGTTTGAGAGGCCTAGCTTTAAAATATCTGTGGCCCCGGTGCTTCCCAATCCTGGTGCTTATTCATAGAAGCATAGAATTGTAGAGTTAGAAGGGACCCTGAGGATCATCTAGTCCAACCTCCTCTTGGGCTTGCCAATCAGAAGGTTGGCGGTTTGAATCCCCAAGACAGAGTGAGCTCCCGTTGCTCTGTCCCTAGCAGTTCGAAAGCACACCAGTGCACGTAGATACACAGGTACTGCTGTGACAAGAAAGTAAATGGCGTTTCTGTGACTCTGGTTTCCGTCATGGTGTCCCATTGCGCCAGAAGCGGTTTAGTCATGCTGGCCAAATGATCCGGAAAGCTGTCTATGGACAAACACTGGCTCCCTCAGCCTGAAAGCGAGATGAGCGCCGCAACCCCATAGTCGCCTTTGACTGGACTTAACCGTCCAGGTTAAACAATTCTGTTATTAATTTCAGTTTCCCCTGATAAACACAGGGGAATAAATCAGGTTTTTGGATTAAACCCCCAAAAGGCACAGAGACTGCTGAGACTTTGTGTGTTTGTGGGGGGGAGAGACTGGTTACAGAGGAAACACTAACATCTTGAAAGCAGGAACATCTGGCTTGGCAATGAAGTGGAGCTTTTGAATGTTGAGCTCCCTCCCCATGCTCTAAAGTTATTGTCGCTATTGAAGACTGAAGGTGGAGTTAGGCCCAAGGCCTGAAACTGAGCCAGCGTGC
Source organism: Podarcis erhardii (assembly GCF_964252035.2). NCBI lineage: Eukaryota > Metazoa > Chordata > Lepidosauria > Squamata > Lacertidae > Podarcis > Podarcis erhardii. The sequence continues at coordinate 34,406,202 of NC_138498.1, forward strand.
CTGAATCCCTCTCTCAAAAGTCACGTGACTGCACAGCAGAGAGAACGGAGTCCTTGTGCTGGAGATCCCGTTTTCTGTAGGGACTTGTCTGGCTCAGCCATTCTCTTGTCCCTTTGCATCACTCAAGAGAGCCGCGTTATCCTAGTGAGATTAGTGCCACAAGGCGAGGAGCCAACGCCGTTTCCCTCAGAGCGTTGTTTTATTGAGCTTGTGCATTCTGCAACATGTTCTCGGCACAACATAATGGTGCATTTAAGGTGGGTTCGTTCTGCCTTCTTAGTTCTGCTATGCTTTTCCCCCAGTGTTGCTGCATTAGAGGGGCTGTGTGCAGCTCAACAAAAGTGAGATGAGAAACACTCAGAACATTTGTGGTGTGAGGAAAAAGTTGCAGGATTTCAGCAGAAGAAATGCCCTGACAGGAAATGAAGCAGTGTGACAACCCCAGAACATTTGCAGGTGCAAATAGTATTGAAAAGGGGATTGCTTATGACTCCTCTCATAGCATAATGAGTACAACTCATTAATGAACAATAGAAAGGAGGGGCTGTAGGAGGTTATCATCCTGGCAGGGGATTGTGATAGTCTAAACAACCTATATGCCATTCAAGGAATAACTATCCTAGATAAGCCTTGCTGTGATGCAAGCAAACAATTGAGATGTGTGCTCCGTGCTTGAGGAGCCGGGAGTATGCATGGGGACAGAAACACTAAATGTTTCTGGGTCTTGATAGTAGGTGGTTTCAAGCTAGGTGAAGCCATGTCTAGCCACTCTGGACAGTAGTGATTAATACTCTGTTCTTTCAATAAGTTATTGGGGTGGCTTGCAATAAAATATTGAAGTACAATACAACAATGTAATACAGTGGTACCTTGGGGTACAGAAACTTCAGGTTACAGACTCTGCTAACCCAGAAATATTACCTTGGGTTAAGAACTTTGCTTCAGGATGAGAACACAAATCGTGCTCTGGCAGCGCGGCAGCAGCAGGAGGCCCCATTAGCTAAAGTGGTGCTTCAGGTTAAGAACAGTTTCAGGTTAAGAACGGACCTCCGGAACGAATTAAGTTCTTAACTAGAGGTACCACTGTATGCTAAAAAGCACTGTAAAGAAATATTTACAAGCCAAAGTGGACTGTCAGGGGCACCACAAAATACCTGTTTCACAGAAGAAAAGCTGACAATGCTCAGAACCCTCTCCCTGCAAAAAACCAGACAAAATACCTATGAAACAAGTAAAGCACACAGAAATACCAGACCATCCACTATGAAACAATCAAAAATATCCCTCTCAGTGTTTTTTAACTGAGAGTCTGCAGGTGTCCTTTGTGGGTGTCAGAGGGGGGTGTCTGCTGGAACCCTGGGTGTCACATTGGGGAATCCTAGGCATGGGGTTTCCTAGAATGAAGGAAAGGTCCTTGTGCATGAAATGTTAGTGCTTATCTAGATTTAAAATAGCCTTTCAACCGTCTGAACTGTGCCTTTACTAGCAATGATGACTATTTTGGCTCAAAATCCTTGTCAGCAAGGTCTCTCTTGGAGAGCTCAAGTTTTCCAAAGAAGCCCTTTAATCAAAAGTCAATATGTACCCGGAATTAAAAAGGGAAGAACAGAAGACGAAGTGGACTCTGCAGTGGAAGGTCAAGTGGGTCATCCATTCTTTGGGTGACGTGTTGCATTATAGGAAAGCAGGAGGGTAGCAGCACCCAGCAAATAGAGATCAAATGAAAGGAAACCCAGATAAGAGAGAAGTACTGTTGGCTTGCCAGGAATTTTGGCTAGTATCAAAAAGTGGTATTCATTCTACTTTGGATGGGGCTGTACTGCCCTCGTAGGAGCAAGTGTGCAGCTTGGGCCATACACTTGGACCCTGGTGGTTTTTATCAGCTTTGGTTGATTCAACAACTTAGTTCTTTCTTGAAGACATTAGTTATCTATGTTTTGTTTACTCCCAGACTAGACTTATGCAATGTGTTCTTCGTGAGGCTGCCTTTAAAAACTATTCGGAAGTGTAACTTGGCCCAAAATATGGAAGCCCGATTTGTTCCGACTTCATTTGATTACCTGTCCATTTCTGGGCTTAATTTATAATGGAAGGTTTGGCCTTTAAGTCTTTAAATGGTCTTGGGTATGGTTACCTAAAGCACCACTTGCCCCCATAGCAACCTGCCCGGGCTTTCAGATCAGCTTTGCCATCCTAGTTTGCTGTGCCATTGTCCTTGCATGACCAAGCAAGTGGGTATCAGAGACAAAGGGCTGCTTTGTGGGCTGCACCAAGGCTTTGGAACACCTTCTCTGTGTGGATTACAGCAAACGCTAAAAAATCAGCCAGTGTTGAATGTGTTGGGAACAGTGTTAGAAATTAGCCAGGGACCAAGCGCATTTTGCAACTGGCATAGGTCCAGTTGCAACCACTTGAGAGATTTCTGGATGCCAGGCTGGTGACTGGGGAAAGCAAAATGTCGCTTAGAGAAGGATCTGAAATAATTTCCCAGTAGCTTGAATTTGTTTTACAGTCGTACCTCTACTTATGTATCCCTCTGGATACAGAATCTTCAGGTTACGGCCACAGCAAACCCAGAAGTGTATACTTCCGGGTTTCACCACGCGCACATGTGCAGAAGTGCTCAATCGCACCGCGTGCGTGCACAGAAGCGCACCTCTGTTTACATTATTTTGGGGGGGGTGAACGGACCCCCGGAAAGAATTAAGTTTGTATCCAGAGGGTCCACTGTATTCTGGATTGTTTTATTCAGTGTTTTAATGTGTTGTAAACTGCTTTGAGATTTGTTCTTTGAAATATAAAGCAGTGTAGAAATGAAATTGTTCTTATTCTTAATAATAATATTTCAACTGGGGGTGCGGGGGTGGGATGACACCTAGATATTCCGTTGTGGCAACCATAACCTAGGTTTAAGGTGCCATTTGGCAATTAGCTTATATATCTGAGGTACTAACACTGGTTAGCAGTTGAGTCTCTGGAACATAACCAGGCAATAGGATTTGATTGTTTCACTTTTGGTGTGGCTGTGGTGATTGTCTGCCCTTACTGTTCTACAGAGCTAGGACAATTCTATTAACATGTCAGTAAGCTTTGAGTCAAAAGCTGGGCAGTTTCTTTCTTTGGTTTTTCCATAGAAACTTGATAATTAAGGCCAACACCCTGTAAAAATTCTGTTTGAAATTCAGCTGTGTGTATGGTCTCTGCCCATGGCCTGACATTTGTATGTGGGCCCTGCACGAGCAAATTCTGAAGGCTTGTGCATCAGTGCAAACGTGTTTAACAGCTGAAACTTGCAGTAGAGTGCATTAAAAAGCATTATGGAACATGTGACTTTGTGGCTTTGTGTAATCGGTGATGGACAGGATGCAGGCAGCCTCACCAGTGCCAGATGGCAACCGCAAACCGAGTGGTTGCAAGAATTGGCCCTTTTGCTTTTCTGCTGTCATTGGCAGCCAGGATGTTAAGTGGGCAGGTATGATTACCATAGTGTTCTGCACTGAGGCTGCTGATAGCCTGCTCACTGGCGGAAGCTGCCTTCCCACCTCTCTTTAGCAAGTAACCACAATGCAAGTTTATGCTGCTTTCCTTCCTTTAATAAAGTAAACTTTGTGTGGGCTGGCAGGCACATTCCTGCCCAAATAGTTCTTCATGCTAACAGTGCAAGAATTGTGCAGAGAGGCTACCTTTTGTCGCAGCCCCTCTACCCAGGAGTAAGTCTCACTGACTTCAGTGGTGATTCATGGATAGGATTGAGCTGCCTGTGCCATGCAGTGCTTGGGTGTAAGAGGGGAACAGGACAGGTAGGACAGAGCCTAGCCTAGCCATAAGGTGCAGCCGTGAGCTAGGGAAAGTTAACTGTGCATTGCTCTCCTTAACATTCTTCCACTGAAGAAACTTTGGGTGGAGGTGGGATGCTGAGTTGGGCAAGTCCCCACCCCCATTATGCACAAAATGGCATTGCACAAGTCTAATAGTGACATTTAAAAATACTTTGTTTGTTTGCTTGTTTGTTTCAAAGGGATGTTTAATCTGCAGGTAAAGGTAAAGGGATCCCTGACCGTTAGGTCCAGTCGCAGATGACTCTGAGGTTGCGGCACTCATCTCGCTTTACTGGCCGAGGGAGACAGCGTACAGCTTCCGGGTCATGTGGCCAGCATGACTAAGCCGCTTCTGGCGAACCAGAGCAGCGCACGGAAACGCCATTTACCTTCCCACCGGAGTGGTGCCTATTTATCTACTTGCACTTTGACGTGCTTTTGAACTGCTAAGTGGGCAGGAGCTGGGACCACTGTGGGGATTCGAACCGCCAACCTTCTGATTGGCAAGCCCTAGGCTCTGTGGTTTAACCCACAGCGCCACCCACATCTGCAGGTACTGGCTGCTAAATGCTGTATCTGAAATTCCAACTAAGCATCAAGAAGAACTTTTTGACAGTAAGAACTGTTTGACAGTGGAGCAGACTTCCATAAGAGGCGGCAGATTCTCCTTCCTTGTAGGTTTCAAAGCAGAGGTTGGATGGCCACCTGTCACATATGATCTAGTTGAGATTCCTGCATTGCAGAGGGTTGGACTAGATGACTCTCGGGGTCCCTTCCAACCCTTCAGTTCTACAATTCTGTGGGTTAAGGGGGCAGGAGATGCTGCCTCCCAAGATGGAAAGGTAACATACCCTGCTGAAATTTTCATCCTTAGGTCCTGCTTCTTTCCATCCCTTTCATTCCATCTGATTCCAGAGTCCTCAATAAATTGCATGATAGTGAATGCAAGTCAACCATTTGGGTCACTAGTCTGCTTGTAACCAAGTCTGACTAGGGGTTATGGGACTGCAACCCACAATGAAGATCAGCCTGAAAGCTCTGCACAAAGCTGTTTTTCTGGTTTAATGTGTTTAGCCTTAGAAGTTTCAGTCTGAAACTGCCCAGAGTTTCTTGTGCTAGCTGGCTCATGGATGGTTTTGGCTTGGATAACCCAGCTCCAGATGCCCCATGCCTGCAAGTGCTGGCGACTGCCTGCTTTCCTTCACCGTAAAACAATGGCTCCAAAGCAGTAAATGGAGACTAAACAGAGCCAGGTTCAAGCTGTAAACATTCCTCCCCGTGGCCCAGTGTCATCCTTCAGTTTTTCCATTAGCACTGCTTTTAGGGATTCCTCACCTTTGCATTCCCATGCAAATTGAGATCATGTGCAATTTGTAGTTGCGCTGTCAGGGGAGTGACTTCCTAAGTGCTTGGGTTTTTTATATATAAATATTTGAGGCTTTGTACAAAATGGCACAGAGCTGGAAAAAGTTGGGAAGGTGATTGATGGCCCTTGTGTCAAGCAGAGTAATGGCTGTCTTCTTGCTGAAAACCAGTGGTGTACATTTAAATCCCAACTTGCAAAGGCATGTTGGGTGGCCTTTGCCAGCCCACTATAATGGGCTCCTTGCCTCAGTTCCTCACTTGGAAAATCAGAGGCATTGTGGGCTACATAACCCAGATGAGAATTAACTGGTTCTGTTGTAAATAACTACATGCAAGAGTAGAGCTATAGCTCGGGGGTAGAGCGCATGCATTGCATGCAGGAAGGGATCTGTTTCAACCCCTGGCGTCTCTTTTCTGAAACTTTGGAGAGCTGCTGCCAGTCAGTGCAGACCAGCCTTCCTTAACTGGTTGGGAGCTGTAGTCCAGGCAGCATGTGGAGGGTTGAGGAATGCTAAAGTATATGATGCAGATCTAGATGGACCATTGTCCTGTATGCACCCAATACCTTGAAACACCCAAAGCACATTCTTGCCCTAAAAGAATTCTAGGTGCTGTAGTTTGTTACGGGTTGCTGAGAATTGTGACTCATGGGTAAACTACACTTCCCGTAAATCTTTGATTGGAAAAGCATATGCTTAGGAATGTTCTTTCAAAGCTGCAGGGTATACACAGCAGTGGAATGCCTTATTCAGTTCAAGCGTGTTAAAACAAAAGAGATTGTCTTGGCATTTGCTAAAACTCTTCTGGGAAACGGATCATCTGCCTTGTCGCTTTGGGAATCCCCAGTTTTGCTTTTCTTTTCATGAAGGCAATAGCTGTGCTTGGCCTTTGCAATACAACTTTGCATGGCGCTTCCCAAATGCCCAGCAGCCAGCTCGGCTGTTGGGAAACACTGTGGATTTGCAAGCCCTGGGCTCTGTGCTTCCCAAGGGCCAAGCAGAGTGTAAGAGTGTTCCACACAGAGAACTCTATTCTGCAGATGCTCCAGCTGTTTCTCTACCTGCCTGAAGCTAGCATCACATATGACATCACGTTTGGGGCAACTGCCTGTGGTTTTGAGGAAGCTGCACCACGGGCCAACTTGGAGATCTGTGCTGGGCCAAATTTGGGCTGGGGGCTCCTCCCCTCTGCTCTAAGCACTGCAATACATTGCTTGCATTGGATTTATTTTAATATGAGGCATGTTTAGATTATTTTGCCTGCTTGGCTCTGAGAGACCAGACTGTAAATAAAAGGGGAACGTCGGTTGACAGAATTATTTGTGTGCATGCTCACATTAGCACCCTTAGACACAAATTTGCACACTGTTTTGCCCTTGGACTCTTAGAGCCAACCTACACACTATATAGAATTGGGTAGCAGAATTCTGGAAAGCTGCTGGTGTAGGTGGGGGGGGGGATAATATTCAGAGCCCTGTTTTGTTTTGTTTTGTTTTGTTTTTGTGAGGCGGTGGTGGTGTTATTTCAAAGGAGGAATGTTTCGAGGGGGGTGTATATTTATCGGCATGTGCCTGCTTTTGTGGGTTTTTGTACTGTACACATGTCTGTGCTAGCAGGACACGGTGCACCTGGGAGTAGGTATCGTAAAGGAACTGCCTGCCAATTCTTTATAAAAACCTTCAGGCCTTTCCTTATGGCCATGCCAAAAAGCTACAATTGGTTGCATAGCTAAAGTTCTTGCTATAACTAGCATAGACAGAATGTGGCACAGAACACATTTTCTTAAACGCAAATATCTGTGGTTATTTTTCCTCTGGAATTTCTTCCAAAATGCATTGGTGCTAAATGGAGATGAGGTGCTTTTCTTATAGGCTGCCCCCTGCAATGGTGAGAAACTGAGTTAAGGAAGTAGTAGAGGGCAGAATGTCTTGAGTGCAGAAGCAAGGGAAGGAGGGTGCACCGACAGCCATGTGTTTTGTGCATGGGGCAGAGGGCTAGAGGCATACAGGCAAGGGAAGAGCTTGGTTCAGCTGCCGAACCGTTCCCTTAATTTAGCTAAACTTCAAAAAAGGTACACAGTAGAAATGAAAGTGTATTCCCCCCCCCCCCCCCGAGCTGGTAGAAAGGTGTCTCTGGTGTCTCTGGTTTCTGAGCTGGGTAGTTGTAATGAGTGATGCTGAAAAGGGGGGAGGAAAGCAGGAGGAGAGAGATAGAAGGCTCATTCCTTTTCATTGGAAAAACCATAGACTAAACAAATTCATGGTGACAATTCTGCATGGTGTGCAAGTTGTACTCTGCAATCCAGTCCTGGGAAATATGGAGAAAAGAGGCTTCTGAACTCATCCCTGATGAGCTTGAGTTCAGGGAGGAGGAGGAGGAGAGTTATGAGAAGACTGTCTTCTTTTTTTAAGGCGCTGCAAGGGAGGCGGGATTAGGGGTTTATTTCACAGCCATAACTGAAAACAGTAATGCTGTTTGATATCCAGTGCCCAGATTCTTCTCATTGCAAGGGCCATTTTAAACAGGGCTGTTTCTTGCATAGGAGGGCACTTCAGATTTCCACAGAAGGGAAAATTGTGGAAGGTGGCGGAATTTTGGAGAAAAGCCTGCTCTTGAGTAGGTCTGGGCAATAGAGCAATATATCACTATGAGGGGCTAACCGCGATGGCGGTTTCACTCAGCAGTATATCGCTGGTAAAACCGCCGCCACTCCTGAGTCCCTCCAGCACCTAGTGCAGAGCGAGAAACAGGCTGCATTGGTGAGGCGCTGATACAGCTTGTTCCTTCCTCCGTGTCTTTAAAATGCTTGGCTGAGGAGAGCACAGCTGCCCTCACCTCAGCCAAGCAGTTTTATGGAGCCCTAGACTTGCCACTGGCTCGCTGACAAAGGAGCCCTGCTAACGGAGGCTGTTAGGCTCCATTGCAGGGCTCCCTCCATCTTGGGGAGTGGTCTGGCTTGCTCAGCTGTCAGGCGGGATCCTCCCCCCCAGCTGAGCAGTGGGCTTGGACATTGGCCCTGACCTGCAAGGCAGTGGGGTGAAAGGGTCCCAGCTCCCATGGTGAGAGCTGTGGCAGTTTCACCCACCTCAAGGGCCAGGACCAACACAGCTTTTTTCAACATCGTGGTATATCGCCAAACCACAATGTTTGGCTGGTGATACACTGCGATGTTGAAAACCTAATATTGCCCAGCCCTGCTCTTGGCTTGCATTAAAAAGTGCTTGTAACCGGGGGCATTTTCTCTTATCGAGCTGATTCTTACTCTTATTTAAAGTAACAGCATGTGAGCCATTGGGAATTTAAAAGTGGGGACCCTAGAGGCAAGTGACTGCCAACTAAAATAGCCGGTCTATTAAGAGGGGAGTGATGGCATACTGTCATACTGTGATCCTTTGAGGAACAAAGGCTTTGATCTCTAGGAGGATTCCACTCACCCTCTTGATGGTTGCCCACGTGGGACCCCCAATACATTCCTCCATCTTTCTGTCTGATGGATGATGTGCAATTTTTGTACTCTGTTTGCTACCCTTGGTGGTGTGTTGGTGCAGTGATCTTCTGTTTTCTGTCTATTTGTCCTTACGTCAGACTTCCCAGAACTTTCGCCTTTATGCATTCTGTGATGAAATGTTTTCTTAAGATTTGAACCATAATTGGGAAACGAAGTCAAGCGGGTTCTTTCACTGGAGGAAGGGGGATGACCCGACCCTCCCTTTCCCCAAACCCACTCATCATAAACAGAGTTCTTCCAGCAACAGGATCCACAGGGTGCCTCCTTGAGCAGTAGGTTCGCAGGAAAAGTTTGGACGGGGTTAGGAAAGAGACACTGCAGCTCTAAATCATAGCTATAACCCACCCTGCCTCCTTGCATACCAAACAAGCTGTTCTGGCAAATGCAAATCTTAAAACTTGGGGTTTCGTTCAAAACCCTCAGCATGCATCAGAGGCTGTAGTATAATTTGAGGAATGCTTGTGTGTTTCGTCATCTGGCAAGCAATGCATGAGAAGATTCGCTCCCCGCCAAGTCTGTGGAGGACACATGTTGGTAGGGTTGTGGGTCAGTGTGCCCTCATGGCTAAAGCTTCTGAGACAAGTTCATGTGCTGTAAATGGCTGAGGAATTGGGTATTTCAGCACATGTCAACATCTATCCTAAGGAGAAAATTCCAAAGGAAGGTTCATCTGCTTATATTCTTTGAATTCCTGGAACAGGCATGAATAACCAGTGACGGCTCTCTAGGTGTTGCTGGACTCTCCTCATTACCTGGCCATTGGCCACATCAGCTGGAGCTGATGGAAGTCTTGCAATAGCTGGAGGAGTCCACAGGTCCCCCACCCCTCTTTCCTCTTCCAGAGTAAGGGGCAGCTGTTTAAATTGAAGCTTGCCCTCAACTCCTATACCACATTTCTGACATGATGGTCCACATGTGTTTCGCAGCTTTGAAAAAAGTCACTTAAAAGTCTCCTCCCACAGTGTATTCAGTATAGAGCTTTCACAGTCTTAAATCTGATAATGAATAGCAGCATTGGATTCTTGCTCATATAAAATACCAAAGCGGCTTGCAGAAGAAATTCTAACATCAACCTGGAAACTTTTAACGGGAAGAGTTCCTTTATCTCCTCCCCAGAATAGTCTAGTCTTTCTTTTCTGTTCCTTTGCGTAGGAAGATCACTGCCAGGTTGTTCTAAATTGGTTTCTAACATTGTGTTTTTATGCGGAATCCTGCCCTGGGATCATCGGGTGAAGGCGGTCAATAAATAAATAAAAATATAAGACTAAATATTAGGGTATGGTGCCTTCTTTTTCTAGAGCTCCATAACTGGGGGAAAACATTGTACCAGCATGAGCAGTGGAGGAAGATGGGTTTTTCAGTAGCTCATAGGCAGACATAGGAATCAGGTGGTAGATCCGCCTGCTGTTTCCTAAAAAGAGACATGGCAGTGAGGTGAGCATTTGACATGCTTATTTGATCATAGGCCAACTGAGAGGCACCACACGAGTTGCAGAAATGGGTGTCCTTTGAGCACACCATATTGAAGAGTGAGGTGATTGAGGGTGGCTGTGGATTCTGCCCTGTATGTCTGCAGGAATATGTTGCAATTACTGGATGTTCCACTTCCCAAAGAAGCTTCGTCATGGACTTGGCTTCCTTGTTTGAGGAGGGTGAAGTTGTGCCAGCTGCTGGGTGTGCCAGCTCCTCCTCAGTGTGGGCAATGGCTGTGAATGATGTGTTCTTCCATCACTGCCCAGCTTTCCTATCTCCACTCAAAGAGGAAGCATGGAGGCAGGGTGCCCAACGAGTCAAATAAATGAATAATGGGTGGGTTGGGTGTTCTTCTACCATCTGTCATTGTGGATATTAAAGTTCCTAGTAAACACTCTTGTTTGGGTTGCTAATCCTTTGTACAAATATATATGGATGTATATGGGGAATGACAGGGTTTCATTATTTAAAGCATTAGCTCTCTTGCTGTTTCGTATGGGTATTCAGCAAAACAGGTCAGTTAAGGGGTGCAGTATTTTTTTTAATTGATTTTTATTAGAGATTTTCTTGCGTTACAAAACAAATAGGGAAAAGTACATATAGCACCTTCATTTTTCCATTTATAGACTTTTTCACAGCTTGTTTACATTTGGTATGAGACACTATTGCCCTAGATATCATGCAGTTGGGGGGGGGGGAGAGGGTAACATTCCTGGTCTCACTGGTTTCAGTGTGACCCTAGGATACAAAAGCCAGGCTAGCTAGCCAGAGCTGCACTGGTAATCCTCTGCAGACCCAGAGTTATGGATTGCAAGTCACACTTTAAAAATCTGCATTTCTGTCTCCAGGTGGTCCTGGCTATACAATTTGGAAAGAGATCAATGGAGAAGTTGAGAGTAGGATGGAGAAATGACCACAAACTGCAGTCTCAATGCTTCTTGTGTTTCTCCCCTTTAGAAAGATTTGCGGCCTCGCCTCTGCCGAATGAAGAAGGGCCCCAATGGGTATGGATTCAACCTCCACAGCGACAAGGCCAAGCCGGGCCAGTATGTACGAGCGGTGGATCCAGATTCGCCAGCTGAAGCCTCGGGACTCCTGCCTCAAGACCGCATTATAGAGGTATACGGGGTTGGGGTGAGATGTGCACAGGCCCCAAACAAGGTCCCTTGTAGTGGTGTGGAAATAAGTCACCTAGCAAACAGACTGGCGTGACTGAAATCCTTGGGGTGACTTCTCACTCCTTTGTGACCTGTAACTATATGGCTCTGTTCAGGTGTAACAAACCATGGTGTGCTACAAAAGCCAACTGTGGTGGGCCACTGACTTGCATGCTTCCCTCTTATCCGCTTTGGGATAAACTACAGCTTTGTGTCATGTCCCAACTCTGAATTGTAGTTTGTTCTAACCATGGTTAGTTAAAATGGAACCAGGGTGTCAAGCAGTGGTTTTATCCTTTTTTGAGTGGATAGGCCATGGTTCCCTGGTTTCTGGGTGCTGCCGAAAACTGCAAAAGCTTCTGCAGTCTTCTCCTCTCACAGGCAAAGGAGGAGTTGGGAGCACACGAGTCAGAGGTTTGTGGTCATCATAACAACAAATGATGGTTTCTTACATTGGAACTGGGTGTGTCTCAATTTTCACGTGTGGCCATTGCAACCAGAGCTCCCGTGTCACCTTCCCTGTATAGTGGTGCGGTAGAGTTTCCTTCCATAATTGTTCAGCAAACCAAAGAGCTAATGGAGTTTCATAGGGGTTGCCATAGAGGAATTAGCAAAATTAGAGTGACCTAGCTGTTTGTGAGTTGGCTATAAATGTAGCTTGTGATCCAGGTTGAGATAGTAGCAGGGCAGCTAGTGCAGTGTTTTTCCAAATTCTCTTCTCTCCCTGCACACCCACTTTTTAAATTAAACCTAAATGCCGTCAAAAATTGAGGAGTTCAGCTCTCATCTCCCAACTTGAAAGCCATTCTGGTTTTACAGATCTGCGCACCCCTCCTCCATTTTTCCCCACGGACGTAACTTGGCAGTTTAACCTGCCTTAGGTATGTGTAATTCTTGTGTTTCTTTCTCAAAGGCCTTTACTTTGACATTAAGGTGGGGGTTGGGTTGTACAGCTACTATTCTGGGACTTCAGTGTGTGGAGAGTCATGGGCAGCAGTGTGTCAGTGTGGACTGATGCAAAAGGATTATTTTAGCATGGTACCACCACTCTTTCTCTCTTCCCTAGTAACAGGGCCCACCTGGCTGATGCAGCAGCTTCGGTTCCATGTTTCTTGCTCAGAGTCTTGTGGATTCCTAGCTGCTCTCATTTTAATTAAAGCACCATCAAACAAAATAGGTCCCTGCCCCGAGGAGCTTCCACATTTGTTTTTGTAAATCACTTGGAGTTTTGTTTTTAGAATCAAGCGGTATATACATTTCATGAAATGAAATCTGACATGTTCTATGGGGAGGCACCAGCAAGAAGGGAGGAAGGAAGGAAGGAAGGAAGGAAGGAAGGAAGGAAGGAAGGAAGGAAGGAAGGAAGGAGTGGTCAAAAGTAACTAAGAAATTGTGCATTCAGTGTTCACTCTCTGCACCAAAGAAAATGTCTCCTTCGGTATTGTTAGTATTTGGATATTGGTAGTTTTGGCTCAAATCCAAACCGACAGGCCCTTTTTTTAAGGAGCAAAGGAGAGATATTGCAAGCAGTGCAGTGGGCTGAGAATCTATTGGCAGAAAAGGGTTTTGGTGGGGTTTTTTGGATCAAGTTGTGAGACGGTGCGCCTTGAATACAAATAAGAGTTCCATCATTGGGTCGTTTCACTAAAAGGCTTGTGAACTGCTGAACTAGAGGAAGACAAATGTATTAGTTGCCCTGGCACCAATTACAGCCAGATCTTTCATGCCGGAGCCGTTCAGGGATTAGCAGAGAAGCCAGCAAAACCTCATTAAAATCAGATTTCCCTGAAGCGATTAGCACAGGATTGCACAAGCAAAGCTGCCAGGTTTGTGTGGCCAGAGATGCACACAGGCTAGATGACAGGCCTGCACACCAGGCACGTGACGTTGTGTACAAACTGACAGGGAGGCTGCCTAGAAAGCTGTTGCCTGTGTGTTGTTTGTAGAAGATTCTTCTTCCCTCTGACAAACCGGTTGCTGCTCTAAATGCCCGTCTTGCTTCCTCCCTAGCCCCATTGCTGTGTCCACGGGTGAAGCCAGCATTGCACGTTACACCAGAAGTTTGTGTGGACAGTGTTTTGGCTAGTAAATATCCATGTGGTCAGCCCCACCATCTGTTGATTGGTGACGGGCTGTTCTCCCCTCCCGTCTTATCCATTGGTACCCCAGTTAATTCTTTAAAAGTGGGAACCCTCCGGCCAACAGGGAACCAACAAGTCTAGCATCCTAACCAATTGCCTATGGGAAGGCCTGCAAGCAGGACCTAAGCACAGCAGCCCCTCTCCCTACTGGTGATTCCTAGGATCTGGTATTCAGAGGCTTGCTGGCTCTGACAGTGGAGGTCGGACACAATGAGGCCCAAGCGCATGGGTGCCTTGGTTGTGCGACTTCTGCTTCCACCTTTCAGGTATGGTGGGGAGAGCATTGGTGGGTTGCTTCATCACTCTGGAGGAGACCTGGGCTGGTACCTTCATGAACATGGAGGATGGAGAACAACTGCCTCTTCTTGACAGGGCACGAACCAGTGTTAGAAACTCATATATATATATAAGCTAGGTGCCTTATAAATCTAGGTTGCAGTCGCCATAACATAATGTCTATTTGCCAGGGGGTTGGACCAGGTGACTCTCGGGTTCCCTTCCAACACTACGATTCTATGATCTCAGTTACATTGCTTGACTGTAGCTTGCTCTTTCAACACATCACTTGTTCCAGTATGCAAGAAGGAGGATTGCACACAGTGGACATGGAATTGGTATTCTGGTCTCTGTGCAAATCTACTTTGTTCCTGATGCTGCTGCTGCTGCTGCTGCAACCCAGCCACCCCTTCAACCTACCTGCTGTGTCATGGCAATGTACTGGTCTCCAATGATAACAAACCAGGATGTGGCTCTGGTTGGCTTCATGCTCTAGGTCAAAATGTTTGGAATACAACGTTTCGAATCGCATAGGAACTTCAGGCCTTGTGGTTTTGAATGATAAAATAATCTGCAGCAGACTCCTGTAGCCACATTTCCGTCTTTGTTGAACCTTCTGGTGATGGGGATAATGGTAGAGAGTTAATACAGGCCAGTGCTGAGCTTCTCCCAAGCCCCAAATATCAATGGTCCCGCCTTCGTTCCTGATTCGTATGCTACTCAAAGTGCTCAGGAAGCTCAGTTGTTCTAGTGGCACCCCTTTGATCATGGAGTGGTTTGCATACTTTCTGGTTTGATAGTCCTTATCAAAAGGTTTTTAAACACTGAAGGAGTTTGTCTCCATCCTGGAATGCACAATGTGGTCCTGCGACCCAATCTGGGTTGTACTTTTGGTATTTGCAGTTCTCAGTCTGTGCCTCCAGACCGTCAGTGTTTTGCGGGAGCAATTCAAGCCCATCCTGGAAAATTAGGCTTGAGCAGTGAAAGTGGGTTAAAGTCCTCTGTCGCCTTAGTGCAAGGAATTCACTTTTTTAAAAGAGAGAGAGAAACCTTTTTGCAGTTAGGAAAATGAAGGCAAGTGAAAAGTTTAGAATGAACGTAATGGGAAGACGTACAAACACCCCGCAACCAAATTGGGCACCTACTGATGCCTTCAATGGCCTTCAATGTCAAGAAGGTTGCCCACTCCTGGTCTAAGGTGACAGCTTTTCTTTCCACCTACCAGACCACCTGCTGCTTTATCTAATCTCAGAAACGCATTGCATTCCTTGCAGGTGAATGGGGTGTGCATGGAAGGCAAGCAACACTCGGACGTCGTTTCGGCCATAAGATCTGGTGGAGATGAGACTGAGCTGCTAGTGGTGGATAGCTTAGCGGACGAGTTTTTCAAGAAGTGCAATGTCATCCCTTCTGAAGCACATCTGAAAGGTGAGGCACCCATTCTGGCAGGAATAGACCTAAGGATTGGTGTGATCTAATCAGGGCTGCTCATTGTTGTTTTGGATAGCGAAATTGAGGTTTTTCAACAGAGGGGCGGGTGGCCACATGTCATTGATACTTTAGTTGAGATTCCTGCATTCCAGGGTCCCTTCCAACTCTGCAGTTCCATAGTTCTATGAAACCGGTTCTGAAACTGCAGGAACTCTGCTAAGAAAGGCCACTGATTTTTTGTGCAGTTGAGAAAACCCTGCACAGCCATTGTGTGTGTGTTCCTCTTTTTTAAAAGGGGAGGGGGAGCAATTGTTGATGGTGGAGAAGCTTTTTCCAAGAGTTGTTTCCCTGTGATTAAAGCGGCCTGCAAGCAATAATGCCACGGTAGATGGACCTAGTATGTATTAAATGCCAGCAGCTTCAGTTTGGGGTGGATTATTTCACTTAAAATCAATATTTGAATCTCCACCTTTCTGTTTAAATAAAATGTCCAGGGCATTTTATGCAGCATTTTTTAAAAGACTAATTAAATACGACCTGAATTAAAACACAATTACAACAGCAGGCGGGTCAGTATGGTATTGTTCTGCAGCAAATTCAAAAGGGCTTTGTAAATGATGTCTTGGCTTGTTCCTGGGGGAAGTGTGCTGGAAGAGGGGGGTTCTACATTTGAAACACTCTTCCTCTGGTCACCAGCTTCTTAGCTTCTGAAGGCGGCATTCCTGGAGAATGGCCTCAGAAGAAAGGTGCTGGCATCTGGGCAGGTTCAAATGGGGACGATTGCCTTCTTGTTCGTGCCCTCTATTTGGAAAGGAAATGGGGTGGGGGAAATCTTCCATCTCTCTGCAACCTGAGAGCATTTAATTAGAGGTACAGGTGGGTGATTGAACCTGAATCTTAACCTATACCATGACTTTGTACAGGAATGATGTGCAGCTCCAGATGATGGTAGACTCCAGCTCCTTTCGCCAAATGGTCAGGGCTGATGGAGTCCAGGAAATTCTGGAGGGCGACAGGTTCCCTCATCTCTGCTATACTGCTTCAAAGTCTCAGAATAGAGAAGGCATACAAAGGCACTGTGCGCGCACGCACGCACGCACACGCGCGCACACACACACACACACACACACACACACTCTCACACATATAAAACCCTCTAACCTGTTTGCAGGTCTTCAAGAGGCTAGAGATGAGGGACACGGGTGGCGCTGTGGGTTAAACCACAGAGCCTAGGCTTGCCGATCAGAAGGTCGGCGGTTTGAATCCCTGCGACGGGGTGAGCTCCCGTTGCTCGGTCCCTGCTCCTGCCAACCTAGCAGTTCGAAAGCACCTCAAAGTGCAAGTAGATAAATAGGTACCGCTCCGGCGGGAAGGTAAACGGCGTTTCCTTGCGCTGCTCTGGTTCGCCAGAAGCGGCTTAGTCATGATAGCCACATGACCCGGAAGCTGTACGCCGGCTCCCTCGGCCAATAAAGCGAGATGAGCGCCGCAACCCCAGAGTCGGTCACGACTGGACCTAATGGTCAGGGGTCCCTTTACCTGTAACCTGTTTGCAGGTCTTCAAGAGGCTAGAGATGCATAGGTTTGTAACGGTGACCTTAGAATTCTTTGTTTGCGTAACTACCAAAAACTGAGCAGTTGTATAGATGGGGTCTTTCTAAGCATTATCCCTGGAAAGCATGGTGCGCTTTTGGGAAAAGGTACAGCTTGGTTTGCGTGCAAAAGATCTCCGGTTCAATTTCTGACATCCCCAGATAAGGCTGGGAAATACTTGTCTGAAATTCTGGAAAGCCACAGTCCATTAGTGCAGATAATGCTAATTTAGACTGACCAATTGTCTCGCTCTGTGCTGAGAATCCAGCCTGGAGAATGTTTGCAAGGCACTGTGTATGCCTATGAACTGGGCTTTGCATGCTCAGCTGTGAAATGGACTTGTTTGCAAGAGCTTGCCAAAGGCCCAGACGTGACCTTCCTTCTTGCAGTGTGTGACCAGCCGAGCATTCGTTATGCAACAACAGGCTCTCAAGCCTCCAGGACCTGCTGCGGGAACCCCTGTGGGGATGGGTGGGTGGGTCTGAGTGCTGCTTGAGTGATTAATTTGCGAGGTCTCCCGGGAGCCGTGCAACAAGGAAGCGGGGAGGAAGCTCTCTGGAATCTCTTAATTAATCCTATTAACCTCCCATATTTCTCACCAAAATAGCCTATTGTTGGTGCTATAGTTAGGGCTTCAGCAGGTGTACACATATATTTGTCAATGGCTCCTCGGAATAGCAGAGAATCTAGGATGGAGTGGAGGAGATGGGGAGGTCAAAGGGACAAAGAGTTCCCTCTGCTCTGTGAATCCTTTTGACGTGAACTCTCTGACAGCAAGAGCTGTTCAACATTGAAATGGACTCCCTTGGGAGGTGGTGGACTCTCCTTCCTTGGAGGCTTTTAAGCAGAGGTTGGATGACCATCTGTCAGGGATTCTTTAGCTGTGATTCTTGCATTGCAGGGGGTTGGACCCTTCCAACTCTATACAGTTGTACCTTGGATCCTGAACGCCTTGGAACTCGGATGTTTTGGTTCCCAAACGCTGCAAAATCAGAAGTGATTGTTCCGGTTTGCGAATGTTCTTTAGAACCTGAACGCCCGACGGGGCTTCCAGAGTTTCTGATTGGCTGCAAGAGCTTCCTGTAGCCAATCAGAAGCCACACTTTGGTTTCTGAACATTCTGGAATTCGAACGGACTTCCAGAATGGATTCCGTTCAACTTCCATGGTACGACTGCAGTTCAGAATGGGCTTGTTCTGCTTTTAAAACAGCTCTTTAGTCATCTTACTCCAGTTCTGAGTTTGCAGTCTTGTGTGCTCTGCAAAAACACCCATCCTGGCCATAATAAAACACCCTGACCATACTGTCTGTATTTTCACCATGAACTTAAACTTTTAAATGCAGCACGTAGATTATGAGCCCAGTTCTTTTGAAGCCCACTGTTTTATCATATTTGTAGAAGGGCAGGCACCAGCTTGAGGAAAACTGAGCTTAAAGCAGAGCAGAAGAGCAGGTACAATACTAGTTAATCAATATTAACAGTAGCAGCAGGTACACAAGGTTATTCAGGGCTTGCATCACGTGGATCGTTGTTATAACACAAAGGCAATAACGGGATAATGAATAATGGGAATTATTGCAGGAAAAAGGTTTGGCAGGAGCAGTTAATTGCCGGGGTCTTGGTGATAGAGGTGTGTGACCGCAAAGACCCTAGAGTTTGTAGCACATGTAAACTGCTCCGAGGCAAGGTTAGCTTGTGTATGTGTGTCCCTTACAGAAGGGTTTGGTGGTTGTTTTTAAAGCACACTAGCTGAGCTGAGAATTGAACCTGGTGACTTGCAATCAGTTTTTTCCCTACTTCACACAACTGCATTAGCAGCTAAGCAGAGCAGTTCTATAGCTGCTGTTTGGCTCCTTTCCCTGGCTCCAGCTCCACCAGAAGTCGACAAGGATTGAACCCAGAACTTTGGGTGTACAGTACATGTCTTCTTGCACCTCCTCCCCTTGCAATGCGCCCATCTGCTTTGCTCCACCCCAAGCAAAGACACAGCGATCAGTCGGAAACTGGGCTCCTGTAAACAAACTGGAGCGAGCGGGGTGGTTCTTTTCCGCAGCCATGTGGAAACAGCTTCCCTGTGGAGCAGTTCCACATAGCTGCCATGAGTACCGCTGAGAATTGGTGTGATCTAGTGGACCAGGACTGCTCGGACCAGGACTGGGGAGATCAAAAGTTCAAATTCCACTTACCTATCAAGCTCACCGGTCTACCTTGGGCCAGGCACTCCTTCACACATCCCTCTCTCTCTTGGTCTAGCCCTACCACAAAGGGCTGTTATGAGGATATGATAGAGCTGATATTGCGGACTGGGCTCTTTGGAGGGAAGCCAAGTTAAAAAAAGAAAAGTAGATACGGTAATAACTCTGTGGGTAGGAGCAATTGTGTTTGCTTTTCCCACCCGTCTGCCAAACCAGCCACATGACCGTGTGGTTTGGGTGTTCATACCCCACCCATACAGTGACCGGACAGGAAGTTGCCATGGGGGAAATGGGCTACCGCAGCTGTGAATAACAAGGGTTCTTCTTGGGGCTGGGCTGCTGTGACAGAACTGGGAGACAACAGTAGCGGCTGCCTAGCTTATCTCCCTGGCTGCTGGCAGTCAGACCAGCTAGCGAAGCCCACCCTTTTGGGTTATAGAAATCCAATTAAAAGAAACAAACGTCGCTACCAGAAACTTTTCTTTTAGGAATTATAGGGGCAAAACTACCTAAATCGTATAGAAATTTATTCATGTATGCTACTACAGCAGCAAGAACGTTACTTGCCCAAAAGTAGAAAGAAGCAGAAGTACCAGTAAAGGAAGAATGGATACAAAAAAACTTATGGAATATGCAGAAATGGCAAAACTTACTGGAAGAATAAGAAATCAAGATAGCAGACTTTTTATAAAAGAATGGAAATGGTTTATTGAATATTTACAGATAATTTGTAAACAGATGAAAACATTAGCAGGATTATTGTAATAACCTGCAGTTTTATAAGAGAGAGATAGAGATAGAGAGAGAGAGAGAGAGAGAGAGTGTGTATATAGTAGATAATTAAATGAGCAAGTTAAATGAACTTGGATATGCAGAAGATATTAAAAAATTAAGGAACTGCAGAAAGAGGGGGAAGGGAGTCAAATTTTGAAATGTTAAATTGATTGTAAAACTAATGAAATGTATAACTTTGAAAAGTATAAATAAAAAACTAAAAAGAAAGAAAGAAACTTCACTAACTGCATATCGTTGTTGTTGTTTTGTTCCCCTCCAGGTCCCTTGCCAGAACCAGTTGCCAATGGTGATGTGGAGAAGGTAAAGGTTATGCCAAGTGCATGGTTCATTGATGGTCTCTTATGTTATGTGAAGGCCCCTTTCAACAGTACAGGTTTGCTGAGCGTGCACGTGTAAGGGAAGAAGCACCAAAACTGTGTATACAGATTTTCCTGGCATCTATTCGGCCCACTGGGCCTGCGTGGGCTAAGAAGCTGCAAACTGGATGCAGCTTCCCAGTGCTTGTTCCCAGTGCTTGTGCACAGACTCCAGGGTAGCAGGCTCTCCTTTCAGAATAAGGTTTTTATGCTAAGATGCGAGAAACAAGATGCCTCTTGTCTCAGCTGGGGCGTTTTGCAATCAGCACCAGAACCAAGCCTATAGGGCCTTTTGCACATGCCTGGTTTCTCTCTCCACCCCCTGCTCCGCCAAAGCATTATTTTCCAGCAATCTAACCTGGGGATAGGGACGTGGTTGGCGCTGTGGTGTAAACCACAGAGCCCTAGGGCTTGCCGATCCGGAAGGTCGGCGGTTTGAATCCCCGTGATGGGGTGAGCTCCCGTTGTTCGGTCCCAGCTCCTGCCAACCTAGCAGTTTGAATGCACGTCGAAGTGCAAGTAGATAAATAGGTACCACTCCGGCGGAAAGGTAAATGCCGTTTCCGTGCGCTGCTCTGGTTTGCCAGAAGCAGCTTAGTCATGCTGGCCACATGACCCAGAAGCTGTCTGCAGACAAAAGCCGGCTCCCTCAGCCTATATAACGAGATGAGCATGCAACCCCAGAGTTGTCTGCGACTGGACCTAATGGTCAGGGGTACCTTTACCTTTACCTGCTAACCTGGGGCTGGGGGGGGGATCTTTTCAGCTGCTCCTTCTGTTAAAACAGCTGGAAGCTAGAAACCCTTTGCTCATCTCCTGCAAGTCCCCCTTTTACGGCTCATAGCTCAGTTGTAGAGCACATGGTTTTGAGTGCAAAAGTTCCCAGGTTCATGTCCAGGTAGGGCCGTCAACGATTCCTTCCTGAAACCCTGGAGAGGTGCTGACTGTTGGGGTGGACAGTACTAAGCAGGATGGGCCAACATTACGAGGCGGCTTCCTAATCTGCCTTCTGTCCATCGCTGGTGGACACTGTGCATGAGACCTACGTGCAGTAAGAGCTGCTTCAGGCCCTTAGCTGCCTTCCGTAGTGGAAGTATAAGCCATTCCCTCCTGATGCTGCTAGGAGTGCCTTGCAGCCTGCCTTGATGCCGCCAAGCAGAGCTTGACCTCTCAGTGGAGGAGGGGAGGGCAAAGCCCTTGCAGGCACGTCGCTCAATTTCCCGGGCCTGCCTCTTGTCATAGAACAGAATGGCCCATTCTTCACCCTGTGGGTGGAATCTCTCGCAGTGGGGGCCGCTGTTTCAAAAGGCCGTGTTACTTCCAGTCTGCTTTGAAAAAACAAAACCTAATTAAACCCAGAGTGAAGAGGAAGCCTCATTAGGAACCTCAAAAGACAGGAGGGCAGGAGGCAGGGATTTCAAATATACATTAAGGGGGCCGAGTGAGGATGTTCCCAGGCTAAAGCTTAAACCGGATAGAGAGATGTCATGCAACTTGTCTACCCTGTAGGTCTGAACGGCAGTTGGGAAGAAGCAGCCTGACTGCATTGCATCGTAAATAAATAAATCCCGCTTCTATGGGGTGCAGTAGGGTGTTAATTGTTTAAACATTTTTTTTGTGCAAACTTGGAAGTATAAAGCGCTCTGAAGCACAAGTGTATCTGGCTTCCAGTACTGTGGACAACCTTTCTTCCCTGCCCATTGCAAACCTTCTCCTAGTGTGAGTCTTTTGTCCTGCATGCCTGTCTGCTGGGGTGATGCAAAAATTATCGGAATCCTCATTTGAATTTAGCATCTTGCTGAAAGCAGGCTGGTTTGCATATGCTGCTGAACCACAGTTTAGTGTTATAAGCACAAAGCTAGCCTACCACCGTCTGCCCTGGCTCTTATTGTCCCCTCTCCTCCATCATAGCCTCGAGGAGGTGCTCAGAAACTCTTGTTTCTGTTTTTGATTTAACTGCAACTTGCTGTCATTCAAACCAGGGCAAACCATGGTTCATGAAGCAGGCTTTGCTTTCCATAACCATGGTTAATCTTAACTGCAGTTTAGGGTTTGGATAATAAGGACACGGGTGGTGCTGTGGGTTAAACCACAGAGCCTAGGACTTGCCGATCAGAAGGTCGGTGGTTCGAATTACCGCGACGGGGTGAGCTCCCGTTGCTCGGTCCCTGCTCCTGCCAACCTAGCAGTTCGAAAGCACGTCAAAGTGCAAGTAGATAAATAGGTACCGCTCTGGCGGGAAGGTAAACGGCGTTTCCGTGCGCTGTTCTGGTTCGCCAGAAGTGGCTTAGTCATGCTGGCCACATGACCCGGAAGCTGTACACCGGCTCCCTCGGCCAATAAAGCGAGATGAGCGCCGCAACCCCAGAGTCGGCTACGACTGGACCTAATGGTCAGGGGTCCCTTTACCTTTAATACCCTAAAATGTGGTTAGACTAAAATGGAAACACTTGGAGTGGGGAGAATGTGAGGCAGGTAGAAGTGCTTAACAGTTTGAGAATCAAGGTTTAGTGTTGCATTTGACCAGAGCCATTGAACGGGGATGTCAAGCAGCAGTTCTGCCAACTGAATGCAGAGAATTTTCTCAGCCTGGGAATAAGAAGGACCTATCTGCTTCCTTGCTGCCTTCAGTCACTTCTCAGTCCTGCTCATCTGGCTTTAAGCTCCCTTGCTCAACATTTAAACCAGTTTCATCTGATAACTCCAGATGTTCTTCATGCAGAACCACTTTCCTACGCGGCTGTCATAACTTATATCTTGTCATCTCGTCTTTGCTTGGCATAAACATGAAAGGAAACCTGCTCTTCCAGCGCAGGCCGACTCAGCATCAGCTGCTAATCAGCTTTCCCTACTGGGGGGTTATTGGCACCATTCGGTGGCTGTAGATAGCTCTCTGTTTGCTGGCTTGCATGCAGCCTGTCAGTTTGCCACAGGTGAGCATGCACCCATTTTCTCAAGAGGAAAGTAGATTTCAACCCTCAGTACCTAACTACTGCTTTTGCAGAGGATTAACACTAGGCTTCAGTTGGATCTCAAAAGATGGATTCCTAGCCACACCTTCATGACTTTTCTTCTTCTTCAGTAGACATCGTCCAGATCGCTATCTGCCCATGGGTCTTTTCCTTTGGAGCTGGTTTCATGCAAGGGGTGCCCTTTTTATTTGCCACTTTATGAACATGGGTGTCTCAAGATAGCGCTATATTGTCACAGAGACATCTCAGAAAGTGGGCTGTGGAAGAGCCCACACCCTATATTTTGCATGCAGATAAGTTAGCTGTGATGTTGTCACTGAAAATTTGCTCACGAGAGTGATGGTGCAATTGCTTACACTGTTGCTTAATGGAGGTGATAAAGGCCGTCTTAAGATGCTACCCGACTTGGAGCAAAACAGAAACTCTTTTATGTTGCTGCGAAGGGCCGATTCCTTTTTTATATTCTTGCATTGACAGAGAAGCGCATGGTATTCTGCTCTGTCCCCAAGTAGTGCAAATGCCGCTGCCTTTATCGGTGTAGCTTCAAAAGCAGCCAGAAGTGTGCAGCTTTCCTTTCAGTTTAAGTCCATGTGCCTCTTGTCCTTTTTTTAAAAAAAAATAATGAATAAATCTCACATGGAATGTCCAGAAAGCTGCTGTTCCTTTGTCTTCTGAGAAAAAAAGCAGGACAGTTTACCAACTCTGGTGGAAACAAATACACTGAATTGTATTGTAATGATGGAAAGTAGCTGATATCTGAAAAGATATGGAGAACATTATAAGAGCCTTGCTGGATCAGACTAAAGGCCCATTCACCTAGCCCAGGGGTCGGCAAGGTTCACGCTGCTTGGGCCGGTTCACTCCAGCAGAGATCACTCTGTGGGCTGGATCATGCGCATGCATGATTGTGCGCGCCCGTGATTTCCGGTGTCTACGTCTGCGCAGATGCGATTTCCGGGCCATGGAAGCGAGTCCCCACGCCGCACCGGTTTACCACAGCACACGGGGACTCACCAAGTGGGTGGCTCAGTTCAGGGGCTGCTCGTGGGCTGGTTAAACGACCCCCGTGGGCTGCTTGTGGCCCATGGGCCTTAGGTTGCCGAACTTGACCTACCCCTTCAGTCTGTTCTCTCCGTGGTCAGCTAGATACCTATGGGGGAGCCCTTCCCAGCAGCAGCAGCAGCTGTTCAGAGGCACACTGCCTCTGACAATGGATAGGGAGTAGTTTGCTGTGGTTTCTTCCTTATACTCCACCCCCCTCTTGTTAGAGAAAGAACACAGCTGGGATTTAATCCTTCTCAGGGATAAAGAGGCTGGAGGATGCCCAGAGCAGGCTTATCAGCCTGCGGCCTGTCAACAGATTATGTGCTTAGAAGTGGGTTTCCTCATACTCCTTATTTCCCTGGTTCCCTCCAAGGAAGGGGCAGGCTGGGATAAATCAGCACTTGTAGGACCTGGTCTCTGGTCACTGCGGAGAAGAGGCCATTTTGAGAACATTGGGTTCTCCCCAGTTTTAGGAAGAGTCTTCCCAGGCTTCTTTTGTTGGGTTCTCCTGACAGTTGTGACCCTCTGGAGAATCCTGTCGTGTGGCTTTGGAGCTTCTTCCCTAAAACCAGAGCTGCTCCCACTGCCCCTTCTCAATGCCCTGAAATATGCAACTGGTGCATTAGAGGGAGGGAGGGCCAGTTGTGATGTACCCATCAGCTCTGGGTATGTTTGAGAGCCGGTCCAGCACACTGTCCCAGAGGCCTGAGCTGTGAAGGAGCCGTATGCAGCTGATGATGGCAGCATTCCCTAAATCATGCCAAAGGGGGTAGGAGGAGGAGGAATGTTTTCTTCTGCACAAAAATGTGTGGAACTGACTAGAATTGGGGGTGGATTCAGGGAAGTGATGCAGTGAGTTCTACTTTTGGCAATTTACAAATAAATAAATGCAGCGTGTTATTTATATAGCGATTGCCCCCCCTTTTTTTTGTTTCAAGTTTCTCTTCCCTTCCCTGTTGTAGGAGATCATCAGAGATGACCAGCCTGAGCCTGTCTTGGAAAGTCCTTCAAGCCCTGAGCCGGTGTCTCCTTCTCCGATTCTGAACGAACCTCACAATGAGGTATGAAAGCAGCCTGGGCACAAAGGGAGGAAACCCCAGAAATGGGGACTCCTAAACATGTGGTACAGGCATAGAGCCCCCTCTGTTCATTGAGCATTCATCCTGATTTTGCTGCAGGGTGTTTCCATGGATTCCTCATTATTCATTTGTTCATCCCACACTTTTCGGTGCATTTCCCCATCGCTTTCCAAACTGCAAAAAGTCTGTGCGTGCTTTTAAGTGCATCCGAGGGCAGCACAGCCCTTTAAATCCACTTTCAATACAGAAATCTTAAAGGTATGGTTTATACTTGAGTCCTGCTCACAATGTAGTTAAGAGTCCAGATTCTCTACAGAGTTTTCCTTTGCCAAAGACCAGCAGAAATGATTAGAGAAGTTCCAGTTTGTGCATTAGAGAACCATTTGCAAACTTTCAGAGCTTTACCATTCTTTCTGCTCCCCTGTGGGGCCAGTCATTTTGTGCTGTAAAAATCTAGTTTGCCTGGCAACAACAGCAATTTGCCCTGGTCTTCAGTGTTCCCATTTTCAAATGGGCAGATGCCTCAATTTCTACAAAGCAAGTAATGAATGTTTAGCGTCCCTGACTGGAACCATGTCCAGTTTTTAATTAAATGGCTGAATTATAATCCAGGCGCTCTGTATCAAATCTGCTTAAGGACAAAACTGCATATTTTGTTCGTACTTTTTTTTCCTAAAGCATACTTAATGCTGCTACTTATTATTTTGAAGGGGAAAGGCTATGCAGGGCCCCAGACCAAATGAGGACCCTCATGCATTTGCTGCTTGCTCCAAAGATGCCAAACAGCTGCCAGAGAGAGCAGTTCTGGGGAGGAAACGGGCAGGGCCCTGATCCAGATAAGGAGGATCTTATAAGCTTGGGGCCCTGGGTGGCTTCTCTTTCTGTTGCTCTCTAATAACGGAGAGCATTCCTCAATACCAGGAAAAATATCCAAGGTGGCCACACGCACATTCACATTCATTTCACAGAAATCGCTTAGAAAGTGCCTGCACTTTTCACCCCATAACTTTCTTTTTTAGGAAGGCTAGAAGCTTTTAAGGAAAGTAAACTTTGCTAAAATAAAGAATGAAAGCTCAGAGTCTGGGGCATTTGCCCAGGGGCACCACTGGAAGCCTTCACAGGTATAATGGCACCTGGAGATGCTGGGTTCACTACCCCTGCCCAAAGTTGGCCCATTGAAAAAAGTGTCCTTATAAGTCCATTCAATGATTACCACCACCCCTCCATGATTCTCCTCTGAGTATGATTAGCATTGGATATTACCCTCAATGTGACACCATTAAGCGTTTTTTCTAAAGTTGGAATAATGTATAATTTGACCCTGAAGCAATTGTGATGCTGGCTGCCTGGAAGAAATGTCAGTAGTATCCAAAGGCAACATGATGACCAAATGCAACAATGCGATGTCAATATAAACTCTTTATACTTTCAGAGATTTAGAAGATTTCTGTTTATTTGGTTTTGCAGAGAGTGCATATTTCATATACTTCATATTGTTCAATGTTCTGTATAGATTATATAGAGAGTTTATATTGACATCGCATTGTTGCATTTGGTCATCGTGTTGCCTTTGGATACTACTGATATTTGTTTGCAACACAGGGGTTTAATTGGAAGAAATGTCAGCCTCTCAGTTAAAAAAACCAGACACGTTTCTAGTCAAAGATGTTGAATTCTGATGGCTTCCTTTATAGAAACAGATGTCCTACTGGCCATTTGCAAGGAACCCAAAGGGAGGGACATATTGCTGCTAATTCCAGGCAAACTAGACTTCATATGAACACACAAAAGGCTGGTGGGTCAATAGAGTTATGCACAAGGGCCTGTGTTGCAAGCCAGGCTGTGCTGCTGGTCTCTTAGAAAAGTGTCCTGGACATGGCAGCTGGAGACAACGCCACTGCAGCATACATGAGGCCGGTGTATGGAGAGGGGAGGGAAAGGAAGGAGGAGCAGGGACTGATCCTGCAAAATGAACCCTGTTCATGTTAATGGGTCTGGAGACACCTTTCCTTGTTTGCTGTTGTGCAATGTTGCAGCCTCAAGTGTCGGGTTTGTGTAGGAGGGCTCTCTGTCAACAACCGCCCGCTTCATCACTCCTCTGTTAGTTCTGTTACTGTGTGAGGCCTGTGGTTTTTAATGTTAGGGTTTTAATATGGGGCAATTTGGTGAAGGGCAGTCTTCAAGCAAAGGGGTAAAAGGAGAAAACAAGAAACTAAACACTGTCCTCAGCATTCATAGGAATCAAAGTAGGTCCAGTCAAAAGTTTTGCATACGCAACACAACACACACACACACCAAGTTCCATTTAGTAATTTCAATGAGATTTAGGCATACCAAACCGCAGAGTTAAATGCAAATCCCATTGGTTTCTGTTAGGAGCTTGTGTTGGGTTGCTCTGTCTGTTGTGCAGCATAGAATCTGGGATAGGGGAGTCTTCTCTAGCCAAGCAGTGCTCAGGTAACATGTGCGGGAAGGATCAGAAAAGAAGGCAAGGCCTCCAGCAGAACTTTTCTAATCACCTTTGTTGGGTGTACATCCAGTTCTTGCCCTATCTAGCCCAACAGCCTGTGAAAACACAAGCTTTAATTGCAACATATGAACATAATTAAATACAGAACAAATGATCAACACTGAATTACATCAGTCCCTTCTCTGGAATAGTTCTGTGGCCTTCTCCCCCTGAGAATTCTTGTGAGACGCTGAACATAACACTCCACGCAACCATCTACATTGGGCTTATATATCCTGTGACTTTTGCGAACTACATGTTTCATTGAGCACTTGTAAGGACACCTGCAGCCCCTTAACCGGAGCAGCGGGTTAGAGGTTTTCTGGAACTTTTGCTAGATCTAGGTCAAGTGAGAGAGCCAGGGTGTGTGTGTGTGTGTGTGTGTGTGTGTGTGTGTGTGTGTGTGGAAATCCACATCATTGGACAAGATTTCCTCATTGGTGACTGGAGCAGAATATGCATGGCTGGTCCACTTTTAATTCTGCCAGGCAACCAAGTGTAAATTATTGGACCTACTTATTTCAACGCAGACCTTTCGTGTCCACCCCCTCCTTACTCTAGCTTTTAACTAGTTGTGGCATGATACTCCTTTCTGACTTGGGTGTGTATGGGGGGGGAGGTGCAGTTGGGATGGCTAGGACGCACAGCTTATTATTATTTCTGTTATTTTGTAGAGATAAAAACGTCAATAAAAAAATTAATTTAAAAAACAACACAATTTAATTGTCATTCTATTAAATACGTTGTGCCTCCACTCCTGGGAGGCAACATGCCTCTGAATGCCAGTTTCTAGGAATCACAGACTGGGAGGGTGGCTGTTGCATTTAGGTCTTGCTTGTGGCCTTCACAGAGGCATTGGGTTGGCCATTGTGTGAGCAGGATGCTAAGCCTTGATGGGCCCCCGTTGGCCTGATCCAATCTAATGCTCTTAATTTAACAACAACAACAACAACCCTGTTAGCAATAGTGGTAGGAAACTAGAAACTTGTGTGGAAAAAAACCTTGGATGCCTTGGCCTTGAGTTGTACGTGGAAGCTTAGGTGGGGTCCGCAGAGATTCCTCCTGGCCAACTTATTCTTGCTTTTTCTCTTTGCTGCCCAGTCACCCTTGCAGCTCAACTCTCAAGAGAAGGGAGAGAAGCACAGCTCCGTATCCGACCCAGTTCTTGACTTGGACATCCCGCTGGCGGTGGCCAAGGAGCGAGCTCACCAAAAACGCACCAGCAAAAGGGCGCCGCAGATGGACTGGAGCAAGAAAAACGAACTCTTCAGCAACCTGTGAAGTATCCCATCCCGCAAGACGGGAGGAGGTGGTGCAGGGGCAAGGCCCAGCCAACCTGGCCAACTTTTTCTCCTGCCCCTCCATTTTCCCCCCCTGGAGGAGGGGTTTATTCCCCCACCCACCCACCCACTCCCCTCTTCCCCTCTCTTTGCCAGGGAAATAGGGGCAGGATCGTACACTGTCCTCTGTAATCTGAAGAAAAACAAAATGGCATCATGACTACTCCTGCACAATTCTGGAGAAGCAATTCTATTTTTTAAAAAAGAGAATGACGAGACACTTTTATACACTGTCTATAAATAGCTGAGTAAGTTCCATGTGAGTTTGTGGTGAGGGTTTCTGTGAGCCTGAAACTAATGTGGTGTCCATATTGAGCCCATGGAGGGGGTGGAGGGAGAGCGTACTATGGCCCGTTAGGTCTGAGGAGAAACATGCTGATCTTTTGTTCTCTCCCCACCCCCAATTCAATTGGATTTTTTGTGGGAAACACATGTTCACAATAAGGTTTTTGAGGTTGCCAGGGTTGGGGATTGAGGAGAAAAACTTGTGGTGCTTAGCCCTTCCTAAATTCAAAGTGGTATCTGAAACCAGCCACCTAAAACCAATAGCCCCATGTAGGTTCTCATTGCAGAGATACCCTATTGGAAGCTGACTTGAGCCTTTCATTAAATTTGAGTGCTTAAAACCCTAATTTTGACTTCCAACAGCCATTGGGTGGGGGTTGTGAGCACACGTCCTCTCCTCTTCACAAGGAACCGTTTTCCTTTGACTGGAATGTCTGTCCCTGACACTCCATTTTTATTTTTATTTTTAAAAAGAATTTTCTTTAAAGCAATCAATGGTAAAATTATCTATGGAGCAAGACCCATGAACTTGTTGCACCACTTCCTGTATGTATTTCAAAGCTTTCTGATAGTAAGACGGAACCCTTGGAAACTGCTCTGACTGGAATCCTGTGGGGGGTGGTGTGGTTCTTGTTTTGGCTGAGAGGGGGGAATCTTCTGGTCTAATACAGCAACTGAAAGCAGCCAGGAAATAATATCCTGTCTTCGACTCTCATTCCTGGAGATGGAGCCAATCAGGGTTGGTTTTTTTATGATAATGCTTAATTAACAGTTTATATATAAACTGTTTCATTTTCTGGAATGTTTTCTAATTATAGCTCTCTTTCTCCTCTGTCTGTTGTGTATGTTATGGAAATTATTCCTCCTCTACGGATGTGTTTTGTTCTTGTTTTCCTTGATTGTTTGTTATGAAAAATGCAAGAGAAGAAAAAAAAAAAAGAACCCTGTTTACCAGAAGGAAAAAAGTCACCTTGATTTTGTGTGTGCGTGTGCTTATTTTATGTTTAAATCTTTGTAAAGTTTCAGAGCCTTGTGGGAAAGCTCAGCACAGCATGTGAGCGGTCAACCCCTCCTTACCTTCCAGCCTTGCTCTCCATAGCTCTCAATTCATTACCAGGAGCTGGTTCATGTCAACAGGATGAACTCCAGTACAATAATGCCACCACCCACCCCTCCAGCAGAATCTTTATTGGTTCAACTTACGATGTCCATTTGTGCAGGTCAGGGTGGAGATGGAGAGTGGGGATGTTTCTGAGAGTGGGTTGGAATCTATACCAATCTCCAAGCATAGCAATCACAATCGGCACCACCATTCTTATTTCAGTTTATATCCTGCCCTTCCTAAGAAGCTTGTTTTGCTTTTGCAACACTTTTTCCTCCCCTGGGGGAAGGCATGCACAGTTTCGCTGTTGCAACAGCCATGCATTTCAGGCCGAAGCCATATCGTTAGGGTGGCCATTAGGAAAAGCCTTGGCAAGGAAATGCACCGGGGGGGGGGGAGCTGTCTTACCACCCAATCCCGTGCCACCCATTTTTCTCATGTGCTCACTGGGGGGCATGGAGTTGTTTTGTCCAGAGGCGGATTTGCATTTGTGGGATCGCCAACTGATTTAAAAGCAGTGGGTTTCTTGAGAGCCGCAGTGGCTATTGAATCTTTTACACTGCTGCTCCTTTGTTGCAGCTGAGAACTTGTTTGTTGCTGTACAGAGAAGAACCAACAGCTTCTGTAGAACTTGACCAGCTTTCTTTCTTTAATAACAACAACAACAAATTTGTACAAAGAGAACCCAGTGGGCTGTAAAATGCCGTGCTTTGAGCTCAAGAGCAGCTGTTACCCAGGAAAATCAGGCTCAAGCTGGTCTCTGACCGTAATAATAAATTGTTATAATAAGAAACTCAGGGTTCTTCCACACTTCCTTTTGTGCTGCATTTTTAGGAAACAGGTCTGGGTTTTCCATGTGTGTGTGTGTCCCACACCTTCCCCGGGAAAACCTGTGTTTTACCACTGAATCAGAGCAACTGGCAATTCCAAAAGGCTGCCTAATCGGCAGAACTGGCAGGTAAATTCGTACAGTTGCAAAGAGTGCACAGTGGGTTAGACCATAAAGCAAATTTGCCAAGAGGCCACTTGTGAGTTGCTGAAAGCATCAACATGTTCTTCTGCTCTGGAGACCGAATGGCTAATTCTGTGCTATGCATGGCTAATAAATGACTGAAAATATAAAATAAAAGCACCAACCAAGCAAAATTCTCATTGGCACCTTTAAAAAAGGGGAGGGGGAAGGGACAATTTGTAGAATACTTTTAACAGCTTGGATGTTTTAAGAAATAAATTACTGCAGGCCATATAGGTGCGAGTTTTTAAAAATTGCTAGTGTGTGTGTGTTCCCCTCCCCTCCAAAGTATCACTGCAGGTTCCTGATTGTGAACAGCAATTTCTCTCTGCCACTGTCTAACCCTGATTCAAGTGTGTGAAGCTGCAGTGGAGCCTACCACAGTTCAGAGCCAGGTCTTCTCTTTTGCTACAGATGAAGCCGTAAAATAGAGAGCATTCCAGTTACAAAGTGCTGACCCAGTGATTTCTCAGGACACACTGTGAGGCTGGTGCCCAAAGGCACCCTACATTTGTTTGCTCCCTGAGCCAGAAGTGGGGAACAATATTATGTACAGGAAGGATGCTAGGAAGTAAGTTAAAACAAATCCACACAGCATTTGGCAATGTTAAAAGGCAGCACTTTAAGCACACAGAGAAGAGGGGGGAGAAACCAGTAGCACAACCTTTCCTGACCATTGTTTAAAAACCTTCACCTGGTCTGTTCCTTAAAGGTAAAGGGACCCCTGACCATTAGGTCCAGTCATGGACAACACTGGGGTTGCAACGCTCATCTCGCTTTATTGGCCGAGGGAGCCGGGGTACAGCTTCTGGGTCATGTGGCCAGCATGACTAAGCCGCTTCTGGCAAACCAGAGCAGTGCACAGAAATGCTGTTTACCTTCCCGCCGGAGTGGTACCTATTTATCTACTTTCACTTTGACGTGCTTTTGAACTGCTAGGTGGCAGGAGCAGGGACTGAGGAACGGGAGCTCACCCCGTTGCTGGGATTCAAACCACCAACCTTCTGATCGGCAAGTCCTAGCCTCTGTGGTTTAACCCACAGCGCCACCTGCGTCCCTTAGGTCTGTTCCTTAGCAGAATTCAAAATGCCAGTGCTACTTTCACATCAACTTGCCTCTTTAAGATCTTTCTGAGGCCCATTTTCCAATTCCTCCATCCCCTGCAAGAGGTGACAGACCTTTTGGTGTTGGCCACTTGTCTCTTTTACCTTCAAGGGGATTTTCATTCTGTAATGGTGTCCTTCAGATGTTTTGAGCTACACCGTGGCTGTGCTAGCTGGGGTTGATGGGAAGTTTTAGTCCAAAAGACTAAAAACTACTCCAAGAGGTTCCTATCCTCATTCCCAGCTGAGAGTCACAGTTTAGGAGAGTCCTTTAGTAAGCTGAAAGGTTTGAATATCTCTGCAGAAGGTGGAAGCAAACCAATACTCTTCAACTGGTCCAGATGAGAATGCTTCTGACTGGCTAGCCTTTCCCTGCTGTAGAAGCACAAGGAAGCTCCCTTGTACTGAGGCAGGTTCAATCCCCGTACGGTACAATTGCATATTTGCAGAGAGCTGGACTACATGATCCTCAAGGTCCCTTCCAACTCTACGATTCTATTCAGGGAAGGGTCATAGCAAAGTGGTAGAGCACCAGTTTTTCCTGAAGAAAGTTCTGGGTTCAATTCCTGGCATCTCCCAAGTGGACTGGGGGGGGGGGATCCAGTCAGAAAACCATGGAGTGCTGCTGCCAGACCATGCTAGATGGACCAATGGTCAGCTTTCTATATGTACCATTGGTCCACCTAGCTCATAACGACAAAACGGGATCATTTTACCCTTTCCGCCTTTGATTTTGTAGACGAAATTTATACGTGATGCAGAATAATTGCTTGAGAATGCTAATCCCAAGGTGATTAGCCTCAGTCACAAAAACAGCAGGGGCTGGAGGGGGCCCAGCCAGCCTTTCCATGGGTTAATAATGTCTGTGGATTATTAAAGCGCTCTAATCCCCATGGTTAGGAAAGGGGAGGGAGGTTGGCTATATCGGCTCTATAATCTCTCCCTGACTGGGATAGCTCCCCAGAGAACTCTTCCCGTAAGCTCCACTGATCATTCTAGTGCGTTCCCCCTGCAGCACGGAGAGAGTCTTAGCGTGGGATGCTTGCTCCTAAAGACAATATGAGAGGCATCGGTTACAAGCTGTCACAACTCTATTGGCGTCACAAGATGCTCTGTAGGGACCTCCCCGCAAAATGCCCTGTCTAGGAATGTGGCCGCCCCACTGAACAATGATGGCTGGCCAACTATAGATAAATGCAACTCTGTGGTGCAAAAGGGCTGAGAGATCTGGCATATATTGAGAGTCCACTATAGGTGGGTGGAGAGGCAATAGGTACCGTACATTCTTTTAAAAAAACAACAAAGTTTGACAGTTCTCTTTGGGACCATAACAAATGTGGCAATAATCACACAATTCATTATTGTGGTGAATAAGTTATTACGGTTAACAATATAATTTTAATGATTACAAGCAATTAATAATTAGTAATTGTATCATTTTAAAATAAAACATAAATAGCATCAGTGTGCATATTTGAATCCCTATCATTTATATTTTATTAAGGTGGTTTCAGTTAAAAGAAATAAGAGTGATACAGAAAAGGAAAGTGAGAGAGAGAAAAACAACAAGGCTACTTATTAAAAGCGAAAATATACAAAAAAGAGCAATATATGATATTCCCATACATTCCTGTATAAAGTGGAATTGTGTTATTGTCCTAGTGCTTATGCAAATGTTAATAGCCTGCTACATTTTGTATAAACTCATTCCAAATGTTATCGTATTTTATCCATACAGAGTCTGTGCCTGTAAACAGTCAGTTCATAAACTGCCAGTGATGTCATATCACGAGTCAGTTGATTGAAGGGTATCATATCTTTATTTTTCCAGTTCCTCAATATCAATCTCTTGGCCACCATTAGGGCACGGAAAATCCATTTCCCTTGTCCCGTTGATAATTTCCATATCTGAATCCATATCATGGGTGCAGCAGGGAAGACTGGGTTTAACAATTTCCCCCCTAACATCCGTGGCCCCAATCTGGGTTTTCTGCCCCCCCCCCCATTGCTGCTATTTTGATCAGGAGAAAAGCTCTCTGTAGAGAGTAGCTAAATGCCCTTGTTCCAGAAGCAGATGATCTCTATTTGTAGATGCCCATCAGGGTTTTATATACATTGGGGCTGAAAATGCATTTCTGCCAGATTAAGCACATCAAGACAGATGGCTTTCAATGGGTGTGAATAAACCGTAGAATAAAAAGCACAAAGATCTTTGATGGATTTGACTGGACAAGAGTATACACAGAGTGCTCCCAACAAAGCCTATATTCCTGTGCATGCTCTACCTGAATGTAAGCCCCACTGAAGACAGTGGAACTTCTTTTTGAGTAATGGAATGTGCATAGGATTGTCCCGAAAGCCGCATAACTTGCAGCAGGGAAAACCTATAAGGGTCATGTTCCTCAGATGATGTAGTCTGTGCAATCTTATGGATAAGTTTTGTGGACTTTCAATCTGCAAGTGCAATGCATCGGTTTGTTTTGGCGTGGGCCAAACCATTTGTATTCTTGCTGTGTTGATCTAGGGTGGTGTTGTCTCTTAACTGCATCTGTAGTCTTTTTAACCACTCTCGCCCAACAATAAAATTGGACTGGCTGGCTGACATTTAGTGGGGGAGCTGGGCAGTCCTGAGGGATGTTTTATTGATAAGTAGACAGGGTAACTCTGGATGGTGGTCTACGAAGTTTTACTCAAAATAGACCTACTGAAATTAATGCACCCAACTTAGGGCTCATACCACTTTTTGCCCCTTGCTTTCTAGGCACATGTCTGCGCTTTAAAGCAGTGTCCAAGCGCTGTTTTTCTTTTTACCCAGTGCTGCTTTCCCCACAAAAACTTGCTCCTTAACACTGAATCAGAACAAATGGCAATTCAGCATTGTTCCATGAAGAAATCCCACTCACATATTGTTGCCAAGTGACAGTCCACTAGCCACAGAGTGACCAACAGGGTTTCCACAGAAGATCTTCAGTCTTGGCTTGGTCTCTGTGCTCTGGAAGTTGGTCTGCTAGGTACTTTGTTTTGCAAGTCCCATGCTGTGGAGCACTCTTCCAGCAGAAATGAAGCAGGCATCCTTGCTTTTGACTTTCAAGCATCTCTATGAAACTTTTTTGTGTGCCCCAAATATTTTGCAGCTGCTTTCATATTTTTTTATATATAAATTAGTCATTAATCATGGCATTATTTGTCCTCCCCTTGCCTTAAAGTAGCACCTCCTGGGAGCTGGAACACGTATCTTGCTCCACGGCTGCCACCTTGTGGCACGTGCTTGGCCCATATTTATAAAGGCCTCTTTGATACTATGCACTGAAAGCAGTATCGTACCACTTTAAACCACCGTGGCTCCCTGCAAAGAATTCTGGGAACTGTAGTTTGTTAAGGCTGCTGAGAGTTGTTAGAAGACCCCTTTTTTCCCTGCACAGAGCTGAAATTCTCAGAGTGGTTGAACAGTCAATCCCACTTCCTGGGGAAACTCTACTTCTCAAGATTCTTTTGGGGGAAGCCATCCTCGACTGGCATTTTGGCAAATGCAAGTAGATGTGGAGGAGAAGAAGAATAGTTTGGATTTGATATCCCGCTTTATCACTACCTGAAGGAGTCTCAAAGCGGCTAACAATCTCCTTTCCCTTCCTCCCCCACAACAAACGCTCTGTGAGGTGAGTGGGGCTGAGAGACTTCAAAGAAGTGTGACTAGCTCAAGGTCACCCAGCAGCTGCATGTGGAGGAGCGGAGACGCGAACCTGGTTCACCAGATTACGAGTCCATTGCTCCTAACCACTACACCACACCGGCTCTCAGGAGTAAGGAATCTTTGGTGGTTCCCAAATCTATTGGTTGCAGAAACATAACAAATGGGCTTTCCAGGCCACTAACTGTGGGACCTGAGTATAGCAGCAGTGTTGGATTTTTTTTAGGGAATTCGCTTCTGGGTCAGGAGATGGCATCAACAAGTGAGCCTATTCAGCCTGGTACAAACAGATTGCTCCCTACTGCCTCTACAAACCTGTTTCTTATCTGGATTTGTAGCCATTTGGGGTTGCTATTTACCCAATTAAATATCTGTTTCTGCAATTTGCTGCTGCTTCAGTTTAGTGAGCCAGGACAATCCCAGTTTAGTGGGGATGTTCTGAGTCTTCGGTTAGCAAGCATGTCACTCCAGGGAGTTCACAGGACTCTGCTAAGCAGGAGAGGGTGCACAGGGGTGAGAGCATCAACTGTCCAGGGCCATTTTCCTATTCCTGAGGATTGCTGTGACGGAAAGTGCCAAGTAGACCAGAGGTTGGTTGGTGGTGCAGTGCCATGGAATCCCACCAGAGTGATGTAGCTTACAAAGTACTGGGCCAGAGCCTCGTTCTGATTGGCTGTGGGTACAGCTAGCTAGAAGGGGGTGGAGACAAGCACTTCGTGAGGGAAAAAGAAAAGGCAGCTGAGAGTTTTTGGTTCTTGGGGTTCAAGAGGGATAAGAGGGATAAGAGTATAGCTTCTGAGCTGTGTGTGTGTGTGTGTAATTCGCCCTGAGGAAATATCTACAGCCAGAAAAAGAACCCTCTAAGCTTAGAGTGAAAGATAGTGCCTTTTAATAGTAAACAGACAAGTGAGAATTGGGAAGCTGAATTTGAGGCAGGAGAAGTGGAGTTGTGAGGGAACACTTTACTTGGGTCTCCATTCAGCCTGAGGGGGGGATAGATTTTCTGGAGAAAATCTTAAGTTGTTTATTTCAGTGTTTCCCAACCTTGGGTCCCCAGCTGTTTTTGGACTACAATTCCCATCATCCCTGACCAATGGTATTGCTAGCTAGGGATGATGGGAGTTGTAGTCCAAAAGCAGCTGGGGACCCAAGGTTGGGAAACACTGGTTTATTTAACATCTTGTTCAGAATTAGAAGCCTGTGACAACCAGTGAGTGAGTGAGTGAGTGAGTGAGTGAGTGAGTGAAAACACACACACACACACACACACACACACACACACACACAACAACCACACTTTCTTGAAAGCATTCTATTTCCCAACACAGCGTTCATTTTACCAATTTTGTTGTAAAATTATTATTTTTTTCCTGCTTAAGTTCCCTAAGTCTCCAAACACCCGTTTCTTAAAAAGCAAAAATAGCCAGTAAGTAGTAAGAGGAGGCACACCCCAGAGCTTTAACATCATTTCCTTCTGCAACACAACCCATGACTGTAGAAATTCTGTTTTCTATATAAATTTTTTATTTGGTTTTTCAAATTAAAATTTTACAGAGATATAGCAAACATAAATCATAAAAACAAGATTCCAAGGAATCTCCTGGACTTCCATCCTCCCCTTTGTCGGTCCTATTATTTCCTCCTGCATCTTTTATGATGATCCAAATCTTTTACATCTCCATTGTGTCCATAATTCACCCTTAAACTACAAGTGATATTCCAATCCTGCTAACAATTTTAACTACTGTAGAAATTCTTGTGTGTATTATGCAAATGTTCTTAGGTCAGCCTGGTCCTTGTGAGGGCAGCAAGTGTCAGGTGCTAGGAAAATGAATTGTTGTGCCTGACACCCCTCAATAAATCCTACATGTGGAAGTATTTTTATGCTATTCATATTTACTTGAGAGCAAGTCCCACTGACTCTCAAGTCCACACACACACATTTGCACTGTTAGAGGCTGTGTACACACTCCTGTTTACTCTGCAACCAGTGCAGTCTCACTGCTAGTTTGGGAAGTGGCCTATTTATGACATTAGCCACAATCCATAGTTCTCCTGTACCTGTCCTGTTATTTCTTATGAAATACTGCATTTTGATGTGTTTTTCCACAATTGGGGGGGGGGGAATCTTAGCTGTGATTTAAGCTGGCACTGTGCATGTACACAGCCAAAGAGTGGTTGTGAACCATTTGGCTTCATTCACAACTTTAAAAATGGCCCTTCCTAAACCCAGGGATGGGGAACATTTTTGCAGCCCAGGGGCCATCTTCTGGGAGCTGCATGCCAATGGGTAGGCAAGACCAGAGGCAAACATGGGTGGAGTAATTAATACAAATTTCACCTTTGTACAGCAGGCTAGTTTGGACACATACACACAACCAACCCCCTCTATATTCATTCCATCAAGGCAAGTGAGAGGCATGATCAGAGTTCAAAGACACATTCTAGCTAGGGAAAAACACTGAAAGAAGTTTGGAAGGCCACATTCCTTGGCCTGAGGCTCCTCATCCCTGCCCTAAACTTCTGTCTTTTGTAGGTAAAAGTAACTTGCCGGCTAAGAGGACGGTGGTGCGATCTTCTGCACGCCTGCTGCTTAGATGTAGGCTCCTTAGATTTCAATGATATCCTCAGGCCAGCGAGTGCAAGGTCAAGTCTCAAACACATCAAGGAATTTTTTTCCGTGCAATGAATCTTTTCAAATCCCCCTGCCTCTTCTCTCTCTGCCAGCTCTGTATGCTGGAAACTGCTTGTCTGCTTGCTAGGGAGGGAGAGATGCTAAGCAGGGGAGTGAATAGGCTACACTTCTCTTGGAAGCTCTCGCTGGCTGGTCTGAAAGTAGCTGGACAAAGCGTGTAGGAGTTTCTGAGAGGCCCCTGCTGTGTGTGGGGGGTGTGGGTGTGTGTGGATAAAGAGAGGGAGCGCTGATGGAAAGAAAGCAGTTGTGCGAGGAAAGGCTTTTGGCTCATCGTCAGCCACTGCACAGCTCCAACCTGGACACCAAAGCCAGCACATCAGGAACAACCTCCTACAAGACTTGCTGACCTTCCCTGGGAATTGCTGCAAGTCCCGAAGCAGCCAGGCCATCTCCACTATGTAGCCAAGCCAAGTCTAGATGGAGGATTCAAAGTGTGCTTTTAATTCTTGGAAGGCTCTTTTCTTTTAAACTAGAGCACCAGGACAACGCATCGAAGGAATGCAATATAATTTCTGGGCTTAACTGCAGGATGGCAATAATGCTGCCATGCCAACTGAGGACAACGGATGACAGCGGTTGGGGAAGGGAGGTGATGAGGAAGAAAAAGGATTTATAAGGTATAACTTGGTGGGTGTGAGCATCTGTGCATAGCAGGACTCCCTTAATCTAAACTCCTGAGCTGATGAAAAGTCAACAAACAGCATTAGAAGTTGTCTCCCACCTTTGTGGGGGAAATAACAATTTCTCCGCATTTTTTCGAAGTAAATGGAGCAGTCAAGCTGGATCACAGCTTCCTCTCTTGTTGCTTTTGTGAGCTGAACAGGGTCGACAGGCTGGAAGGCAGTCTCAGCTAATGCACTTTGTGCATATGTGTGACATATTGTTTGCCACATTAGTCCTTCATGGCGGCATGCCAGGTGGTGAAAAGACGCTTTGCAAGGAGTGTGCAACTTGTGGCACTGCTGAATGTATGCCAACACAGCCATCATTTTTGTAGATGAGAAGAAGCCAAATGGGTCTGGATATGATGAAGTGGCTATTCCAAGGCACCTGCCATGCTTTGGGCACAACTTGGTCATATTTATAGTAAACTCATTGCGACTTGCTTGACTTCCTTCCCTGCCTCTTATCTCCTGCTTCTGTTAAAAATGATTTGAAGCAGAGAGTGAGATTAAACACATTTGTGCAGCGGAGGGCTGTAGAAAATCCACCTGGCAGAAATTTGAAAAGAGCAAAGTAGCAAAGTACATTTGTGGCCAACAGGAAGGTAAAAATTACTGTAAATCTAATAGCCTTCTCTACATGGATTTCCCGAGAAATCAAATTACAGCAAAGTGATCCTTTGTTTGATTTCCTCCTTCTGCTTAGTTAACTCAGTGCCATCCAATATATCGCCCTACCTGAGAAACAGGGCAGGGAACTAGAGAGACCATTGGTTTGAGGAAGCAAGGCTTTTTGTTTGCATTGCGAATT
The DNA here is from genome assembly GCF_964252035.2 of Podarcis erhardii. NCBI lineage: Eukaryota > Metazoa > Chordata > Lepidosauria > Squamata > Lacertidae > Podarcis > Podarcis erhardii. The sequence goes on from NC_138498.1 coordinate 34,446,612, forward strand.
AAGCCAGAAATACTTTGGAAATAGTAGCTTGGCAGCAGTGGGGCAGATCTGAAAAACGCTGGGTGTTGTGTTCCTTCTGCGCTGTTTGGTTTTGCTCACCATGGGTTTGCACTGCTTCACCACACTAAATAAGCTCTGGCCTTCCAAAGAAACAGTAGCCAGTAGGCCGCCTGACCACAGGGCTATCTTCTGCCATTCCAGTGCCCTCCTCTGTGTGGCCCTACTGCTTTGCAGTCTTTGCACAGGTGAAATGTCAACGTTTCCAGGGGACAGTGTTGCACCATCAGCAGCAGCGGAAACAGGAGCTAAGGCAAAGCCACTCAAGCAGTGGAGCTCCGCTAAATGCAAGGTAGTAGATCCTTGGAAAGGCCGAAGCCAGGGGCTGAGGGAAAAGGAAAGGCACCAGGTTTCAGAGAGCTTTGGAGGAATGAAGAGGGTGACCTTGTCGCTAAGAGCCAGATGCCAACAGGAGAAGGAAGAGGCCTTGGCAGTCCTGTGCCCAGCAAAGTGTGCCTGCACAGTCACAACGGTGAACTGCTCTCATCTGGGGTTGCTGGAAATCCCAACAGAAGATCCCTGCTCACTGAACAAAACAATCCTGTAAGTAAGCTGCTGGGATGGTTTTACTCAGCGATATCCAGTGTGTATGGAGGGGGGGAGGGGGGATGCTTTAGAGATTGTAGTAGATGCTCCTTTCCCTGAGAGCCTGTGATGACTCACAGGGAGGGAGCTGAAGCATGTTCACTGGTGCTGAGTGGTGCCGTCTCATGGGAGTAAGCATTGCGAGAATGTTTGGGTCAGATGGAGCTGACCCTAGGAGCTTGCCAAAGAATGCTTGCTCCTCTGACTGCATGTGTTGGCTCCTGACCCCTTGGCTCAAGGCACAGAGCCCTCAGGGAAAGGGACCGGGGGAAAAACAGCCATCGTTATTTTTTTGAGGCAAATTACCACTGAGCAACCACCCTTGAAAGGGTGTACAAAGCCCCGATGTGTACCTCACAAGGGAATCCCACATCCACTCATTTATAGGTCTGTAATCACATGTACAGGGCCAGAATCAAAGTCAAAGGAGGGTATCTGTACAGTTCTGATGATCTGGGATGCTGTGTGATTTACAGTTTGGGTTACCAGCACAATCACATCCACTCAGCATTTTATAATATAATAATGCTACTATTTATACCCCTCCAATCTGGCTGAGTTTCCCCAGCCACTCTGGGCAGCTCCCAATCAAGTGTTAAAAACAATACAGCATTAAATATTAAAAACTTCCCTAAACAGGGCTTCCTTCAGATGTCTTTTAAAAATAGGATAGCTGCTTATTTCCTTGAGATCTGATGGCCCTCTGTCTGGTTCCCTGTAACCTCACTTCCCGCAATGAGGGCACTGCCAGAAGGCCCTTGGCGCTGGATCTCAGTGTCCTGGCTGAACGATGGGGGTGGAGATGATCCTTCAGGTATACAGGACTGAGGCCTGGTTTAAAGTTCTCTTAAGGCAGGACTATGCCTTGACATTGCGGGGCTTGTTTCACATGCCCACGTTGCTTCCACGAATTCCACTTTGTCCTGCTTGAGCTGCCTAGCCTCCCAGCTTTTATATGATACTAATCAGATGATTCTCATACATCCGCATGGCTGACAGTCTCTCTTCATCATATCTAAGGGAACACCTGGGGTTCATATTATGTTAAGAATAGGAAGGAATGCCTCAGCAATAGGGAGCCAGTTTGCACTGTGAACTGATCACCATGGAGAACAATGTGGCATGGTACTGTATTGAACCAAACTGCTGTTTGCCAGACGTGGCTTGTGAGATGCTGTTAACAAATGTCACTCTTGGTTTTGAATGCAGTGATCTTTCACATAACCGCCTGAGCATAGTCCGAAGAGAGGAGCTTGCTGGCTACCCCAACATCCAAACATTGTAAGTGAATTCCTGCACAAAACTCCTCCAGCATAGTGCTGCAAATCACTTGCCACACCATCCCTATTTGTGAAATCCCAAGATTACTGTCCCCATTCCAACTGTGTGAATATGGGGATTATAAATACCCAAGAAATGTCAATATGCACCAAAAAAACCATTTTCCTTTTCAGCTTCTATAATCCAGGGTGCCTAGGCTGTTGCTTTCCAGATGTTGTTGGATTATTATCCCTGAACATTGGTCGCACTGGCTGAGGCTCAGGGAAACAGCTGGTGGGGAGATTGGCTCAGTGCAGGTGCTGGTTCATTCACACTACGCCAGCCTCCCCACTGCCTCGCCCCTTCCCACTGGGGGCTCCTGCTGGGGCTGATAGAAGTCCAGTAATACCTGGAGGGCTACAGGTTCCACACACCTACTTATAATAATAGAGTCCAAACTGTAGAGTTTGAAATGAACTTGGTAGGTTTGCAATCATAGAAATGATTTTCCAATTTAGTCTTAATTACAAAATCTGGCGGCTAACAGAATGTCTAAATTCTGGTTGTTAGTTGGTTGTTAAGGGTTGCTGGGAATTGTAACTCTGTGCAGAACAAACTACAGTGCCCAGAATTCTTTGAGCTGTGTGTGTATGTTCTTTAAAGGCACTGTGTGTACTCAGTCACAGTAACTCTCTTTTGGAGTTTACTGCACCAAGAAACAGGACTTGAAGTTTTCTGATTATCATCATGGTGCTTCGCACTGATGGACATTTTCTCTGGACCTTGCAATTTCTTCCAACATTTCTTTGTGCTCTAAATTCTGCAGGGACCTGAGCTTCAACTGCATCCACACCACTGAGGAGGGAGCCTTCCACTACCTGGGCAAACTGAGGACTCTGTACGTACCATTATCTGGCACGATCTCTTCTATGAATCTTCCCCCTTTACCTAACCCTCACACCCTGCCTAAAACCACATGCGGAAACCCTTTGGCCTGCCAGATAATGGCCAATGACCAGGTATGATGGCCGCCAGCCACATCTGGAAAGCTAGTGGTTCCCTGGTGGCGTCATTACAGAAAGATGTCAAGCAGATTTGTTCCCTTATTAGTAGTTGCCTTGATAGGTTTAGCTCAGTGGTGAGGAGCTTGTGGTCATCCAGGTGTTGTTGGACACTGGTCCCATCACTCCTAGCCAGCAGGGCCAGTGGTCCATGATGATGGGAGTTGCAGTCTAACAACATTAGCCATGCATGAGAGGGAGGTTTCTTCAGGCTCAGGGGAAGCCCAAGGTCTGCAGAAGTACAAAAAATGGAATGGGGTATTTTGGGAAAAGGGCAACGCTGGCAGGGATCTTGAACAGTAGCATTCCATGTGCTGCAGCTTTTTGTTGTGGGTGTCACTTGTACCTACGGAACAGCAAACATATATTCATCTTGATATAGCCCACTGTTTAAAAAGCTTTGAACAGAGACTTGGTAGTGCCCTGTTCAAAGGTGGAGATCTTGCTTTCTTTTCCATTTTAGGGTGGAGGATTTCTCTAGGCCCACCAGGGGCACTTGTGTCTCACCCCACATTTAGATATTGTTAAAAGGAATATTACCAAATGGCAAATACACAAGCGAGTGGACTTATTGAAGATTTGGGGCTTTGGTACAAACATGATCATTTATCCTTAGACAGCAGTCACTGAATGCATCTCACCTACTGAATTATTTACACAGACAAAGTAAACACAGAGATTTCTGATTGCTTTAAACAATGATCTGTTGAAATGGTGTGGAAGTTAAAGGAGCAGAGTTAATGTGGTGGCAACCGCTCTCTTTTGGGGGGTATGTGTGTTTTGTGGCAGCAGGTTTGCCATACAGCCTGAGGTAGGTGACTGACTTTCTTGCCCTAATTCCTTCCCCTTCTTCCTGACAGCAACCTCATCTCCAACAGTTTCACATATGACTGTTCCTTACGCTGGTTGATGACGTGGGCACAAGAGAGGCACGTTCTCATAAGCAACACAGAATTGCTCCGATGCATCCCGGAAGCCACTGCTGGCAGCGCCAAACCACTGGATCTCTTATCACTGACCCACAGTGAGTAAAATACCTTTTTGGCCAGCCAGATGGAAGAGTTTGTTGTCACCTTCAATGCTTTTTCTTCTTCTTTCACCTCGGGGCCCTGTGGAGCATCTCAGGTGTGCCTTATGGATGTAGCTGTGGTAGGAATCCATCTAATATGTGATTGTTGGGAGTTCCCACCCCACCAATTGCTGGTGAAGGGAGTTTAGTTTCATCCAAAGCCCTGCGTGTCAGTAGCTTTCTTCTCCTCCTCTGTAAAAGCCAACACTGTGGTTAGACGTGCACTGTTAGTCTATCAGATGTCTGCCTACTCTCACAAAATCTGCATTGTAAAATAAACCAAAACAAAACAAGCTACTGACAAAAGCTGTGGTCCTAGTGAGGAACCTGGTGCCCTCTGAATCTTGTTGCACTCAAACTCCCTTCAGCCCCAGACAGAATGGCCAATGGGCAAGGTTGATGGGAGTTGTCATTGTCGTTCAGCAGCCTCTGGAAGGGCAGAGGTTCCCCAATCCCACTCCAGAGACTCAAATTGGAAATGACTGTTGTCTGAGGTAGCTCCTTCTAGACTACATATTTATATCAGTTTCATATCACTTTGCCCAAAGAATCCTGGAGCTGGAGTCTGGTTGAGGTTGTGGACAGTTCTGTTGGACTCCTGGCCTTGTACTTCAGGAGAAAACCTAGCTCAGTAGTACAGCACGCTAATGTCAAAAGCAGCTTGCCTCAATATCCATTGCTGGCAATCACAAGCAGGAGAGTGCTTTTGCTCTCAGGTCCGACTTCTGGGCTTCCCAAAGGCATTTGACTGGCTACTGCAAGAACAGAATGTTGCTTCTGGACTGATTCAGCAGGACTCTGCTTGTGTCTGCATCCATCTCAGTGTTTACTCTGCAAAATGTGGAGAGCTTTCTTGTCTGTTTTGCTGGAATCGTTTGTAAAGTGTAAACAAACAAAGCTGTGCAAACAGAAACCGAAACAGAGTTTTTCAAGCATCTGTCCATAAGTGGTTCAAACGTTTACTGTGCGGGGGCCACTAGGTGGCGCATCGGAAGATGGCTGACAATAACATCTCTCCGACCCACACGAGGTAATTTGGAGGCGATGATAGGGGTAATTAGCCTCCTTAACCCCCCCAGGATTGTGGGGGGGATGGCCCTTGCCTGCTGTGCCCTATACCACCCCCGAATTTGTGGGGGTGGGGGCACTAGGCACAAAGCCCTCCTGTGGGATTCCGGCACTCCTGGACGCCGTCTCTGATTCGCGCCTCTAGTTGCAAGAATCTTCAAAAGAAACAATTTGGACGAGAAGAATTGCACATACTTCAAGGAAGGAGGGGGAGTAAAGACTGCTGACAGAAGAGATCTCTGATAACAAGACAAGAATAAAATATGAGAAGATACGTCAAGATACGGTATGGCAAATTACTGAGGGGGGAGGGGAAAAAAAACTTTCCTCTTTTCTTATGTGATTAAACAAGAATCCCCTCCCCTAACGAGTCAGAAATGTTGTTTTAAGGACTTAAGCTGTGGATTTAAGGCTGTGTGGAGATAAACTTTCGAACCAAAGCAATGTTTCAAGACGACGCTGGAAAGTTAAGAGTTTTGGAATGACGCAGTTAAAAATGCCGTCGCCATTTTGGGAGGCATTGTTGGAGCTCTTGAGTCTGGGAGGAGAAAGAGAGAAATAGAGCTGTTTACATATCGTGGATTAACTCCTCAGTGGGACTTAAGAGTGACAAATGCCTAATTTATGATGGAAAGAGCGATGTTATCTACGAAGGAAATATATGGAAACCATCTGGACTTAGATTGGAAGAACGGGAAATTCACACAGGATTATTATATTTGCTTATCGGCTTAAGGAGACTAACAGAAGAGATCGTAAAAGAAAAAGAGAAATTATATGAACAAGATATGATGTGGAAACACCAAGATAAGACTGGATAGAATTATGAACTTTGTCTGGACTGATTGGGACTGATTTGGACATTAACGCAGTAATAAGAAGATGATTTGAATCCCCCTTTGGATCTTGAAGTATGGGTTCCCCCAACAAAATTTAAAAATTTGGCTTTGTAATTTGGAATTTATGTGATGTGATTTAATTTGATGTGATTGGCCAGTTAATAAAAATTATTTTTTAAAAAAACACAAACGTTTACTGTGCGTTTTCTCTTCCTCCCTTCCCAGCTGTTGATTTTATCTCCTGTGTGAAGGACACCCTGACCAGGAGTGATGCAGTCCTGCACTATTCTTACCTTTCAACTGGTATCCACACACAGAAGTCCTGCCTTGAACTCTGCTATAGCAAAGGGTACACCTATTATGCAATGGATTTTTTGGATCGTTGCCTATGTGGATCTTTAGGCAGTGAAGTGGAGGTGGACTGTCCGAAGGTGTGCTCCAATGAAATCCAGAGCCAAGTGTGCAATAAAACAGTCATCCATGCTGCATACCCAATTCAGGTAATGGAATCAGTTCTAATAGCATTTCTGCCCAATTTCGTGTTTGGGAATTGTGGTTAGGAAATCCAGCTCATTACTTCCCTACAAGAATGGGGAATCTGTGTCCCTCCAGATGTTGTTGGACTCCAGGATAGCCCAGTGCTCAGGAAACGATGGGAGCTGTAGTCCAGCAACATCTGGAGGGCCACAGGTTAGCTACTCCTTCTTTACTAAGTGATGCTGGTGATGAGCAGATTCTTGGCAGAGCACGTCCTTTGTCTACAACAGGTTCAATCCCTGTCATCTCTAGCTTAATGAAGGATCTCAGATGAGAGAACTGGGACCTTAGTGAACTTGAGTTGCTGCCAATCAGACATGACAAAACTAGGCTTGATGGGCTAGTGGTCTCTAACTCAGCAACTTCACATATTCACATCAGATGGTGAGGGAATTTCTAGAGGGTTTGTAAAGGGTCCTGGGAAATGGAAGCCGCCCCTGCCAGTGATGGAAAATAAAAAGAGTCAGTGGTGAGGGGCAAAGGCCACTTTAAAATTGGCAGTGCAAGCTCAAGTTCTAAAACAGTTCCTCTTCCTTGATCTCCATAAACGTAAGCTGGACACCTTGTCTCTCCCAAACCCAGTCACTGATTTTAGAGTTAGAACAGGGGCTCCCAAATTGTGCTTTGTTCAGATGGTCCACAGTGTGTTTGTACGGATTTGTGGCTGAAGATGGGAGATGGCTCATTCAGTACATTAAATACTCATATTCATATTTTTTATTGTTTCTTCTATTTATTATATTTTATTGTATTGTATTGCACTTTGTAAATTTAAAACTCATTGCTGGACCATTACTGGGAGTTTAATTTTTTTGAAAAATTAAGTAGGCCATGCAAGACTGTAACCAGTCCATGCTTGTTCTGGAATGCCTGGTCTTCAAAAGTGTCTTTGAGTCTTTAATTGCTGCAGACATTTGGCAAATATGCTTCATCCAAAACAGGACTTCTGTACCTTTTGTTGCTGCAGTACTATGAGAACAGTTACAGTTAATGCACAGCACTCCTTTGATCTAGATCTCCTCTTCATACTACTCAAAATGTTATCATCTGCACAGCCTCTAGGTGAGTGCTGTACAAGCTGCAGGAATTAGGAATAACCTGATGTTATTAATGAGTGAGGGACATTATCCCCTTCTCATGAAATTATAAGGTAAAGGTAAAGGGACCCCTGACCATTAGGTCCAGTCGTGGCCGACTCTGGGGTTGCGGCGCTCATCTCGCTTTATTGGCCGAGGGAGCCGGCATACGGCTTCCGGGTCATGTGGCCAGCATGACTAAGCTGCTTCTGGCGAACCAGAGCAGCACACGGAAACGCCATTTACCTTCCCGCCAGAGTGGTACCTATTTATCTACTTGCACTTTGACGTGCTTTCGAACTGCTAGGTTGGTAGGAGCAGGGACCAAGCAACAGGAGCTCACCCCGTCACGGGGATTTGAACCGCTGACCTTCTGATCGGCAAGCCCCAGGTTCTGTGGTTTAACCCACATAAAATTATACCTGCATCCTATTTATGCTTTGGGTTGGAGGAAGGGAAATTAAACCTGAGTCAAACCTTCCTACCTGCTCTTTCTGTTTAGGTGAAACTCTCATTCACCACACGGCAACACCATGGGCAACTTGTTGAATTCGCTGCCAATATCTCACTGCCTGGCATTCTGTACATCTGGGACTTTGGAGATGGAGGTGATGGAGGTCTCAACACCACAAACCCAAGAGTGTTACATGCGTATCTTCCTGGTACCTATATGGTGATGGTTGAGGCCCTGACTGCTGGAAAGAGTCTGTTCCACAGAGCTACTATTCACATGGTCCTGCCCGTGAAAGCAGTAATCCTTAAGTGTCCAAAGGTTGTGGTAAGACACCAGAACAACATAGACATCTGGATCCATGTCCAAGAAGGTACTGATCTGTCTGTCATCTGGAAAATGAAGGATCCAGGAGGCCAGGAACTTCTTGGTGAGATAAGTGATTCTTCAGAGAGATGTCTGTCTGTGTCCCACTTGGGTGGGTGGGGAAGCTGGCCATTATTTTGAGTCAAAGGTAGACTTAAGCATGGATGCTTTAAGTAGCGTGCCATCCCCTCCATCCTGGTGTGCTGGATTCTGGCCTACCCCACCTTCGATAGGCTCTTTTGAAAGGAGGGTGAGTCCTGTCCACTTGTTAATCACCTGTCATCACTATCTGATGTCCATTGTGGGGCAGGAGGGTGTGGGTTGGGAATGGCCTCCTGGGCCAAACTGGGACCTATGTCAGGCCTAACTAAGTCTGCAGGCTGAAGGTTCCCTACCCTTGTGGAAGCGGAAGACCATGGTATGTTTGTCAAGGGTGTATTTTTGAATAAAGCTTCCAAGGTATTAAAATTTTGGTACCAACCTCAAAGGAAGTGTTCTCCTAAATGTTATGCAAAGTTGGAAGCTGTCTAAAATGGAGATCAGAGCAAATAAGTAGTATATGGCCCCTAACAAAAGGTGCAGGATTTATGGTGGAGACAATCTGAAGTGGATCAAGGTTATTTAAGTGTGGATAAGGGAGGAGCTGGAGTTAAGGTGATGTGGAAGAAGAAGAAGAAGAAGAAGAAGAAGAAGAAGAAGAAGAAGAAGAAGAAGAAGAAGAGGAGGAGGAGTTTGGATTTGATATCCCGCTTTATCACTACCCGAAGGAGTCTCAAAGCGGCTAACATTCTCCTTTCCCTTCCTCCCCCACAACAAACACTCTGTCACAGGGTGAGTGAGGCTGAGAGACTTCAGAGAAGTGTGACTAGCCCAAGGTCACCAAGCAGCTGCATGTGGAGGAGCGGAGATGCGAACCCGGTTCACCAGATTACGAGTCTACTGCTCTTAACCACTACACCACACTGGCTCTAAAGCTGGCTTAAAGTGGCTCCACCAAACCTTTGGAATCTCACAGGATCTGAAGCATGTCTATGAGAGAAACTGACCTTGCGGGAAGAGAGGTTATTGCAAGCATGATGGGGACACTTGGACTTCATGTTAGGATATTAGGAAAATGGAAGGAAGAGGGACAAGGCAGCAGAGCAGAGGCTCTAGAGAAAGCGAACTTGTCAGTTTACAGAAGGCTGAAGGGGAACAGCAGATGTGTAACCAGGGAGACTAGGGGGCAGCTAGAAAAAAGGCATTTTTCCCCCTGGGAGAGAGAGAGAGAGTTGTAGAGCAGCAGAGCCCTTATAAAAAGACCAGAGAGGAGGCAGGAAGCCAGGGAAGCAGCACGAGGCAGCCAGCAATATCAGCCATTGATCTCAGAAGGCACACAGCACTGTCGGGTCCGTCTGATGCTATGAGTGTGAGAGGGGTCACTCTTAATGTTGCCATTGTCTCAGCCTGGATGCTGTGATGGTGGACAGAAGGTGAGAAGTCAGCTGCTAACCTCACCTAGAGCTGCAGCATTTCCCCTCTTCCCCACCCCACCCCCAAGATTCTGCTGCGGATGGCATCCCAGGGATTTCTACCATGGTGGCTGTTGTTCCTACTGCTGGGCAAAGGGGACACAGGTAGGCGAAGCAGTGTTTCTACAAAGTGGGAGTTCTGTGTTGGAAAAGCATAGCTGCAGTGGGATGACAAGGCTAGATCTCTTAGCATGCGTTTGTCAGTTTTCAGCATGATTTAACCACCCTTCTGTTCACTAGATCAGGATGGTTAGAAGGGGTCGTTTTGGTTAGAAATGGCGCTTTAAAGCAATCACCAACCCATTTTGACTATGGAAAAATGCTCCAGGCAAATTATTCTTAAAAGAGAAGGATTCATGTAGAACTCATTCACGCATGCTCAAACTCATTCCCGTCAAGAAGCACTAAAAAGCGTGGAGAATCCATCCTTAAAATACACAGGGCATGGTTAATGCAGCTGTTTTGTATACATTTCAGAGATCATACTCTAAAGAGCAGAAGGGTGAAGCTGATCTTTGTTAGTACAGTATTTGTCAGAAGAGGGTGAGGAGATGTTATCAGTCTGAATGAATTAGCCACAATTAAAAGACATTGTGTGGATGCTCCTTGTAGATGTAAGGAAAGTCTGAGCATCCTTGCCTGTCAGGCCCAAAACTTTGCTTTCTGTGTTCACCTTTAAGAAGCTTCTTTGACATGGTCAGCAGTAACACTGCCATGTTTCTTAACACCCTGGTTAAGCAATTGGGAGTTGGTCATGTGCATGTGTGCTCCATCCTCTTCCCAGACTTAACCATGGTTCAGTGTTAGATCAGCATTGATGCTGGTCCCAATTAATAGCACTATTCAGCTTCCCACTTAGGAAGGGCCTGTAAATTTACTTCAAACCCTGATTTCAAATCTTGTTTAAAACCCACCCAACCATCCAATCCAATATGTTTACCTGAGAGCAGGTCTCATTGAACGTAATAGCTCTTATTTCTGAGCGGACACACATAGGCCTGCACTGTTAATGCTTCTCCTCTTGAGACAGCTACCCACCATAGAATACCTGTTTATAAACCACCCTCTTCCCCTTCTCGTTTGGAAAAAGATGGCAGAAACTGAAAGCCAGGCTCCATAGAAACAGTAACAAAGTTTACTGGGCAGCATTTGGGAGGGCTGAAAGACCCAAACAAAGCCCTTTTCTGGACACCTGAATGCCAGCACCTAAAGGAGAGCTGTGGGGAGCCTTTAAAAATTGATTTGTATAGTTGGGAGGATTTATGGGGTCAGCAATGGATCAGACTTTGTTTAAGGTTGTCATGACAACGAGTTTTTCAAGCGGGCTGCCAACTAGCCTCCTGTTGTTGCCAAGATAGTTGGGTTTGTGAGGAAAAGTGTGTGTCCATTATACAAAAACAATTATTAATGAAGGGTTGTAACTTCTTCTTTAAACTTTTTTTTTTTTTTAATCCTGCATGCATTCTTAGGGATGGGATATTGGTGCTCAGGCTTGGTGTTGCCAGATCTGCTTTCTGCAGATTATAATTCCAAACATGGGCTCTGTCAAGGGCTCCTTTCGTTCTGAAGGATCTCATGATATAGCTTCCGCTTAAGGATAGCTCAGTTGGTTCGAGTGTGGTGCTGATAACCCCAAGGTTGCCAGTTCGATCCCTGCATGAGACTGCAGCATATTCAGCTTGGATTAGATGATCCTCAGGGTCATTTTCCAACTCTATAATTCTATGAATCTATAACGCCTGTGTAGGATGGAATTAATTGCTCCTACCAAAATCAAAATGGTGTTTGTAGCAATGGGTTTTAAATCAGGGATGACTAATTTATTTTATTGTTTTCAACGGCTGAGTTGTAACCTACTTTAGCTGTCTTGGGGGCCTGGGTTTTGCTATCAATATGGTCTCGCATTAGAAATCTCTATTCCAATACTGTATATAATATTAAAACAAATACCCTTGTCATACTATATTAGATGTTCTTCACCAACAGAAAGAAAAAGCCCAACTTTTTATTTTATTTTAAAAAATGCTTATAGCATTAAAAACACGTGAGGCTTCTGCAATTCAAGACAGCATGTTCTGGTGTTCTCTTAAGCTTGAGTGGTTGTTGTTGTTGTTTTAATTCAGATACTTCCTCTTGCCCACGAGGTGGACAAATCAATTTGCAGAACTTGAACTGTTACTGGCTTGGTGAGACAAAGGAGACATGGCAGGATGCCAGGAAGCTCTGCCAGGGTGTACCTGGAGGAGACCTGGTGGTGGTGAGGTCCCTGGAGGTACAGAGCTACCTCCAGAAATCTTTTTCTAAGTAAGTAACTTTAGCATGTGCCTCATTTGTAAACGTTTCCCAACTCCATGCATCATAAGGATTTTCTTTCTTTTTTTTAATGCATAGACTACCCTGCCAGGGACACGGGTGGTACTGTGGTCTAAACCACAGAGCCTAGGACTTGCTGATCAGAAATTCGGCGGTTCGAATCCCTGCGACGGGGTGAGCTCCCATTGCTCAGTCAACATAGCAGTTCAAAAGCACGTCAAAGCTCCTGCCAACATAGCAGTTCAAAAGCACGTCAAAGTGCAAGTAGATAAATAGGTACTGCTCCGGCGGAAAGGTAAAAGGCGTTTCCCTGCACTGCTCTGCTTTGCCAGAAGCAGCTTAGTCATGCTGGCCACATGACCCTGAAGCTGTATGCTGGCTCCCTCGGCTAGTAAAGTGAGATGAGCACCGCAACCCCAGAGTCATCCGCGACTGGACCTAACAGTTAGGGTTCCCTTTACCTTTTTTAGACTACCCTGCCCCAGGGACAGAAGGTTTGTTGTATTGTAATATGGCATGCGTGATCCAGGTCTCTGAAATACTTTCTAAAACCATTCACCTGGAGATTAGATGGTCCAACAGACCATACCATGTTGGTTTTTCTTGACATTGGTGTGGTCAATAGTGCTACTCAGTGGTATGTGTTTGTAATAATGATTTGCATGGCAGCACACCTGTGAGCTATCGACATTTCAGCACACCTGTATCTTAATAATGTAACTAATTAGAGGTGGAGTTTACCTGCTGCACCAAATGCAGCGATATGACAGGGTAACTGATTATTTTGAAAACTGTATTTAAGCTGACCAAATGCTTTGTATTCTGCTGGGGGAGTGTGGAGTGGTGAGAAGGGTGTTTTTGCAGCTGTTTGATTATTTCTTAAAATAAATATAAGCGAAGATATTGCAGGCAAGTTTTTATTCCATCGTCCCAGCTGCTGCACAAGCTCAGTTGGTCCAGAAGGTCCAACATACCATTGTACATCCGGAGCAGCAACTAATGCTCAGATTAGCTGCCAGGGCTGATGCCAAGTTTTGAGGTGGCCCCGGGCAAGATGGTCTCTGTCCTCCCTCTTGTGCCACCATGGTGCCACTCCAGGAAATGAAGATGGTGGCAACTGCGGAAGCTGCTTTCCACAGACTGAGCATGGCTGCCTCCCTCCCAAGTATGTTTACTAGGCCAAGGAATGGACACTGGTACAGACAGGTGGTAGCAATAGCTGGCCTGAGGGATGAGCATGTTGGGTTGTGCATAAGGACTGAGGACAACTGGATTTAGTTCATATTTAAAGGTGAACCTATTTAATTCACAACCAGAACACAACCATCCTGTAAAATTCACCTTTCTCCTAATTTTTCAGTGCCATTCTCCAACAATGTTACGTGTACCAAAATGTATTTTATGGTAAAGTGTGCCTATAGATTCAATTATTAGTGAAAGTAACAGGCAAAAATGCAGTATATTACAGAAAATTGCTTGCAAAAATATGTGTATTTCAAAACTGCATACAAAAATGTGTTTATTAACAAAAACATGCACCAATATGCTGAAGAACTTTTGTGAGGGTATTTAAACAAAAAACAAAAAAAATATATGCAGTACTGTGAAGACCTGAAATTGATTGGAAAAATGAGAAACAGAGAACCAAAAGGGACAGATTAATCAATCCTGTTTCTGATCCTCTTTACTTGAAGCCGATACACTTGTCTGCTTGCTGATCAAACTGCATTTTGCTTAGCAATGAGCCATTGTTCAGCTGTTTCCATAAAGTTAGTATGAGGGTTATTTAAACCAACCATAGCTTGTTTGTTTCTTGTTTGTTCAAAATATTCTCAGACTGCCTTAGCATCAGGCAAGTATAGTGCAATCAAGCTAAACAATGAAATGTCAAGCAGCATGACAACGATCAATGGCTTCATCCCAGAGGTTTTCAACCTTTTTGAGTCCACGGCTCCCTTGATAAACTATATTCTTTCTGCAGCACCCCTGTGGGGCTCAGGAGCCCAATTATGTCACCCCTTGCCTGAAGAACTGGCAGCCTCTCACCTTTTTTCAAACACCCTCCCTTGTGGAATGTTTCCTCAGCCTCCCCTCTCCTTGGAGTCCTCTGGGCAGCCACTGCTGCCACCCCTGGTCTCTGAGCTGCCCCTCCTGCCCCAAATAGAGGTTCCTCATCACACTGCCCCACAGGGGCCTGTGACTTGTTTGTCCATTCCCTTCCCTGAGGAGGGAGGGAAGGAAAGAGGGACACAGGCCAGTGTTGCCTGCCTTGACCATCATTCAAGCCACCCTAGGGTGCCACGGCACACTGGTTGAAAACCACTGGCTTCATCCTGTTCTGTCTCCAAATATTGGCCCAGTCTGTGGTGTTACCAGAGTTATTGCCTTTCCTTGTCTTTCTTATTAGCAGTGCTGGCACCGTTTGGATTGGATTGCATGACCTTGGCTCCTCTGGGTCGATGCGCTGGGTTGACGGGGGCCTCGCAGATACATTCCAGAACTGGATGTCCTCAGGCCGACCCGAGGGAGGGAAGGAAATGTGTGTGAAGATGCTTCTAGCGGATTCAAAAGGGTACTGGAGATGTAACCCATGCTCTGAGAAATCACCATTCATCTGTGAAAAGACAATTGGAGGTACTGGAGGCATTCTAGTTTGTGTTCTGTTATTTTAATGGAGTTTTTTTTTCTCAAATGTTTTGATGGGGTGGTATTACTGTGTATTTTCATTGTGGGTGTCTATGTTGTAATGTCTGTGTAACCAGCTTATGTACTTTGCAAACAGATTAGAAGCCTATTTTGATGTGAGGTGGCATATAAATTAAACAATAAATGCAGAAACAAACATGAATAGGCTGATCTTTATTATTCATCGAATGAGATCACTCCTCTCAAAAGAGGAAGATTCATTAGAAGGAAGCTGAGAAAGACAACCAGGTAGTTCTAATCTGTTCAGGAAGCTTGGAGCAAAGTTGTAAGGGGCAATCCCATTAGCCTTAGAGACTTGGACTTTCGAAATTCTTGTGATGAAATCTCTTTTCGAAGGTCGATAAGAAAACTTTGCAGTCATGGGATGACAGAGTTGGTAACTTGGTGGAGGAAACCAAGGAGCAGAGAACAGGGAAAGATAGGCAGCTTAGGAGACACAGCCCGGAGTATAGGACAGATGCAGGTTGTGTTGAAAAAAACCTCAGTGAACTTGCTCTAGAGACCGATGGGTCATCTGTAATGGACTAGAATAATTCCTCCTGCAAGGGGTTGAAAACGAGCCTTCTAGTCCATGATGTGGGAAGAATGATGAAACTGAATGCGAGCTCCTGCTGATGAGGAAGTACTGAATGGTGAAGAAGGTGGACACAAAAAGGAAATAGGAGAGAGCTGAAAGGAAGCGGAAAGCAGGGTCTGCCAAGAGGCCAGCCAAGTCTAGCTTCTAACCCTGATTGCTATATTCTGAGCTCCCCATACCGTCTTAGTAAGCAGCAGCAACAGGCAGTGTTGGGAAGCAAGCAGAGCAACACAGCCTCACCCTGCCTCGCTATTGGATGTTATAGGACTGCATTGTCAGTTCCTTTTTATGTGCTCTGTGATTACAGCTGCGCTTCCAAGCCCAAACTTCTTCCTGACGGGAATGCCAAGGTTTAGCACTATCTATGAAGTGAAGAATGTCAGCACCAGAAAAGCAGCTCCTTTCTTAGGGGGCAGCAAAGTGGAGGTAATGTATTTCCAGGGCTGATTTGTTTTCATGCTTCAAATACATATTCTATTCCACAAGATGTTGCTGGGGGACCTTGAGAAATCTGCTGCTTTTTGACAGTGATCTCAGCATTATACAATCCAACATCTATGTAAGTAGAAAATTGCCCAGAAAGCCCAGTATTAGAAGTTCATGGGAAACCCTGATTTCCAAATCTGATGTGTCTCTTGTAGCTTACCTCATATGTAAAAAAACCAACTGTGGCGCCATTGTTGCTCAGTATGTTCACTGTAGGCCCTAAACCCTCTACCCATCTTATACTGCCCCCCAGCTACCCTTGACTTGCTTTTGTCTTGCAGCTGATGCTCTTTCCAGGCCTCTGGTTCAGCCACAATGGAACAGTCGCCTCCCTAGACTTTGCTATGCAAGCAACAAATAAGCCAATCCAGGCCCGTTTCCAGATTTTCCGTCCATATTGCAGTCCCAGTCAACATTTGATTCCACCAGGTAAGGGAGAAACCCCTTCTGCTCCCTTCCTTGCAATCCCTTAGGTCAAAGAATAACAGATTCTGTCTTTATTCTTTAAACCAGTTTAATTAAAAAATAAGTTGCCATTTCTCCCTAGCAACATCTTGTTTTCAGCTGAGGAAAATGGCTTTGCTGCAGATTTTTTACAGTTCTCTCCCCCCCCCCCTTTGTTAATTCCACCATTTAATTCATTTTTGTAATTGGAATTGCCTTCCAGTCACACTCATTTCTTCTAAAATGCGGTACTTAAGTTACAACCTTTGCATATGCTGATCACAGTAATAAATTTGATAAAAGTGTGTGCGTGGGCCCAAACATTCACCTTGCATCTGTATATCTGCGTGGTTTAAAACGATATTGATCTGTTTCTAAGTCATTCTGTACTCTCTCTGCTTCGATCTCTAATTTAGGTTCTGAACTACCCTTTAAAAAAATAAAACTCTGTATTCCCCATCTGCTACCATATATAATATAAAATGTTATAACTTCCCCCTGTTTTTCACCAAGGTAGATGACATTTACTGGCAGAGTAGTCCCTCCAGAGTGCAGTGAACCTGCCAAATTGCCGACAGATTGATCCAGGGGCTTTTTGTGGGGTAAATAAAAGTGATTCACTTTCCCCCATAATGAAGAGGGAGCATGTTTGCCTCTTGCTCTTTCTTTAAAATAACTAAGATGTGGCCAGGTGTATTCTCCCCTGCACATTTCAAAAAACTTTGCAGCTTTGCATTGGTCTTTGCTTTCCAGTGACTGATTGTTTCCTCTGATAGGCTTGACAGCATGAGACCATCTGTAAAACTGCCTGAGAGCTCTGTCTTTTGTTTTAAAGCAGAACAAGATAGGATTTTAAAGAAAACCCTTAAATGAAGTTTTTAACTTCTTCTTTTTTAAAAAAACTGCTTTAGCAAAAAATACTCAGTCTTCAGTGTGCCACTGGCAAAACTTTGAGCAGCCTCACTTACTGCAAAGTCCACGGACCTGGAGAAACAAAAAATATAGGAAAAATTAGAGCTATAAGATAAAGAGAAGCTTAGAAAGAACAGAGTGATAGGGCAACATGCGACTTTTGGACATCAGCTTGGGAGGGGGAAAGATTTGCAAATCATCCCAATTTGCCTTGTTATTTGAGCCCCCGTACAGGCGCAAGTGGCGCTGTGGGTTAAACCACAGAGCCTAGGACTTGCCGATCAGAAGGTTGGTGGTTCGAATCCCCGTGACGGGGTGAGCTCCCGTTGCTCGGTCCCTTCTCCTGCCAACCTAGCAGTTCGAAAGCATGTCAAAGTGCAAGTAGATAAATAGGTACCACTCCAGCGGGAAGGTAAACAGCGTTTCCGTGCGCTGCTCTGGTTCGCCAGAAGCGGCTTAGTCATGCTGGCCACATGACCCGGAAGCTGTACCCTGGCTCCCTCAGCCAGTAAAGTGAGATGAGCGCCACAACCCCAGAGTTGGCCACAACTGGACCTAATGGTCAGGGGTCCCTTTACCTTTATGTTACAGAGCTGATGCACACTCCTAAAATAGAAATGACATATGGCTTTTTGGTTTTGTATCTTTTGTGCGATTCGGTGCCCTTTTATTTGTTCCTCAGGGTGCAAACGGCTTCATTCACCTTTTGCCTGCTGCCACTCTGAGCCACTCTGCAATGCCATGGGTGAATGCCCAAGTGGACAACAGTGGTGCCCTTTGAAGGATCGTTGCCTGAACATCTCCAGCCCTTGCAGCTCATATGCCTTTGAGAACACAACTGCTCACACCCAGCCCTTCCCATACCCTCCGCGGTACAATTGGGCTTCACCATTCTATTCCATAGTGGCTGATCTGCCTTTATTGCTCGCCCCCAGCAATGAAAACACCCACATTCACGTAAGTGTATTCAGGAGTTGCCTTGGGGTTGTAAACAAGCCTTACCCTTGTCTTTCGTTCAATGTTTGCTCTATGCTTTGAGGTTCTTCACATATCTTGTTTTGCCTTAGGTATACAGGAAGTGGTTCTGCGGTTCCACATGGAAAACACTTGCTGTGATAGCTCCCAGGTCATGGGACCTCTTCACCTTGAGAGCCTCTTTTTAGCCTGGCCCACCTTGCTATTTCGGCAGCCATGCAAAATGTTTTTGTTCAGATCTGCTTTTACAAATGAGTCATAAGGAGAAGCTACATGGCACCCCTGTTTTCAGTCCGATACGTGCTGCTCAGATTTTGGTGGTCTTTTTAAAATTTTATTTGGTTTTTACAAATTAATGTTTACATTCAAAATCATAGATAAAAACAAATAAACAAGATTCTTCCAAATCTTTAGACTTCCCTCTACCTCTCCATGGTTTCTTTACTTAAACTTTTCTACTACACATTTTAAGACACTCCAATTTTTAAAGTTGCCCATTGTGTCCAAAGTCATTGTTACATTACAAGAGTTATTTTAAACCTGTGAAAGAGTTCAAATGTTTACAGTGGTCTCCCCCCATTCTTTGTTGAAATTTTGATCTTCCTGATTTCTGATTTTCCCGGTCATTTTTGCCGTTTCTGCATAGTCCAACAGTTTGGTCTGCCATCCCAATCTGGTAGGGATGTTGTCTTCTTTCCAGGCCTACCAGCATCCTGGAGGCTGTCGTTGTGTACATGAACAGTCTTTTCTGTTCCTTCGGTAATTCTACACCTACAATTCCTAACAAAAAGGCTTCTGGTTTTTTAAAAAAACAAACGTTATTTTAAACAGTTTTTTCAATTCATTATATATATCATTTCCCAGAATTCTTTTAATACCTTACAGTTCCACCACATATGTTAAAAGGTCAGATTGTGGTGGTCTTGTGATGTTTTATATGGATTAGCATTACTTGCTGGTACACTGTTCTGCTTCTTGTGCACAACTGTAGGAAGGAGTTGAATGACCAGGTGTGTGTACTTTAAATGGAGGCTGCCTCCCAATGATTCTGATTAGCTTCAGCTGTCTGTGCGTTTCAGGTTCTCCTGCCAGAAGAAGAGATCTTTGTCAATCCGGGTGACATCATAGGGATACAGCACAGCGCTGATAGGGGCTCGTTCCTGCAGTGCCATCCCCACACACATTCCCCTTGGCGACAGAGTTACATCAGCCTCATGAAGGAGGGCTGGTGGGAAGGAGGTATCCCTGGGCCGCCCAACCCTACCTGGGTGGACAGCATGCTTTGTGACCTACGAGTGACCTTTGCTCAAGCAATGAAGAGCTTGGCAAACCCTCCAATGCTGGCCCAAAGGCTGGAGTCTGGTACCTACACCTACACCGCCACAGTGAGAAATGCTGTCAGCAGCTCACAGGCCAGCTGCTCAGTGCAAGTGCAGTCAAAAGTCAGCGATCTGCAGCTTATCTACCCCACACCACTCAGCGGAAAGCTCAACATACCCACAAAGCAGGAGATTTTCCTGGTCGTCAAGATCACCTCCGGCTGCAAGGCTGTGGCTAACTGGATGTCCCCGGTGGACATGGCTGGGGTGCCGTTTGTGGCCGCTTGTCCAGCAGGGATTGTGCTGCGTGTCCCCTCCTGCTACAGAGAGACCACAGACACCTGGTTCTCCTCGGTGAAGCTTGTCATGGATAAACCAAGAGAGGAGGAGATCTTAGACATCCTTGTTTCCAATGAGGTCAGTGCCCAGAAGTTGTCTGTGAAGATCCAGTCACATGATGCCATTGATGGACTCAGGGTGGTACCTCCTGGACCATGCCGGATGCTAGTGGATGTGTCACAGGTGGGTTATGATGTTCCTTCCAAAGTTAACTCTTTGTTTTATGTGAGGGATGTCTGGTGTCATGTTTTGAGGATAGTGGTCCAGGGACCTTCTGATACTCTGGCCGTTCCAGTTAACCAAACAGTCCCCAGCAACAACATCACAAGGGGGGAAACCGCAAATGAAAGAGGCATCTTTCCAACTGGTAAGCTACAGAAGAACTGGTTGTCATTGTTTTTGGAGTGACCCCAGGGCACAACTAGCTATTCTTATATGAAAAAAATATATTGTACATAGATGCATACCCTATACTGATTTTTGTGGCTTTGCAGAATTGGCAAGGACTGTACCTCTGAACTAGGAAACAATGCAGTCATGATATTGAGTTATTGGCGTGTTAGGCAGTGCACAGACCCCTCAGTCCCAGGTCACTGAAGTATCCTACCCAGAGCCAGACTCATTTACTGCTCCCCAATACTTAGCCCAAAGTTCAGCCATTATAGCCAATATATGGGTTATTCTCATCGTGCAACTTCTTTGCTTTAACCAGGTATTTACTGCTGAGATCAGCCAGGGGTCCTCTGTCTCTTACACCTGGGTGATTGATAACATGGATATTTTTGCCTACAATGGTCAGAGCTACAGTGTCACATTTAAGAGACCTGCTACGTATAAGCTAAAGGTGAGAAACCAAAGCCATTCAACAACAACAACAGCAATAACAGCAACCCCATAGTAGAGCATTGCGCATGTGGGCATTTCAAGGAATAGAAGTACTGTAGTATTTGTACAGCAATTTATATCTGTTATCTCAGTATGTCATACAACAGCTCTATAAGGTAGTCCAGTTTATTAGGAGACATTACATGTCAGAATGTGAAAATTGCATACAAAAATGAATATATGTAATGAAACTGTGTGCACTCTTGCATGGATTGATTTTTTTAAAAATTACAAACTGATGTAAGCAAATTGAACTAAGACTAGAAAGGTGAGGACATGAGGCGGGGGAGAGACTGTAACATAACAGAGAGGGGGGCTTGCCTCCAGCTTATCTGTGAGTTCCTTTGAGCCAGGGACTTCCTGACTCAAGCTGTTCTCTTTTGTTTCTCTCTACAGAAGCAAATAAGGGACGCGGGTGGTGCTGTGGGTTCAACCACAGAGCTTTGGGCTTGCCGATCTTAAGGTCGGCGGTTCGATTCCCCGTTGCTCGGTCCCTGCTCCTGCCAACCTAGCAGTTCAAAAGCACGTCAAAGTGCAAGTAGATAAATAGGTACCACTCTGGCGGCAAGGTAAACAGTGTTTCCGTGCGCTGCTCTGGTTCGCCAGAAGTGGCTTAGTCATGCTGGCCACATGACCCGGAAGCTGTACGCCGGCTCCCTCAGCCAATAAAGCGAGATGAACGCCACAACCCCAGTCAGTCACAACTGGATCTAATAGTCAGGGGTCCCTTTACCTTTACCTTACAGAAGCAAATGCATAGCTATGAGCATTATCAGAAGATGCTTCAGTGACTTATGGGATTTGGGTGGTTTATTTGGTTTGGGATCACAGGTTTCTTGGTTTTCTCCTCTTTGTTCATAGTTGACAGCAAAGAACCCAGTGAGCTTCAAATCTTTGGAACTGATGCTCATAGCTGAAGCCATGAACCCCTTGGCTCACCCTGAATTGCTGGGACTCCCTGGAATTGTGGAAGTCAATGTTCCCCAGACTATGATATTCAGGGTGGAAGTAGACACTGCCGTGGATGTCATGGTGAGGTAAGAAGCAAGACAAGGAAGTCTGGATAGGTGCTTTCAAGTGATTGCCCATCACCGAAATCCAAGTTGCAAGGAACACACAATCTTAGGGAAGAACTCTTTGGGAACAGCCAGTGTATCTACTCAAGGCCAATTCACACCATCATTTTCTGCAGAAAAACCCCTCATTTGAGCTGACTTACAAACACTTCTGCTAAATCCATCCCAATTTAGCTTTTAGTATAGAATCGCTAACTCATGTAATGGCTCAGTTAGCAGCTACCAACTCAGTCTCATCCTATGCATAGATGCACAAACAGTCTGACCTGGTATCTTCCCCTAAATATATGACAATTCGTAGTACTCCCCCCTTCCCTCTTTTTTGGCACATTCGGAGATGTTCAGGAGGTGTAGTAAACTGCATCTGTGACTTTGCCTGTGCATGAAAGCCACACTGGTTTGGTAGAAAATGAACCACGAGGCATAGAAGATACCCAAGAACCAGGCTGTTGCAGGGCAACAGTCCAATTCAGATCACAGTAGACCACCACTGGGTACACTAAAATGGGGGGTGTTACAGGGGCCAGCAAAGCAAATTTCTTAAAATAATGTAAGCAAGACAAGTCACCTATTTCAGGGGAAGGCAGACGAACAAAAATCAGAATAACCAGTTCATCTGCTCTGGAGAAAGCTGTTTCTGATCGAACTATAAGTCAGAGTCAGAACATGACAGTGCCTGGGAGAATCACTGAACTTAAAATTTTTAAAAAGGATACAGTGGTATCCTCGGGTTACATACGCTTCAAGTTAAATACGCTTCAGGTTACAGACTCCGCTAACCCAGAAATATTACCTCGGGTTAAGAACTTTGCTTCAGGATGAGAACAGAAATTGTGCAGCAGCGGCGCGGCGGCAGTGGGAGGCCCCATTAGCTAAAGTGGTGCTTCAGGTTAAGAACAGTTTCAGGTTAAGAACAGACCTCCAGAATGAATTAAGTTCTTAATCCGAGGTACCACTGTACTCTAATTCAACACCCTGCTCTCTCAAGGTACCCTGGAGTTACCTGCTCTGTTGGTACCTGTAATGTCCCCACTTTAGTGTACCCCACAAGCAAGAACTACTATGCCAGAGATGGCTTTTGGAAAAGGAATAAATATAGTGAAAAGACATTTGGGGTGTTGAAATAACAAATTGTGCAACCAGGACTTGCAAATTGCTTGACTTCCAGACCTTTGGCAGCAAACATTGTATCCATCTTGTGGAAAACAGAATTTTTGGCAGGGGCTAAAGGTGGTGATAAGTAATGTGGGAGATGTACCAGAGGGGGTGATGTGATAAGGGGCACTGAAGAAACTCTGGGAAGGAATTTATCATTGCCTTTGCTGAGTCCAGTCCAATCTCAGGCAGAGATAGGGTGAACTTTCTGGGTCTTGTTTTCAGTACTCCATATCTTGCGGCATCTTGGCAACTAACAAATTTGCTATGGATTTATGGGCCAGAATCCAATTCACCAGCAACAAGAATTATAATCCCTAATTAACAGGGAATATATGGGTTCTCCTGTGTTGTTTGGCCTGTGGACACAAGTGTATGGGAATGGAGAACACTGAGATCAAAGGGAAGCAAATTGCAAAAAGAATGGAGAGTAATAATCACATCTAATAAAACAGTTAAAGTGGCAATTAGGATAGCTGTGTTGGTGATAACAGAAACTTCCTGGCCTTGGTAAGTTAGCAAACACATATAGTGTGATAAAAATCTTGATTCAAGTCACAGATGATAGAACTGAATTCCTGATAAAATGTAATTCAGAGAGTTTCATGCTGGAGTCTCCCTTCAGATTTCCTTTGTTCATGGAAAGGCAGGTCAACAGGCATCACTGGTAGAAATTCTGTGCCAAATTGTCACTCTGTGCAGATGCTTTAGGAAACACTGCCGCTCTCATTGTGACCTCTGCCGGTTGCCCGCAGTATATCCAATACATTATTTGTGGTCTGTATTTCTGTTTGCAGGTGGAATTTTGGTGATGGCAGCCCAGAGGCAGAGACCAACCTGGCTCCTCCTTACGATGCTCAGCTGCCACGACCAGATCCACAGACAGAACGAGTTCAAGTGTCAGCAAGGGTGACCCATGCCTTTATTCAGCCAGGTGGGAAAATGGGTTTGATACTAGGAGATAACTTAGGGAGCTCAAGGAGCTTCAAGTCACGCCTTTCTCCCTGAAATGAAGAGGAGGAGAATAGATGGATGAGAAGATAGCAGCTGAGAGAGCTATGTGGGGAGAGGTTAAAAATGGTGTGGGAAAATAGGTGCCAGGATAGGCTGACTAAGAACCAGCAGGTTGAAATCTAGGAGACCAGAAGAGAACAGGTGAGGCAAAAGCATCATAGGAGATTGAGACCAAGACGGGAATGCACATATGGGAAGGGAAGCAAAGCTAATGAGGTGCATTGTAAAGTGAGGAAGGAGCTTTCCTGCTGTGTGGCAGCCGCGGGGAACCTGAGGCCCCTGCACCTAAATTGGCTGTCACCTGCCAATCACTTCAATCTACCTCAACAGCTTTTGTGGTTTTTCTAGGGTTAGATTTAAAATTATTACCACTCCTGAGTGATACGTACTCATTGTTATTTCTGTAGGTGACTACACTGTTAGAGCTGAAGCCCTCAACAAGTATGAGCAAGTTCACCAAGTGGCCAGAGTCTGTGCTGTCATTCCCATAACCCTGGTGACCATACTGCCCAGTCCAGCTTCTCCGTTGGTTAAGGAGGTTACTCAGTTTGAGGCCTTGGTTTCTCCTTCCCTCTATGGCATATGGTATTCCTGGAACTTTGGTGATGGGTCACCTGTACAGGAGGGACCAAATTCTACTGTGCGCTATTCCTTTGAAAAGGCTGGGATTTATAATGTGACCCTAAGAGTCAATAACAATCTCAGTGACATAACATCATGGGCATCGGTGTCTGTCAGGGAAGGAATTATGGGCCTGCACATAGTGTGCAGTGGGCCCAGTGAACTCGGTTCAGTCACAGTTGTCAATGCCACAGTTACCTCTGGCACAGATGTCAGGTGGTCTTTCGACATGGGAGATGGATCCATCTACAGAAATCTGTCACACGGTGTTGTTTCTCACATTTTTGCGGCTGAAGGAAAATACACAATAACAGTGACAGTTCACAGTGCTGCGGCCTATACCGAGGCATCCACCATAGCCAACATTTACAAACTGCGTATTAGCAGCATCCTGGCTCCTAGTTGTCTCTCCAGTGGGGAGCTGACCCGGTTCCAAGCTTTTGTGACAGGGCCAGTTAAAGGGGTTATGTTCTGCTGGGATTTCCAAGATGGCCGCCCTCCCACTGTTCGTCATGGAGACCCCACGGTCCTTCACAGCTACATGGCGGCTGGGAATTACCAGGTGAATCTGACTGTCTATGGCACAATGAGCAGCGCTTCCCGTCAACTAGCCGTTTGTGTAGAGGACAAAATCAGTTCAGTTAAGCTATTGGCTCCAATGTCTGCTGTAGCCTTAGAGGAACCGCTTTCCTTCTTGGCTGAGGTAGATCCAGGACCCGACCCTCAGCACCAGTACAGGTACCACTGGGATTTTGGCATCGGTGAAGACCCAGTGCCTTCCAAAACTCCAGAAATCACATTTGTGTACTTGGAGGCTGGGTTGTATATGGTAACTGTGACTGTGTGGAACATGGTCAGCCAACAAAATGCCTCGGTAAATATCACAGCTCAGCAGGCCATTAATACCATCTCCATTCACCATAGCGGTGAAACGGGCATCTTTCTAGCTGTGGGCACTCCCTACGACTTTGTGGCTGAAGTCAGCTGGGACACTACAGCTGCATTTCAGTGGGACTTTGGAGACGCCTCACCTCATCAGGTGGGTCAAAGAGCCCCCCACACCTATAAGAAAGCAGGAGATTTTACCATCGTGGTGGTGGGTGCGAATCTGGTCAGTCACAGGACAGCGACACTCACCATGACGGTGCTTACTCCAGTCAAGCTGTTGACTCTACATGCTGAGCAACCAGTGAGCGAGGCTGGGCAGGAAGTCACCTTCAGATCTTCTTTAGCTGCAGGGGATCGTGTTCGCTATCGCTGGGCTGTTGGTGAAACAACTGGATTCCAAGAGGGAGCGGCCATTTTCACTCACACTTTCCCCACTCTTGGCACCTTTGTGGTGTTTGCCGTAGCTGAGAATGCTGTGAGCATGGAGAAGGCAAACGTCACCGTAGAGGTCCAGGAAAGAGTCCAAGGGGTGAAAATCCACAGTGAACATGTAGTGCAGGACAAGTATGTGGCCGTTGCAGAAGCCTTCTCTCTCTCCAGCGAGGTTGCTCAGGGCTCCAATGTCACCTTCCATTGGGCAGCTTTGAAAGGAAAGCATCCGCTGTTTACTTCTGAAGGACAGTTGTTCTTATTCTGCCCCAATACAAGTGGGGAGCTCCTGGTGGAGGTGAAGGCTGGGAATGCACTGGGTGAAGTCACCACCAGCCTTACCCTGGAAGTCTTGGAGAGAGTTCATGGTGTGAAGGTTCAATCGGCCACTGATAATGTTGCAGTAGGAAAGCCAGTGGACCTGAACATTTCTGTGGTGTCGGGAACCGATCTCCTTTATCAGTGGAAGGTGCAGGAGGACGCACAGCTGCTGCTTACCACCACACCCTCCCTTTCGCACATCTATAACACCCTGGGCTCCAAGCTTGTCTTTGTCACAGTCTACAATGCCCTGGGATTCAGCAATGGCTCCACAGAACTCAGAGTGCAGGAACCTGTTTCTGGGGCAAATTTCAGCATGGCAGGAATCATGCGGCCCTTCCTCCTGAAGTCAGGCACCTCAGTAGAGCTTCTGGGCATGGTGGATGCAGGATCTGACCTTGCATGGGAATGGCAGCTACAGAAGGGGGAAGAGGAGAAGCTGATCCTCTCCTGTGGGCAGAACATCTCTCACAGATTTGAGCAGTTTGGAGACTACGGAGTGTTTCTGCGGGTCTGGAATGACATTAGTGAGAGTACAGCTCTGGGTACCATCTCCATCCAAGACCCTGTGGCTGGACTGGCTGTGACAGTGGACAAGAGGACAGTGTGCACAGATGATGAGGTTACTTTTACACTCCGTGTGTTGAAGGGCTCGCGAGTGACCTTTGCCCTCTACTTCCCCTTGCTGGGGATTCAGGTGGATAACCCTGCGGGGATCTTCCACTTTCCTTTTCCAGTGAAAGGCGACCACCAGGTGCTGGCATCTGCTTACAACAACGTTAGTAATCAGACAGATACTGTCACGGTGAAGGTCTTGGAGAAGGTGAAGGGGCTGCATCTCTTAGATGATTGCCCGCCCATTCTGGAAGCCAACAAAGAACTTACACTCCAAGCAGCCGTGCAAGCTGGAGAGAACATTGCTTTCTCCTGGGCATTTCGGCTCCCTGGGCTGCCC
Organism: Podarcis erhardii; assembly: GCF_964252035.2. Classification (NCBI taxonomy): domain Eukaryota; kingdom Metazoa; phylum Chordata; class Lepidosauria; order Squamata; family Lacertidae; genus Podarcis; species Podarcis erhardii. Next base: position 34,473,907 of record NC_138498.1, read on the forward strand.
AACTATAATGTCACAGGCCAGCAGGTGACATATACCCCCTCTGGGAAAGACAATTTGACCATTCTGATTGAGGCCACCAATGCTTTCTGTGCAGACACTCTCCTGGTGGTAAGAACGTTAGAGGTGCCGGTAGTGACTGTAGACCTGTCCAGCAATGGCTCCAGGACATTTGTCAATCAAACCGTGACATTTGATGTGATAGCAGTTAGCGGCAGCAACCTTCACATGGAGTGGAATTTTGGGGACTCACCCGAAACCTTTGCCAGTGAAGGAGATCAGAGAGTATTTCACAAATATCGCCAAGCTGGTGATTTCTTGGTAGAAGTGAGAGTCTACAACAACGTCAGTTTTGTCTTGGCCCAGTCAAAAGTGACTGTGCAGCAGCTGCTCTGTGAAAGCCCTACTCTGAAGCTGGTTGAGCCTCTTTCTGTGATCTCCAAATCTTACACGACCTACTTTGAGGCTGATGTGGACTTGAAACAATGCACAGCCTACCGGGCGTTGTATCAGTGGGAGATATTTCGCAGCTGCAACTGTGATACTCTGTCCAAGACCGATGCAGTCTCGTTACCGCATGTAGATGTGCTAACTCCTCGCCTTGTGCTCCCCAAGCTCTCCCTGGACGTTGGTCCTCACTGCCTGCTTTTCACTATCTCTCTGGAGAACACACCCTTGGCCCAGATGACTTGCAGCGACTTGACTGTGCTTTCCAGCAAGCTAGTTCCAGTCATCCAAGGAGGATCCTGGAGGAGAGGGACAGCCAAAATGGATCTGGTTCTAGATGGAAGCAAGTCATATGACCCTGATGTGGAGAAGGGTGGGAACTCCTCTCTGGCGTACCACTGGGACTGTCAACTGGAGGTAAGAAGAGGACCTGGAATGGCAGCAATAAGACACATTGTTTAGACCAGGGTTTCCCAAACTAGGGTCTCCAGCTGTTTTTGAACTACAATTCCCACCATCCCTGACCCTGCTAGCTAGGGATGATGTGAGTTGTAGTCCAAAAAGTTTGGGAAACCCTGGTGCTGATTAACTAATGCAAAGCATAACCTGAAAAGGTGGGGTTTCCTTTATATGAAGACTTTAATGCAGGGGTGGTGAAACAGGATTCTGCTGGAGGGCCAAATCCAGAAGCGACCGATTCCCCAGAGGCCACTTTGACAGGTGGGAGGAGTTGCCCACCTGTCAGTCACCTGCCGTCACACGTTGCTTGGTGATTCAAACTTTGCAGCCATGGCTTGAATTCAGCACTTTGTGAATTTGGTGCCTCTCTATGTCAAATTCAGAAGGCACCAAATTTCTAGCAGCTGGAAATGAAGAAACAACAGTGTACTTTGAGTATGCTCCCAGTTCATTTTGCATTTGGAGCTATGGCTTTACCTGCCTAGAACCTGTTTTGTTTCCTTTGCTTTCCTGCCCTTTAAAAGCTGTTATACCAGGAGAGCATTCCCCTTGTCCATTCTCACTTCTTTTGTATGAGGGAGAAGACTGAGCCTCACTTTACAGGGGCCTGCAGAGTTGTCCTAACTTTTGGGCACTGGGACAGAGAACCTGGGAGGAAGAGCCTCCAGGTACTTCAGAACATAAGGCCAGGCTCAGCTCTCACAACTTTCTACTTTAATTGTATGCCAGCTTTCAAAAGTCTGTTGTTTCATAAGATTTCACCAGGGCCCTTACACTCCTCCCCCCCCCCCCGGCAGCCTCAATTTCAGCATCAGAGCTGAAACAGTTAATTCAAAAGGCCCTTAACTGAACTTCTCTCTGCCACAGGCACCTAATGTGTCCACAACTTTATGTGGCTTCCCTGCTATGGCAGGCCTGGACAGAGTGATTGTCCCACACTCCGTGCTGAATCCAGGAGCAACTTACCACTTCAACCTTACTGTGAGGAAGCCTGGCAAAGATCCTGGTTGGGTGACACAGACGGTGAGCTTGGCTTTCTTACCTTCTCTAGTCTCACGTGGCCACTCTGACTTCCCCACATATAAATTGATAGAAACAGACGGACACAGACAGACGGACACAGTGAACATGTAGTGCAGGTACAAGTATGTGGCAGTCGCTGGTGGTTGCTTATAGGGAGTCTTTTTGAAGAGTTTGCTGAGGGGGAAATGCTCCTAAAAGTGAAACATTTTACCCTCTGCGTAAAAGTGCCTTGTGGTCAAAACACTTCCTCTGGAAAGAAAGAAAGAAAGAAAGAAAGAAAGAAAGAAAGAAAGAAAGAAAGAGAAAGTTCTGCTTAAAAACAGAGCATTTTCTTTCTTTCCACAGAACACAGTCTCAATGCAAGCCGCTCCATCCAGCCCCCTCAGCTACACTAGGGAGTTCCTGAAGGGGAGTGATCCCTCCCAGCTGACTTGGACAGTTAGTTCCTGTCTTCTTGTATCAAAGACATACCGTATTTTTTGCCCTATAGGACGCACCGGCCCATAGGACGCACCTAGTTTTTTGGGGGGGAAATCAAGGAAAAAAATTTGATTCCCCCCCCAGCCTGCAGAGGCTTTGCACAGCCATCCCCAAGCTAGAAGAGGGAGATGGAGCGCTCCATCTCCCTCTTCTGGGACAGGGGCAGCCTCCCTAGCCTCCGTGGGGCAGCAGCTTGCCCCGCTGTCCCCCGAGATTGTGGGGCTGGCAGTGGGGAGAAGCTTGCTTGCTTCTCCCCACCGCCAGCCTCCAAACCAGGTCGGGGAATAGCGGGATGGCGGCGCTCCGCCTCCCCGCTGTCCCCCAAGCTTGTGGGGCTGGCGGTGGGGAGAAGCAAGCAAGCTTCTCCCCACGCCAGCCTCCAAACCAGGTCAGGGAATAGCGGGATGGCGGCGCTCCGCCTCCCCGCTGTCCCCCGAGTTTGTGGGGCTGGCTGTGGGGAGAAGCTTGCTTGCTTCTCCCCACCGCCAGCCTCCAAACCAGGTCGGGGAATAGCAGGATGGCGGCGCTCCACCTCCCCGCTGTCCCCCGAGCTTGTGGGGCTGCCTGATATCTGCTCGAAGCCCGGGGTGCGCTCCGGAGCGTGCCCCATGCTTCGTGCTGCAGGCTGCCGCCGGCAAGCCTTGCGAGCCTGGTGGGCACTCCCGCGGGCTCCCAAGGCTTGCGGATAGCTTCCTGAAGCCTGGAGAGCGAGAGGGGTCGGTGCGCACCGATGCCTCTCGCTCTCCAGGCTTCAGCGAAAGCCTGCATTCGCCCCATAGGACGCACACACATTTCCCCTTCATTTTTGGAGGGGAAAAAGTGCGTCCTATAGGGCGAAAAATACGGTAGATCAAAGACTGCCTTGCTGAATGACCTCTTCTTTTCTCTTTGACAAAGAAACATAATGTACGTAGGGATGCCAAATGGCAAGGAAAGCACCGAGCCCTGGAATAACACTCAAATGTACATATGCTTGCTATGAAACTGGCAAGCCCAGTCGAGACCAAATGTTAGGATTTAGTGCTCAGGGACAAGTGCAGTATGGGCAAACCCCCTAGACACTCTACTGGCTTTTGTCCACATTCTGACGGACCCTCCACCACAGTTCTGTTACGTTGCCTGGGAGAGGTCCAAGGGACTCCTCCATTGCTGGACATCTTGCTCCTCTTCTGTAGGGTCGCGTTGCTCCATTTGTACCAACTAGCCTGCTGTGTCTTGATTTGGGGCTGACTTTAATATTGACTCTGGTGTCCACCAGCAGGTTTCGATCACATCTAGCCAGATCCTGCCTGTGACCCTGGAGTGCCGTTCCTGCAGTGCTTTGTCAAGCTACGAGGTCAGCAGCAGCATCCATGTCACGCTGTCTGGACGGTGCGAAAGCTGCGACAATGGAACGCTGGTGAGATGCTCTCTTCTGATTCCAGGGCTATAGAGCAGCAGGGGCTTAGTTGCGCTTAAAAAGAGGCGCCATTCTGATGTATTGTGATCTGTGCTGTCTGGCCCTTGCAGTACAGCTGGAGAGCTTGGAGTTCTGATGGCCAGCCTTTGACCTTGGACAATGTGACCACTTCCACTGGGGACTCCAATCGGGACCTGGTGATCAGGCAGGGGGTCCTGCAGGATGGAGTGAACTACACTTTCACCGTTTTGGTCACTCAGCCTAGAGGACAGCTCTGGGGAGAAGCCGGCATCACCCTCACCCCAAACCACCCACCCAGGGGAGGGCTCTGCATTCTGAGACCGGAAAACGATATCTACATCTTGGAGACGCCGGTTAGATTTCAGTGCATGGGTAAGTAACGCAACAAGATTTCCCCAGTGGGGATCTCAGTGCCTTTAAAGAACTGGAACAGCTGCAACTCAAGGAGCTGTCCTTTGGAAGCTGTTTGAGCTCCACTTTTGTGGAAGCTGCAGGCAGGGAGGGCAGTCTTGTCATTTAGGCTCCGTAGGTACCTGGGTCATGTGTAATTTTGCCTGCCAGACCACTAGACAGTAATTTATGTATATGTGTGTGAGTATAGACATAGACTAGCATTGCATGGGATTCGTTCATGGCTCAGGCATATACAGCTGTGTTGGAGCCAGATTGATTCATATTCTCATGTGACCAAGCTGAAGTGATGTATACCTTTACACCTCCTCCATCAGATATCCTTCTGCATCTCCTGCTCTGATTCTTTCAGGTTGGATGGATGAGGACAGCAGCCCAACGCAGCAGCAGCAGCTGATCTACACCCTGACTGCCGAAATGTGCTCCCCTCACAGCAGCCATTGTTGGAACTCCTGCCTGTACCGAGGGGTCAAGTCTGCCTTCAGCATCTTCCTGCCCGCAGGCGCTCTTGGCAATCAATCCAGCGTCAACATCCTAGTTGAGCTGGAGGATTCACGGGGAGCAAAGACCTTGGCATTGAACCAGTAAATGTGGGACCTCTTTGGGATGGGCCAAGCAGGAGATCTCTGTGCCTTGTACTTCCAGGGACTCAGGAAGAAAAAAAGAACAGGCAGGAGAAGACATCATGCTGTGCTGTGCTGTGCTGCTGTCCTAACAGTGGAATCATTGCCACTTGCCAGGACAGTATGGGGGGAGGGTGGCAAAGCCTGGGGTGCCTTGATGCACAAGCAGAGCCAATCTGGCATTCCCTCCAGCACACCCACGCAGCCCTAACCTTGCTAGCATCTGCCCCCTGTACTGTTCTAGGAAACGGCAGTGATGCTGCTGTCAAGATGGAGGCAGCACAGCACTGCCACTGGCAGACAGCATTGCTTTTGCAAGACTTATTTCTACCTGGAGAGAGATTAAAGCTGCAGTCATTGTGTTACTTCCTTGAGGACAGTTCCTGATTATGAGGTTACTATTGCATTCAGAGGGACGTGGGTGGCACTGTGGGTTAAACCACAGAGCCTAGGGCTTGCCGATCAGAAGGTCGGCGGTTCTAATCCCCACCACGGGGTGAGCTCCCATTGCTCGGTCCCAGCTCCTGCCAACCTAGCAGTTTGAAAGCACGAAGTGCAAGTAGATAAATAGGTACCGCTCCAGCGGGAAGGTAAACGGCATTTCCATGTGCTGCTTTGGTTCGCTAGAAGCGGCTTAGTCATGCTGGCCACATGACCTGGAAGCTGTACCCCGGCTCCCTCGGTCAATAAAGCGAGATGAGCGCCGCAACCCCAGAGTCAGTCACGACTGGACCTAATGGTCAGGGGTCCCTTTACCTTTACCTTTATGGCATTCAGTACTTGAGGATGGTAGCAAAACCTTTCCAAGTGTGGTTTGCACGGGCAGGGAGGAGGGAGGGATGCTTGCAAAATGTGTTTGCACTTAAAAGTGTATTTGCAAATTCTGTCCACTCTCCCTTTCAGAACCCTGACTCTCACCATGCCTGAACTCCCTTCAGGATTCAACACCATAACCAGCTGGTTGAAGAAGAAGAGCCAGTCGGAGCTGTGGGGTGTGGTCCAGCAAGGAAACCCACAGGAGGTGATTCCGTACTCCTTGGCTCTCATCAGCCTGCTGAATCACGTAAGCACTTGCTGGTGGGGGAGAATGCTTTATATCTGCGTACAGGTTAACAATGCCTGCACACCCAGGAACTTGAGATTCTCAAGGGAGGCCCTGCTCACGGTCCCATCCACAGCTAGGATCTGTTGTGCAGAGTTAGGAAAAAGGGTGCTCTCCACCGTGGCACCCCGGTTGTGGCACTCCCTCCATTTGCACTTGCCCGTTTCTTTGTTAACACTTAGGTGCCAGCCGAAGACACATTCCCCCTAGCTTTGCGGGGATGGAGTGAACTTGGCGCCCGACAGTGAATGAGGTTGTGATATGGAAATTGGCTGGTGTGCTGTTTTTTGTATCTTCACTGTCGATTGAATTATTCAAGTTTTGTCAGGCCATGTTCTACTTTGCCCTGATATCCTTTGGGGAGGAAGGGTGATATGAAAATATAATTAATAATAAAAAGCACTTTATTTATGATTTGGCCACATGTGGTTTTTTTCCAGGACTTTGGAAGAGGGTATAGCATGAAGGAGCTGAGGGACCGCATTTCCATCCGCAGCAATGTCACAGCAGCTCTGGCCTCCCTGAATATCTCCAGTGTGAAGGATGTTGCTCAGCTTAGTGCTGCACTGAGGGCTTGTGTGGTAGGACTCCTCCAGTAGATGTTTTGTCATTGCTCTGTTGGAGTCAAAGAAGGTGTTGCAATGATGGCCCACAATATTTGGGACCCTGTGGCAGAAAATCCAAATGGCAGTAAATATAACAATAAGCTGACTAGTGCTATTTGCTGTCCTTTCATAGTAATCCCCTCCCCAAGAAATCTGTGCTGGAGCTAGTGATATAAAAGGATCTGTTGGTTTCCCAATCTTAAATTCAGGTTTTTCACAGCGTTTTGTGATATATCCCCAAATCCTGCAGAAAGTGATGCGTGATAATTCCTCTGTTATCATGGTCTCAGCCACACTTCTGCTTGCCCCATGCCTAGAAAGCATGAGGCTGAGTGGTTTTCTGCTTGACCCCCTCATTTCCCAGGAAAACCCCACTCTTTAGCTCTAAATTAGAAAATAGAGTCATAGAATTGTAGAGTTGGAAGGGACCACCAGACTCTCCTAGTCCCTGGAATCTTTTGCCCAACGTGGGGCCCGAACCTACAACCTTGTGAGTCTTACGCTTTACTGACTGAGCTATCCCACCTGACAATTGCTGTTTGCTCCAGCTGAGGGCTAAAGTGTGGATTTCCCCAGAGGAAAGTAGAGAGGCAAGAGGCAGTCCGGATTAGCCCTTAGTGTGAATTTCTCCCAATAAACATGTTTATATATGTAGTTTTGACTGTGGACATTTTTGCAAGATGCATTTCCTAATTTAATGCAGTTTCATATCTTGTTTTCAGAGACATATTCATGTTTATGTACACTTTCCCCATAAATATCCGTTTTTGGAAACACTCTTTGGAGAAGTGCATCACAAAATTTGGAGAACTGAATTTTGGATATTTGTGTTTCAGTTTGCATATTGTTCTAGAAAGTGTGGATTTGATGGACTCAGCTTTAAATGCTGAATTTCTCCTCCCTCCCTCGCTAGCTAAAGCTGAGCTGTTAGTTTTGACATGCCATTGCCCATCTCAGGAGCTTTCTCTCTTTCCTTAAGCAGAAGAGAAAAAATTATCACTCAGAGTAAGAGCAACCATCTGCCTCCCGCAGCATCTTATCATTCTTGGTTCTCGCCAGTGCTGCCATTCTGCTCATGCAGCAGACTTCTGCTTGTGCAATGCAACTTCTCTCCTCTTCTCCTCTCACTTGCACACCTGCACATATGTACACATTGACACACACCCAGCTGGAGGACCAGAGCAGATTTCGCGAACAGAGAAAGAGAGGAAGGGGAAGTCCCATGGGATACAACCCCGCTTGTAAGATGCCTAGAGCCTTATTGATTGATTTATTTTAGTATGCAACAAACAAACAAATCATTCTGAGTGATGGAAGGAAACTAATGGGGTCTGGGGGAGCTGGAGGCTCACTTGATGTGTCCTTTCAAAGAGAGCAATTGTGTGTTTGGGCAAGCAGTGAAGAAGTCCTCTTTCCCCCCTGCAACACCAGGCATTCCCAGAAGAGCTCAGCCTTGGATCTCGTACCCAAATGCTGGAAGCTGCCAAGAGAATGATCCAAGTTATCCACAGCGAGACAAAAGAAGGTCACGAAACCCCCACCTCCGCTGGCAACAACATCTTGGCAATCCTGGGTAGGCAACAAAGGGCAGATGACTGCCATAACTACAGGGGTAGCACTTGGGCTGTACTGAAGCTGTGATTCAATCTCTGTCTCCACTCCTGCCCCTGGTCCTCCCCTTTCTAGCCCCTGCAGCCAACAGAAGCAAAACAACTTGCTGGCTTCCTTTATTTAGATTTTTAAAATGGCACCACAAACCTAAAGGACTAGGGTGGGCTTTGTAGGTTATAAAACTTCAGGTCAAGCTACATTATACCCATGGCCTGTCTTCCCCTCTACTCATCAAATTGTTCATAATAGGGCAGAAGGAAAAAAGTGGACAGAACTTTCTCCTGGTGTGGCTTCTTTCCAAGAATACAGCCATACCTCATGTTACGTTTGCTTCATGATATGTTTTTTCAGGTTGCGTCCCGCGGCGACCCGGAAGTACTGGAAAGGGTTACTTCTGGGTTTTGCCGCTCGCGCATGTGCAGAGGTGCAAAATAACATCACGGGCATGCGCAGAAGTGGTGAATCGCAACCCACACGTGCGCAGATGCGCTGCTGCGGGTTGCATTCTATTCATGTTGCAAACGGGCCTCCGGAACAGATCCCATTCGCACCCAGAGGTACCACTGTATTCCCAAATTATATTTCTGTTGTGTATAAACAACTTATTCTTCTACCAACTCTTAATAAGAAATTTCTCCCATGGCTTCCTTTTATCCTTTGCCTTTGTTCTCACGCTGCCCCTTAAAGAAAGGATAAGCATCTGTTTTCCTTATCAACGCCAAGGGCTGACTCCAAAAAGTCAAATACCTAAGTCGTATCATTACATTACATAGCAACAGTGAACAATGGCCATGACACCCATGCTGAGCAATGGTCTCTTGCCAGACGATATGCACATGGATTTCTGGGAGCTACTTAAAGAATTCTGGCCTTTCTTGTTTTCCTTATTTTTTATTATTATTTATGTGCAGTTGGTATGAAGAAAAGCTACCTTTTCTGGCAGACTTGTCAGAGAAGATTGTTATGTACTGAGTTGAATAGGATCCAAAATGCAACAGTCTGATTGGTCCTAGAACAATAGGATTCAGAATGCAGCAGTCTGATTGGTGTTAGAACAATAGGATTCAGGATGCAGCAGTCTGATTGGTCCACAGGAGCCACCCAATCCAGCTCCAGGTGGAAGTGAATCCGCAACCTGATTGGCCTACAGGAGAATCCTGGAATTAGCCAATTGTGGGGCCCATTGTGTAAATAATGTATATAAAGCAGACATTCTGAGGGAACTTCCATTCTTCCTCACCACTATGAGCTGAATAAAGAGCATGAAATCCACTCTCGACTCCAAGCATATTTCAAGGCACAATGAAAACCTACTGTGAGTGGGCCCTTCTCTCAGGTCATTAAGCAAACATAATCTCTTGAAGGGAGATTTGTGAAAACAGGTATAGGAGTGAGCGGCTATAAAGGACTGCATCTCTTGATATGTTATCATGTTGCTCCTAGGAATAATGTTAACTACTGAAGACACGAGACTGCACATGGTGGCGAACGACCGCGTGTCGAAGGAACCAACCCTCAGGAATTGGGTCTCCTTGGCTTTCAATCTCACTCGTGCTCTGATGAGGTCCTTGATGAAGTCCCGAGTGCTGAATGAGGAGATTCTGTCGCTCTCCGTCTCCGATATCCACGTTCAGGGGAAAAGGGCAGATGCCAGCAATTTGCTGTGCACGATCCCCTCTGCGGAGTGCCTCTTCTCTGTGCCCAGGACACTTGCCAAACAGCTGGCAGAAAGCCAGGAGGTGGTGCAGGTCACCATGGACCTTGCCATCAACCCCTTCCCTTTCAACTACTACACCAACTCTGCCATATCCACCCGCCTTGCACTTCTGGAGTTCACCACTCCAGCAGGTGCGCCGATCTCACTTGCCAACCTGCCTAAGGAGAGAGCCATCAGCCTGCGATTACCTGCTGGACAGCAGAAGCTGCAAGACTTGCCCCAAACACTATTGGTCATCGCACCAGGAGATTCTGTTAACTTCACTGTGAAAGTTGCATCAGGCAGCAACGTGACAGGGACACACGTCCATGTCAGTTTCACTGTGATGGAGGGTAAGTGCGGCAGCGAAAAGTTGGAGGGGAATAGTGGAGAATGCTCAGGTAAGTGAGACTCAGGAGTTTTTTTCACAATGTCCTTATACTCCATTGGTGAGCAGCAATGTGGCACTTCCTCTTCCAAACCTGTTTTATCTCTCCTTTCATACTTAATTTTCTCTAGCTCGTGCAAGTGGACTGAAACGATCCTATCCTTTCTTTCCAGGCTTTGGTTTCAGCCAGGAGAAGGTTCCCTCCCTTTATCTTTACGGACATAATTCTCCATCTCCCAATGAGTTCCACTACACCTTGAAGGAGGAAATTGCCTTTTCTAATGGTCTGGAGGAAAACCGCAATAGGGACGTCACCCTCTTAATTTCTCCTCTGTAAGTGTTGTTTGCCTATCCAGACACCCCTTTTCTCTCTCAAATTCTCTCATAACAACAACAATAATAATAGTAATAATAATAATAATAATAATAATAATATTTTTTTATTTATACCCCACCCTTCCTGGTTCAAAAACTGGGCTCAGGGTGGAAAACAACAAACTTAAAACACTTTAAAACACTTAATTATAAAAGCAGTATAAAATACAGTATAAAAACATGAATAACAATAAAAATCAAAAATCAATTAAATAATCCCCAGGGCTAGCTGGCTGAATTGGTCCTACTTGGCCCAGCAAGGAGGTCAGGGGAGAATTAGCTGTGGGGTCTCAGAGTGGGTGATCTTCATAAAAGGGGAGGGGGAAGGAAGAAAAGGGAAATAAAAGATCAGGCTGAATTCAAATTAAAGGCCAGGCGGAATAGCTCTGTCTTACAGGCCCGACAGAAGGAGGTTAAATCCTGAAGGGCCCTAGTCTCATGGGACAGAGCATTCCACCAGGTCGGAGTCATCACTGAAAAGGCCCTGCCCCTGGTGGAGGATAGTGTGACTTCCTTAGGGCCTGGGACCTCTAAACTATGGTTATTCATGGACCTAGCATGTCTGACCCTGAGGCTGTTCCCATTCCCAATTCCTTGAGCTGCTGTCACTGTTGAACCCTCGAGCCAAAGTGGGGAGACTGGACAAATGGCCATCCTCAAGTTAAGATTGAAAGCTGTTAATACTTGCCAGGACCAACTATTTCCACTGATATTAGAAGGACCTGTGAGTGGGCTGGGAAACCTCCTTTGTACTTGTTCATACAAAGAGATAATGAGTCAGACTGAACCCTGGCCTGGCAGAACAGCTCTGTCTTGCAGGCCCTGCGAAAAGATGTCAAATCTCCTAGCGTCCCTGGTCTCTTGTGAGAGAGCATTCCACCGGGCCAGAGGTTGTCCCGTAGGTACGAGGGTCCTAGGCCGTATACGGCTTTAAAGGTTAAAAGCAGCACCTTAAACCTGATCCTGTAATTGTATTTCAGTTCAACAATTGCTTTGATAAAATACATATTTTGTTATGTGCAAATGGCTTTAGATACCTATTAGGTCCATAAATTACCATATAGCATATCTTCAACACAAAAAAAAGCGACAATTTGTTGTTGACAAAGGACAGCTGGCCATATAAAGGACCCCATTACCTTCAGTAGCTTAGGGCTTCATCAAACCTAAATCTGGTCCTGCTTCTGAGCAGATACTTGTCACATATCGAGCATTCAAAGTACATGAAAGCATGTTCTCCTTGGGGCAGTGCTCCTTGTCCCCTCTGATCAAAGCTGCAGAGATTATTTACATTCCCTGTAGTGTTAGTTAATCCAGAGGTAGCTACAGATACTTCACTGTTATGCCCTTTTGCTAATTTTGTGGCTGTCGACCTCTTCCATCCAGTCACCATCTCAGTGCGACTCATCAGGAATACTACATCAACATCACCAGTCGCTTCTGCCATTCCCCCGTCCGTGCCAGCGTCTCTGTTTTTGCCAGCCTTTGCCAGTACTTCCATTTTCCCAGCATGCAGTGGAGTGCAGATGGAGTGACCCCAACAGCTGCCACCAGCCCCAAGGAGATTGTCTGCCTGACGGAGCATCTCACTGTCTTCGGGGGTAGCCTCTTTGTGCCTCTTCACAGTGTTGTCTTCTTGCCTCCGGTAAGAACTTCCTTTTCAGTTTGGCATGCAGAGGGGAGATGAGTGGGCAAGACTCCCATCAGTCGGTGGGCAACATCTTGTTAACATTGATCTTCTTGAGATATGCATGGCCCTAATGGGGAGGATATTCCAGGCCTGCGCTACATGGGATCCTCCTCACTGAATATCAGGCTCCAGCCATGTATAGAGAGACCCACCAAATGCTGTTTTGGCAGTCCCAGGCAAGCAAGCCAAAATGCCCAGGATTTTATATATTCTTTACTCGTGGTACTACCTGTGGTGCTTCTACCTGTGGTACCTGTGAGCTATCACCTGTGGCTGGTATGAGTTGTGTGCGCATCACAAGCTGTTTAATCAGTTTTCCCAAAACACAACAAACTTCAGGCGTCAAGCATGAAGTGACGTAACATCCATTAGGATGACCAATGAAGCACACTAATCCAAAGGAAGAATTAAATAAAACACCTGCAGGATACCTTTAATAATAATAGTAGTAGTAGTAGTAGTAGTAGTAGTAGTAGTAGTAATAATAATAATAATAATAATAATAATAATAATAATAATAATAATTGTGGAGCTTGGAAGATCAAACATATGTGCAGCCTATTAGAGTAGCAGAAAACAAACAGTTACGTTGCAGCTTTTGTGGCCTGATATATTGTAATGCATGATCCACAATGACTTGGAAACAGAAAGCCTTGTCTCCTTTAGAGTATGGGTAAGAAGCATCATCTGCTTGGCTTTAATGTGAGATCAGCAAAGCAAGGGATGGCTTGGGGAGGGGGGGGGCAGGATGGTGCGGTGCATTTCACTCCTGTTGAATTGCGTGGTGTGTAAACCATGTAGAGATTTGTTTAAATGTGAGTGGTATATTAAGTGCCCAAATATATAAATAAAGGTCTATGCAGAACTGGCTGAACTGACATACAAACTTCGAGATAAGGACAACTGTGACTTCAGAGAATAATGAAACTATCTAAAAAGACAACAAAATGAACTGGACTCCTTGGCAGGTTTTGAATAAACCTACACAAATTTATTGATGGTTAATATAGTAGATAGACAATATAAGGATTTATACAATATTACAGTATGCAGAGAACAATATGTGTTGAGAAATCAGAGAGAGGAACTGAGAGAAGTCTTGGGGGGGAGGGAGGGTTCGTTGGGGAGGTGGGGGGAAGGGAAAAAATAATGAATATGATATGTTTTGATATGTTGAAATTGTGTGTGTGTGTGTGTGTGTGTGTAGCAGAGAACCACCGTTTCTCCACTGGTTGGTTAACCTGGAGCCTTCCCCTCCTCCCCCGCTATGCACACCAATCCCAGTCTGCTTTATCTTTTTCAGAGGAAGCATCCCTGGCAGAGTCCCTTGGCACTGATCACTTGCACCGTCCTTTTCTCCATTTACCTGGGGATAGCACTGATATCCCACAAGCTGGACGACATTGACATCACTCGGGTAGGGATCATCCCTCGGTGTGGTCAGCCTGGACGGTACAAGTACTGGCTGATAGTGAAGACAGGCTGGAAAAGAGGCTCAGGTATGGATGGGAAGAGTCAGGGTATTGTTCTGACAGCCCGTTTCACCACTGAACATGCTTCCGTACTCGCCCTTTCCCCTGGTATTTGCACCTTCCACTCACTCCTGAGAAATTTGTTTGTCTTTAAGGTGCTACGAGACCCTTTGTTGTAAAGAGCTAATGATTCACAGGAGTTTAATTTAACATTACCTTCCGCTATCCTGCGCATCTTTTGAAGGTACCACAGCCCATATAGGGATCCGATTATATGGGCTGAACAAAAGCGGCTCTCGCCACCTGGACAAGGGCTGGGCCTTCCAGAGAAACAGCCAGGATATTTTCCAAATAGAAACGGATGCAAACCTAGGAGAGATTTGGAAGATCCACGTCTGGCATGATAACACGGGTATGACTTGACAATCAATGCTCTTTTTGTGCTTTAAAATTTTTAAAATACATTTATGTTCTACCTTTCCTCGTAGGAGTTCAGGGAAAATGTACATGATTCCCCTGCCTCCCATTTCACCCTTAGGTTAAGAGATAGTGGTTAGGTCTCCCCAGTTCTCGTCCAACACTCTAACCCAGGGGTCAGCAATCTTTTTCAGCAGGGCAGGACTATATTTTGAAAAAAAAATTATGAACTAATTCCTATGCCCCACAAATAACCTAGAGGTGCATTTTTGACGAGAACCTGCTCGCCATCCGTAAATAATCAGTCTCACACCAAGATGGGTTGCAGAAATCCGGCCGCAGCTCTCTCTCGAAGCTGCTGCAGCCCCAACCTTTATTGTGTGCCGAAGAAAAGATACAAATTCAAGGAGAAAACTTTGCCTCAGCTAGCAGATAAGGGCCATCGCACTAGACCACGTAGACGATCAGGCTATGTTACGTGGACCAATCATTTGGGACAGCACGAGCTATTCACGCGTTGATCATGCTCCAAGGATGCTTTTAGCTATGAAATCACCCTGCAATAATAAGAACTTTGCTCATGCTCTTATGTACAAGCAATCATTTTCCCACACATTTTAAATAAAAACACACATTCTACTCATGTAAAAACACCAGGCAGGCCCCACAAATAACCCAGAGATGCATTATAAATAAAAGAATACAGCCATACCTCATGTTACATTTGCTTCAGCTTGCGCGTTTTCAGGTTGTGTTCCGCGGCGACCTGCAAGTACCGGAAACTGTTACTTCTGGGTTTCACCGCTTGCGTATGCACAGATGCGCAAAAATGACATCATGCGCGTGCGCAGACGCGGGTTGTGTTCTTTTCAAGCTGCGAACGGGCCTCAGGAATGGATCCCGTTTGCAGCCAGAGGTACCATTGTACATTCTACTCATGTAAAAACATGCTGATTCCCGGACCGTCTGCGGGCCAGATTTAGAAGGTGTTTGGGCCAGATCCAGCCCCCGGGCCTTAGTTTGCCTACCCGTGATCTAACCACTACATTACACTGCATAGCAAAAAGCAAGGTGCCCACAGTCCAGAAAGCCCAGTCTTGGAATTTGCTATGGACAGCAGAATTTCTAGGTAGCCAGGTACCTTTGAGTGTTCACAAGCAGGTTGTGATGGTGTTGGCTTTCCCTGGTTATTTGTCCCTGAGTCTGGCATTCTGCTTCATGTAACGATTCAGCATAAGACTGCATGCACACCATAAATTTAAAGCACACTTGAAGCACATGACTTCCCCCAAAGAATCCTGGGAATTTTGTTTGCTAAAAGTGCTGGGAATTGTAGCTCCTTGAGGGATAAACTCACAGGATTCTATGGAGGAAGCCATGTGCTTTAAATGAATGGTGTCTATGCAGCCTGATAGCCCTTAATAGATCTTCCTTCCATGAATTTGTTAAGTTTAGTTTCCATCATCAAATGTTGTAGTATTGCTTGCCATAAATTGATTACACTATACCCAGTGGTTCTCAAAGGGAGAAGACCACAAATGTGGCAAGAAGATTCAAGGACAATCAAAGAAACATTTAAACATTTCTGTATAGTGTAGTATCAAAGAATTTTTTTATTTTATTTGCAGAATATGGATAGATATCTTCAAAATGAGAGCAAGAGCGTCAAGTGATACTGAGGATACTAGCTGTATTTTGAAATGTATTTCTTATCAATAAAAAATTCAGTGTGGCACAAGCAAATTTATATTAAAGTGTGACCCAGAGAAATAAGTCTGAGAACCACTATGCTAAGCCAAGCTGTGTGAACATAAAGGACTCCAGAGAGGAGCTCACAATTGCTATGCTCTTCCCTGTTCCCTTCAGCTGCTGCGCTGTGCTATGCCAAAGTTTGGCTTGGTGTGGTTTCTGAACCAGGACTCGGGATTAAGTTCTTTCCTCCTTAACTGCAAACTAAATCCAAAAAAAAAAAAAAAAAAACAGTCAAAAGGGACCAGGGAGGAGCAAAGTTTCTGGGAGCCCATCTCTGGGCACCCACCCATTTGTGTGCTCCGGTGCCCCCTGTTGCCACAGTCCTGAACAGTTGTCATTCAGCTAGTTGTTTGGAGGTTGTTCGCTTCACCATCTTTCTTTATGACCAGGTCTGGACCCCTCTTGGTACCTGCAGCACGTTATTGTATGGGACAAGCAGACAGACAATATGTACTTCTTCCTAGTGGAGGACTGGCTGTCTGTGGAAAATGAAAAGAATGAGGGAATGGTGGAAAAAGAGGTCCTTGCAGCATGTGAGTTGATAGCCTGTGGGAATAGTGTCCTGAGCACTGAAGTTTTCATAGGTATTGGTAACCACGGGACTAGAAAATTGGCTGGGTAGTTCAAACCAGTATGGGATATCAAGTCTCTGGTATCCTACATTAGTCCACCCTTCTTGGCCCTCGTTTATTTATTTCATAAAATTTATACACCGCTTGATTGTAAAAAAAAAGAACCCTCAATGCAGTTTACAAAAACAGTTGCCATTTCCAGAGCAAAGTACTATACAGTTGTACCTTGGAAGTCTAACCCTAACCCGTTGAACATGCGGCTTCCAAAAATAGTTCACAAACCAAAACACTTACTTCCGGTTTGTGACATTTGGGAGCCAAAACGTTCGAGAACTAAGCTGTTCGAAAACCAAGGTACGACTGTAATGATGAGTTGACATAGCGTACATCTTGCCTTGAACACCGGGCAGTTTCTTAATATTAAGACCAGCATCAGCACCCTCATGCAGCTGCTGGGACCACCCACTCTCTTGGCTGCAGCTGGTCTGAGAATCATTGCACTATTGAGGGGGATTGTGGGTAATTTAGATGGTTGGTGGATTCCCAGAGTCTGCCACTGCTAACAGGTAAGCCTAACAGGGCAGAGACCAATCATGGGAGCCAACCATGTGGGCACCTTGCCCCCACCCCGTTTTAAAGCCAAATCTGTTTTGACGCACACACTCATTTTCTTCTTTGTCTGAACTACTTTCTTGGAGCGCTTTCTCATTCACTTTACTTCCTCTTTCTCTTTTTTAAAAATAATTTTTTATTAGATTTTCCACAATGATAACACAAACCACAAAGCAAAATGATACACAAAAACAAAAAAAGAAAAAGAAAGGGGGCGAAGGGAACAATAAACAGATAAACAATAACAACAAACTTAATTCTTCAGAAATCCAACCTTTTAAACATCTTGGTTGACTTCCTCAAATCCCTCCCTTCTGAGTTTCCTTGTAATTAAATTACTTCCTCTTTCTCAGTCTGTTGCATCTATTCATCAATCACATGGTGACTTGTGGCGTCTTTATCGCTAGACCTCAGCCTGCCTCAGAAGCTATTCTTGTCCCTAGAGCCTGGGTGGGGGCTTTAATCCCAGCCAAACTTTCCTTTCCCTCACAAAATAAAATAAAAAATGTGGGTTTTGCGGAACTGGAATGTTTTTATTATTATTTGTGTTTTTATTGTTTATTAATTTTGTTGGTCACTTTATACAAAAGGAGGGGGGACTCTTAGAATGATTTAACAGGATAAAATGCTGCAGATAAAACAATTAAAACTGGAAAAGTTAAAACAATGAATGCAAAAATACACAAAATGCTCATCCAATAACATATTAATAAGGACAAGTCCTAACCAATCCATTAAAGGATAGGCACCACCATAGGGGCCTATTTAATTACCAAAGGCCTGAGTAAATGAAAAAGGTCAGGGGGGGATGTTTCTGTGAAAAACACTGTGACATTTTGCATGATATTCTTCAATTTTTCATATATGAAAAGTTTTGTGCACCACTGACAAGGCAACAGGTGCCCAAAATTAGTGACAAGTCCAGTAATTAAATAATTATGACAGTGGTGATGCTGGCTAGAGGAAATAAGGATGGTTCAGTATGAAGAGATGCTGTCGGCAGCAACTAGGAGGCAGTGAATTTGGTTTCTGTTATTGTTTACAGGTCCACAGGAACTGAGATGCTTTTCCCGAATTTTCCCTGCACAGATGCACCTTGGGTTTTCCGACTGGCACATCTGGCTTTCTGTTTGGAGCCGTCCTCCTAACAGCCGCTTTACCCGGGTACAGAGGCTCACTTGCTGCCTGCTCATGGTTCAGCTCTTCCTAGCTACGTGCGCCGTCTGGTATGGTGCAGTTGGAGTTAAGGGCCACAGGTGAGCATATCGGGGAGCAAGGGAGGGAATGCGCAACAGGTGCAAGCAGAAAGGAAGGATGAGCTCAGTGGAATGTTACTGACACACCATCCATTTAAAACACATGACTCTCTCTTCCCCCCAAATCATGGGGTGGGGGATGGCCTCGGCCCAGTATACTTGAAGGAGCGTCTCCACCCCCATCATTCTGCCCCAACACTGAGGTCCAGCGCCGAGGGCCTTCTTACGGTTCCCTCACTGGGGGAAGCGAAGTTACAGGGAAACAGGCAGAGGGCCTTCTCGGTAGTGGCACCCGCCCTCTGGAATGCCCTCCCACCAGATGTCAAAGAAATTAACAACTATATGACTTTTAGAAGACATCTGAAGGAATCCCTGTTTAGGGAAGCTTTTACTATTCGATGAATTATTGTATTTTAGTACAGTGGTACCTCAGGTTACAGACACTTAGGTTACAGATGCTTCAGGTTACAGACTTCACTAACCCAGAAATAGTACCTCGGGTTAATAACTTTGCTTCAGGATGAGAACAGAAATCGCACGGTGGCGGCGTGACAGCAGCAGGAGGCCCCTTTAGCTAAAGTGGTACCTCAGGTTAAGAACAGTTTCAGGTTAAGAACGGACCTCCAGAACGAATTAAGTTCTTAATCCGAGGTACCAGTGTATTTTGTTGGAATCTGCCCAGAGTGGCTGGGGAAACCCAGCCAGATGAGCAGGGTATAAATAATAAATTGTTGTTGTTGTTGTTGTTAGACCTATGGCCAAAGAGCTTGAAGAGCTACAGTTCCCAGCATCTTAACAAACTACAGTTCCCAGGATGCCTGGGGGAGAGGAGAGTGAGATGCTTTAGCTGTATTGTTATAATCAGATGGCTCCTTTCGAGCTCTGACCATCTGATGCATGCATATCATGTTTGTGTGTGTGGTCTAAAAACTGTGCCCTCAGAAAGGAGTCCACATAAAATATGACACTATTCAGATCATTGCTCACTTACTCTAGGTTCTGGCTAAATGGCTAAATCTACATTTCCCCCCCTGCAGCTATCCTGTTGGAAGACAGATTTCTTTGACTGCAGAGAGCATTGTGGTTG
Organism: Podarcis erhardii; assembly: GCF_964252035.2. Lineage (NCBI taxonomy): Eukaryota > Metazoa > Chordata > Lepidosauria > Squamata > Lacertidae > Podarcis > Podarcis erhardii. The sequence goes on from NC_138498.1 coordinate 34,493,402, forward strand.
GAATAACTGCAGCAGTCGTGGTTTACCCAATACATCTACTCTTCAGTTTTCTCTTCCAGAAAACACGCAGTAAGGTACCTCCTTCAATCATAAAGGCAACATGGAGAGAAAGCTAACCAGGAACCAAGGAAGGAAAGCCACAAAAACAGACATAACTGATAAGAATGGGAAGAATACAAATGCTATAGAATGTTAGAGATGGAAGGGACCGCTGAGTCATGAATCGTTTCCTTTACATTGTGAACTGAATTAGAAATTGCCAAGCAAGTGCTGAGTGGAGCACCAGCCTTTCAAGTGGGTGGCAGCAGGACAAGGGCCCCACTGAACGTTTGGTTAGGGTGTGTGAACATGTCCCCTCTGTCCAACAGATCGTAATAGAAGATCCTGACCCGCCTGCTCAGGACTGCCAGACTGTGGAGATGGATGTGTCTCTTGACTGCTCTAACTTGGGTAGCTCCTCCTTCTTATCTGTCCCGGGAAGAATGGAGTCCATTGTGGATATGGGTTCTGTTGGCAGTGTGAGTAGAGCTATTCTGTGGGCCTCATAGTGGCAATAGAAAGAATTTCCACAGTGTTATATGGAACAGCCAAATGCCGAACTTGCATGAGATCCTGTAACCAACCAGCAACCTCCCCAGGCTTGAGCTATTGTTTTAAAAAGCATTTATATCAATATATAATGTTCAAAGTGCTATGCATATATTATCTTGATTGCCTTTACAAGAACCCTGTGAGGTAGTTTGATTGCTTGTTTCTTATCATCATCATCAACATCATCATCACCCCCATGTTGCAAATGCAGGAGCTGAGTCTGAGAAACTGTGGCATACCTAAAACCAGCTAGTGAGCTTGTAGTTGAGGAGAGGTTTGGATTTCCTGGTTTAAACTCCCGCCTCCTCATCCCACTGCAAGGAATTTGGCTACCAAGGGTATCTAGAGGACATGTTGCATTTTCAAAGCTGCTGCTGCTTCTTTTTTTTACAAAATACAATTCTTTGTTGTGATGCCTTTGTCAACCACTTCCATCTTAAAAGAGCTGCTTTGCTGGAATAAATTCTTCAGGTCGTGTGATACATTTGCAGGAGTAAAGAAAAATAGTATCCACCTTTATTTTATGTTCTACATAACTATAAAAGGTGGTGCCCTGTCATCTATTTCATCTAGTCACCCTCAGTTTGACTTCCGTTCAATATGACATAGTAGCAGAGAGATTAGTTTACTTATATACCCTGAATGGTAATCGGGATGAAGGTTCCTTTGAGGTTTACATTTCTTGGTTTTATGTGGCATCCATACTTGGTATTTCCCTCCCATTTGACCATTTTTATTTGTTTTATTTTGTCCTTTACAGGAATCCCTCTTTAGTAGAAAGCCAGTTTCCAACCAGAAGAACTTCATAGGCAACGACAGGTATTGTTACAATACTGCATGGCAATAGCAAAAATAGCAAGGGAGCATGACAGTTTCACCTTGGTCCTAGAAACAGCTCTCCCATGATGTTGCTTCATCTCATGTGGGTGGGTGTGCACGCATTGGGACAAAGCATATAATAAATCTCACATTTAGTTTGGCCCTTAGTGGTGAGTTAGCCACAAAACAACCCTGAGAAATTATGACTTTGCTTACAGCTATCCAGCAACCTTCTTAGTTGAGTGGAACCTTGGATTTTTGCTGGCATATCCAATCACTTAGCTATAGTAGCATCCTGGCTTTGGTAGGTTTGTCTGAGCAGACTCTTGAGGCACAAGAATCTTTTCTCACCTTAGAACACCCTTCCCTAACCCAGTTCCTACCAATGATGTTGGTTGCTGGCTCTCTCATCAGCCCCAGCGAGAAGGGGCAATGGTCAGGGATGTGAAAGTCTGTTTCAGATTATCTAGCTACAGTTGAAGCACCCTCAACTAGTTAAACAAGGTGTGAGCTTCCTACTGGCCAAGGTTCTGACCTTATTCAGGTGCCTTTTCAAAAATCTGCAGGGCTGCCAATCAATGGCCTTCATGCAACAGCATCTTTGATATTCCTGACCTTTTGAACTCTGACCCCCTGATGAATGGAAGTCGGATTCTCAAGAGGAAGAAGGCAATGGCAAAGTTGGGAATTGACTCCATGTCCAGTTCTGATGATGACCCCCTGTCCTTTTCATTCAGAGATTCTGAGGACAGTAGGAGGTCAAGCTGTGGCCATCACTCTGGTAATCTCCTACCACATTTTCCCTACTATATCTCCCTTGCACTCAATCTATCTCACACATAGATTCGCTCCTGTTTATGAGTAAAAGTTTGGCAGTGGTAAAAAAATGAACCAAACCTAGGCTGCAATCCTAAGTAATACTCACTAGGGGAGTAGGTCCCACTGAACACAGCAGGGCTCGCTGTTGAGTAAACATGTGTAGGATTGCACTGCATCCTTTTACTGATAAATTTGGGCCAATCATAAGTGAAAGCAATTTCTAGCTGGTTTAGGGTACACTTGTTTGTTTGCTTTTTATGCTATTTTGATTCTGAAAAGGAACTTTGAAAGTTGGCCTCCCTCATAATGAGTTACTTCTTCCTCTATACATAAAAATGTAAGGCTGTCATCACGCAGACCCCCCATTGGAGGATTTGTAATGAAAAAGGTGGTTAGTAGTTGTACTGTGCGGTAGGAGGAATGGACATAGGGATGAAGGTGGAAAGTGGGGTGCAAAGCAGGGCTGCAAAATAGGTGAGAGAATTGGCTTCAGAAATGGGGTTGGGAAGGTGAAAAGGAAGCTTAGCTGCATGAAGGCTTACCAGTAGGGCCTACTTTATAACTTCAGTTTTTCTTATTGTCCCCACAGCGGAAGGTTTGCTCAACTGTGCTGTTGACAGAACTCAGGAGAACATCTCTGACTGTGTCACATCTGACAGTGGCCGGTTTTCACCTCAAGTTGAAGCAGATCTCATCTATGATGGGTATGTTGCCTGGTCTGCTGCTGCCTTGAGCAGCCATTCAACTCAAGAGATGGGGGCTCGCAGGGGCGGAGGGAACAAGGCCTTTAAGAAAGTAAATGGATGGACAGCCCAAACTCATAATAATTAATATCTCGATCAATTGAGTTATACACATAAATATAGTCATTCATTCTCATCTGGGTTGTTTTCAGTTAAAAAAGCATATTTTGGTTAATGGAAACAGACAAATATGTGGTGAAAGTGGTTTGAGGCATTGCTTTTCTAGGCAGAGAGGCTGTGTTCAAACTGATTCTGCTGCACTTAGATTGCATGTAACTGCACCCCAAGCACAGTGTATCTCAAAGTGAAGTCTGAACAAGCTAAGCCTGATTATTATTATTATTATTAAAAAATAATATATTTAAAGTATTATTATATATTTATTTATACCACCAAATAAAAACCACCAAAACCAGAAAATAATAATTAAACAACAGGGAAACATTGATAGAATTGTTGTTGTTTAGTCGTTTAGTCGTGTCCGACTCTTCGTGACCCCATGGACCAGAGCACGCCAGGCCCTCCTGTCTTCCACTGCCTCCCGCAGTTTGGTCAAACTCATGCTGGTAGCTTCAAGAACACTGTCCAAGCATCTCGTCCTCTGTCATCCCCTTCTCCTTGTGCCCTCCATCTTTCCCAACGTCAGGGTCTTTTCTAGGGAGTCTTCTCTTCTCATGAGATGGCCAAAGTATTGGAGCCTCAGCTTCACGATTTGATCGTTTATAGAATTAAAACTCTATATGTCATTAATATTATATTATATTATATTATATTATATTATATTATATTATATTATATTATTATATTATATTATATTATATTATATTATATTATATTATATTATATTATATTATATTATATTATATTATATTATTATATTATATTATATTATATTATATTATATTATATTATATTATATTATATTATATTATATTATATTATATTATATTATATTATATTATATTATTATAACACATATTATTCGACCCTAAGTTCAGACTCATCCTGGTGCAATAGCAGCAAACCTGCATTAGCCTGAAAATTAGACATGTCTGTGCCAGCCTAGCCTGGACAGGGCTGTGAGCTGCCTGTAGCCCCCCCCCCCCTTCTGAAATGGCTCCTATGTGTTGTTGTACCTTCCCTGGTGGCTGAGACACATCCTTCGCCTCTAATTCTGGCACATTCTTCTTTTGTTCCCTTGTCTGGCAGAATGGAAAGTTCTAGTAGTGGCTGGTCCGATGGGATTGTGCAGCATGGAAGCAGCTGGGGCTTACTACGGAAGTCGTTCTCTTACGTCTCTGCTATGACCAATATTGGCAGCGCTTTCTTTTCTGACCTGGAACTTCCGCCTGCTACTGTTTCCTCGCTTTCTACCCGGATTGGTATGTGTGAACACTAATGGGATATGTCCTCATAGACTTGTATTATGGGAGCCTCAGTGCTGGGACAGGGGGCACCTGTAATATGACGTAACATAGATTAGATTTCCCTTAGCACACTTTAATTTCTCTTTTGTACATATGATCAAGGCAGCTAAATTGCTTCTTCCACCTTTTGCACAGTTGTTTAAAGGCAGAATCAGAATTTTATTCTGAGTTGGGACATAGTACCGTATTTTTCGCCCTATAGGACGCACTTTTTCCCCTCAAAAAATGAAGGGGAAATGTGTGTGCGTCCTATGGGGCGAATGCAGGCTTTCGATGAAGCCTGGAGAGCGAGAGGGGTCGGTGCGCACAGACCCCTCCCACTCTCCAGGCTTCGCGGACCTCTCCACAAGCGGTGGGAGCGCTCCCGCTGCTTGCGGAGAGTTGCCTGCATACCTAAGCCTGCGCCCGCTGAGCTCAGCGCGTCCAGGCTTCGCGGACCTCTCCACAAGCGGCGGGAGCGCTCCCGCTGCTTGCGGAGAGTTGCCTGCATGCCGAAGCCTGCGCCCGCTGAGATCAGTGCGTCCAGGCTTCGCGGACCTCTCTGCAAGCGGCGGGAGCCAGCCCTGGGCTCCCACGGCTTGCAGAGAGCTGCCTGTTTGGGGACTGGGGTCGGGGGAAGCTCGGGCCTCCCCCGCCCCAGCCCCGCGCCTGGGGGGGGGGAAATAATTTTTTTCCCTTTATTTCCCCCCAAAAAAACTAGGTGCGCCTTATGGGACGGTGTGTCCTATAGGGCGAAAAATACGGTAATTATTCTGGATTAACTAATGCAGGATGGGACGCAGGTGGTGCTGTGGGTTAAACCACAGAGCCTAGGACTTGCTGATCAGAAGGTCGGTGGTTCGAATTCCCACGACAGGGTGAGCTCCCGTTGCTCAGTCCCTGCTCCTACCAACCTAGCAGTTTGAAAGCACGTCAAAATGCAAGTAGATAAATAGGTACCGCTCCAGCGGGAAGGTAAACGGCGTTTCCGTGCGCTGCTCTGGTTCGCCAGAAGCGGCTTAGTCATGCTGGCCACATGACCCAGAAGCTGTACGCCGGCTCCCTCAGCCAATAAAGCGAGATGAGCGCCGCAACCCCAGAGTCGGGCATGACTGGACCTAATGGTCAGGGGTCCCTTTACCTTTACCTTTTAACTAATGCAGGGGGGGGGGGGAGAAACAGAGTCTGTTTTTCTTTTCACATAATTCATTGACCAGGTGAAGATAATGCCTGGACTCCTGTGCAACAAAAAGACATGCCATTTTCATGGCACTCTTAAGGGCTGACAAAGGATAGGATGTTGCAGCGTTTGATCCTGGTCAAATTTTACCCCTGACAACTTAACCCTTTCTGTTGTTGCATCTAGACTTTGGAATACTCTCCTCAGAGAAGATCATCTGCCCCTTTCCATAATATCTTTCTGTGAAAACAATTTTATTTATGCATACTGTTAAAGTAAAAAGCAGATAAATGGCAGTAGGAGGTTGCTTTGAGTTTCTGTATTCATGCAGTTGTACCTTGGTTCTCGAATGCCTTGGTACTTGAATGTTTTGGCTCCCGAAAGCTGCAAACCCGAAAGTGAGTGTTCCGGTTTGCAAACATTTTTCGGAAGCCGAACGTCCGACGTGGCTTCCAATTGAGTGCAGGAAGCACGTGCAGCCAATCGGAAGGCACGCTTTGGTTTTTGAACAGTTCCAGGAGTTGAACGGACTCCCGGAACGGATTAAGTTCGACAACCAAGGTACAACTGTATATGCTTTCCCAAAGTAGTATATTATTGTTTCTTCTTTTGTGATTTTACATGATTTTATTGTTTTGAATTTATTTTGTTGGGAACACACTGGCGTTAATACTGTTGGACACTGTGTGTTTATGCTACATACATTGTTTTGGAATATTATTTGTTTCTTTTTAAAAAATAAATAAATTGGACACTTTAAAGTGGAAATGCAGAATGAATATGGTCTCACTTGAGTGATGTCCCCTTATGGACCATGAGGCACTGAGGATGAGATTGCTTTCTTAAATTGGGCAAGGTGCATTTTCTGGTTAGGAGGAGGCGATACAGGGCTTAGAAGTACTTGGAGCAAGGGTAATTTTGCCCTGCTCGGATGGATTGATATAATAGATGAATGCCGTGTTCACCTAAAAGAGATAAAAATGCCCATGGCTGCTTTCATACAGATGAAATCATAGCTCTTGAGAAGAGGAAGGATCCTAGGATTCTTCCAAATAAAAGGGATGTAACTCCAGGTGCTTGGTTGTCTTCATTTTAGGGGTGCCCCGAAGACCCCAGGAATGGCTCTTCCCTGCCAGGATGCTCCCAGCTATCTACATAGCCATCTTCTTGCTGCTTGCTGGCTGTTTCTCCATCAATATCTTATATGGCTCCTCCTTCCTTGACCACACTGCCTTGATGTGGCTAATCTCCTCTGCCTTTGCTTTCGCCACATCTTTCATCTTTTTGGAGCCAATGAAGGTAATAGCACAACAAAATTCATTGGCACTGCTGGAATTTTCTCAACGGTCACACCTGCTATATATTTACAGTGGTACCTTGGTTCTCAAACTTAAGGAAGTTTCTCAAATTCCGGAAGTCTGTTCCAAAACCAAAGTGTTCCAAAACCAAGGCGCGCTTTCCCATAGAAAGTAATGCAAAACAGATTAATCCATTCCAGACTTTTACAAACAACCCCCTAAAACAGCAATTTAACATGAATTTTACTATGTAACTAGACTATTGATCCATAAAATGAAAGCAATAATCAATGTACTGTAAAATAAATAAGACAGTATTGTAGATGATTAAAAGTTAAAATTAAAAAAAAAAAATCTTACCTGCACCGATGATGGTCATTGTTTGGATGGGGGCCTTTTATCCATTTCTGTAGTCACACAATCAATCAATCAATCAGTAGCTGAACTGGGTACCACCCAGTCACAAAAACAAATTAACCTAAAAAGCCTCAAAAACAAAAACGCAAAATAAATAGCAAAAACAAAAGTGCCAAACTTAATCCATTCCGGAAGTCCATTTGACTTCCGAAATGTTCAAAAACCAAGGCACAGCTTCTGATTGGTGCAGGTGCCCCGGAAACAATAGCCGAAAGTCACATCGGACGTTCGGCTTCTGAAAGACGTTCGAAAACTGGAACACTTACTTCCAGGTTTTCGGTGTTTGGGAACCAAGGTACCACTGTATAGATAATGTTTAAACCAAAAAACTTTATTGCAAACAACTCTGTAATCAGCCTGTAAGCCTTTAAGTTCTTTTAAGACACAGTTGGCCAAACTATGCATGATGTGGGAGATCTGTGATGTTTTAATGCTTTCTTTTTAATGAGATAGTTCCTAGATTAAGCAGTGGCACTGGGAAGGATGTGCATTTAACAGTCTCTTTCCCATTCTATATGTTCCTGACCAAAATCCCCCTCCCCTGCTTATGGGAAATCTAATGACTTTTCAATTTAATGCGTAGTTTCCCTCTAAACCAAAGTAAGGGCTATTTGTACAACTGGCCTGCTAATAAAAGGCTGGGAAGAAAAACTAGTGAATTTTAAAAAAAGAAATCAGCAGAAAGGCTGCCTGTGAAGTATATTCTTGGTCAGAGTCAAGAAGTGCCATGATATCCACTCATAAGTCTAGAGAGAAGGCCAATGAAATCTTGAAAGAACAGCTTTGTGTATTGAATTAACACATTCTGTACAGTGGTACCTTGGGTTAAGAACTTAATTCGTTCTGGAGGTCCAATCTTAACCTGAAACTGTTCTTAACCTGAAGCACCACTTTAGCTAATGGGGCCTCCTGCTGCTGCTGTGCCGCCGGAGCACGATTTCTGTTCTCATCCTGAAGCAAAGTTCTTAACCTGAGGTACTATTTCTGGGTTAGCGGAGTCTGTAACCTGAAGTGTCTGTAACCCAGGGTACCACTGTACTAGGATTCCCTGGCATCTCCAGGGATTGAAAGACTCTTGGTAGGTGGGGGTTTGGGGTGCAACGCTGGCAAGCTGGCACCAATTAGTGTTGACAGTGCTTAACTAAATGGGCTGACTTGGCAGAAGACCGTTTCCTCTGCCCCTCCAGCAATGCCTTTGAGAATATACCTGCTTTCTCAGGTGCTCTTTGGGGCTCTGCATGCCGCTCTCATCAGCAAGCCAGTGGAGAGCGAAGCTGATGGGCTGGTGGAGAAGCCCTTGGTGAAGCAGATGCCCGAACGAGTTGGGAAGGTGCGCGTGCCCTGTGGTTATGGGCTGCTGCAGGCCAAGGAAGAGGCCAAGAAAGTCCGAGCTCTCAAAGGGTTGATGTGGGTAAGTGACTTCTTCCCTTGTGCAAAATGTTGGAATGGGTGGCTTGAGGAACCGCACAAATGATGGAGGTGGGAAAGAAGAATGGTGCAATTGATAGAACATTCAGTTAGGCTCTAAGCAATGACGCTCTAATAATAATAATAATAATAATAATAATAATAATAATAATAATAATAATAATAATTTATTATTTATACCCCGCCCATCTGGCTGGGCTTCCCCAGCCACTCTGGGTGGCTTCCAACAAAATATTAAAATACAGTAATGCATCAAACATTAAAAGCTTCCCTAAATAGAACTGCCTTCAGATGTCTTCTAAAAGTCTGGTAGTTGTTGTTCTCTTTGATATCTGCTGGGAGGGTGTTCCACAGGGCGGGTGCCACTACCAAGAAGGCCCTCTGCCTGGTTCCCTGTAACTTGGCTTCTCACAGCGAGGGAACCGCCAGGAGGCCCTCGGTGCTGGACCTCAGTGTCCGGGTAGAACGATGGGGGTGGAGACGCTATACTGGACTGAGGCCGCTCTAAGCAATGGAGCAATGAATAAAGATGGCTAAAGGAAGAAGATACCTAAGGACACAGGAAGACCCCTCCTAGATTAGATCTAGTGCTGTATCCTGTTCTCTCAGTGGCCAGAGGTAGTGGCAATCAAGGTAAGAGGAGTGTGTTTGTGGGAGGGGGGGTTATTGTTTTGTTTTTGGTTTATTATCTATTTTGTGTTCTCAGTTTACATCAGGCTACAACCAAACAGTGGGCCTGGTCCCTGACCCACAAGCTGGTGATGATCAGTGAATTAGAAAAAACGAGATTGCAAGTGTGAGGATTTTCTTTGACCACTAGGTGTCAGAACAGATTTAAATTTCAACTTTATTGATAATGGCAGCTAAGGTTGGAGACCGATTATAATTTGAAGTTGAAAGTTAGGATGGCAGTGCATCAGTGATTCAAACAGGTATGTAGATTTCTTGTGGTGCCCCTAAGCTCTGCCAAACCAGTTTGACCAGAGATGATAACAGGGCAAAAGAAATAACTGTCCACCTCAAGAGCAATCCTGGATGGAACTTGGCCTTTGCTAGCCTGGAGCCCTCCAGGTGTTTTGAACTACAACTCCCACTAGCCCTGGCATTACATAGGGATGCTGGTTAGGGCTGATGGGAGTTTGTAGCCGTAAACATCTGGAGGGCACCAGGATGGCAAAGGCTGCTTTGATGTGTAGCACCTTCAACTCTCTGAAAAACGTTTGCCCAATAAGATTGTGGCTTTGACCTAAACATTAGCGACTTGTCTTGCGCAGGGACAAGTTCATATGGCTGGACCAGGGCTTCAGTGAAGTTAGTTATCCTGCTGCTGTTCTGGACTGGTTTTATAGGATAGGATATTCCATTCTATGGATAATTTCTGCCTGGCTGGATTTGAACTGATCTGACCAATATTGTTTTGTACTTTAAACGACACGGAAATCGAATTTAAGGGTAGCATAAAAGTGTTTTAAATAAATAAATAATAATAATAATAAAAATAAATAGTAATGCAACCTAAATCCTTTTGTTGTTGTCACTCAATGGTAGTGTTAGGTAGTTGGAAAACACTACATCTTTCTGTGTTTAAATTAAATAATAAATGCACATTAGCAATTACTGGGGTTTTCACCTCTTTGCAGTCTGGTTTTTGATCACTCTCTTATTGGCAGTACTTGACATCCCTGTTCATGCTCCATCACTTTTGTTGCTTTCTTCTCCCACCTCCTCCTCTCCAGAACTGCCTCACTCATATGCTATTCTTTCTGGTTGTGCTGACTATCAATTACCAGAGATGCTTCCATGACAACAACGTCCACCTCCTGCATGCTGCTGTCAAACAGGCCATCTCTGTGACAAACGACAAAGGACTGAACTTCACTTCTGTGCGCAGGTGAGCTCTCCAGAGAGAGGGGGGGGGGACATGGACAGAGGAGGCAGCTCACCATCTCTAGAGAAATATAATAAAAAGTATATTTCAGGAAGACACCACATGACCAAATAGTCAAATGTGTCAAAGAACAAGTAAGTTGTCTTCGAACAAAGCTGCAAATACAATCAGACATGGCCCAACTGCTTGTCCATCTTGCCAGATTTCTGTCTGTGTCAGTCATTGTTGCCAGATGCTACATACAGTATATTCACACTAGAGCAGTTGTTGTACTGTAGTGTGTGCCGTTTTTTCCCCAAAGTGCTTGAAGGCATTCTAACACAAAGCACCTTACATTTTTTAAAAGTTCTTCAAATTGTAAAAGTGCTACTAATCCCCCCCCCAAAAAAAAAACCCTGCTGCAAATGCATCCTGCAAGCTGAGATAAAATAGAAAAACAATGCAGCATTTCCATCTTCTTGTAGTCATAAGAGCTGAGGTGGCCTTGTCAGGCTGGCTAGTCCAAACCTTGCTCCGTTTGGGAAGACAGAGGATCCCTGAGAGATTTCTACCCAGCAAGTGCTTGAAGGCTCTCCAGCAAGGAAGGGTCACTGAATTCTTGACTGGAACGTTGCTGTAGTAGGCTGTTGCAGTAAAATCATTGTGTGGCACCCAAAAATGAGCATTCATTATCCATCTGGAAATTTAATGACACACATCGTCCATGCAAGTATTTCAGAATGATCACTGCTCACTCCTCCAGCTGTGTGTTGTTCTGGAGGTTCTTCTGACACCCTCCTGGGCCAGTTTTGTGGGGCATGGGGGAAATTCCTTTGCACATGGCTTCCATGGACAATGTTCATTAAGTGACTCCTGCCCTAGTTATTTCACCCTGAGCCTTGTTCATGTTAAGACTTTCAGAGACCAGAGCAGCCTCAAATCCCTGATGGTTGAAGGCCAAGGGGAGTCCACAGGTTGTTCTCAGTGTTCCTCTGGGTCTTGTGGCGAATACCTCCTTGTAAAGGCAAACTGGAACTGGCTGGCTGCACCCACAGATGGATTCCTTAGTCCATTGATGGGTGAAATCATCATACAGGGGTGGCAAGAAATTTTATTTCCTATAGAACAACTTTCCAGTATGTGTTCAGTTGCAATCAGTTTATTTCGTCTCACCCGCATTTTTGTAGCAGGGATGGATTTTTTAAAAATGTATTTTTATTAAAAATTTTCTTGATTTACAAAGGGATGGATTTCATTGTCAGAGAATTCTAGGATTGCAAAGGGATTCTTTACTGTGATTTGCTTTAAAAACAGGCCACTTGGTTGAAGAACTGCACTGGTCCTTTTTCTCTCCTTTTTCTTATTTTGTAGCTACTCCGACACATTGGAATGGATTGACACAGTGCTACTGAAATACCTTTATGGCAACGCAAAGCTGACAATAGTAGGAGTGCCTCAGCTGCAGCTACAAAGCTCCACCGCAAGCCAAATGATGGATCTAGGTGTGAATTCTTCTACAATCATCTTTTTCTCTTGGGTGGTAAAGTGACAAACAGGCAGTAAGAGATTGTGTCTGGCCAAAAGAAGAAAACAAATGAACGAACAAAATAACAAAGTTGGGTTTTTAAAAAATGTCAGGGTTGAGACTTCAGTAGAGCTAATGTAGTCAGGCTTGGTTTTATGGACACATTTGACAAACAATGAAAAGAGGAAATTGGGAACATTCAGGCGAAGCCCTAAAAATATGAAAGTGAGCTGGGATGCGGGGGGGGGGGGAGGAAATGTAACCCGGATCTGAGAGAAGCCCCAAGCCCCAAGGTGACATGTACTGTACATTAAACCTGAACTAGTGGGAGGGACTTTTGTGGGACTGCAATAAGGTTACCCCCAAACGTATGCCAGGGGTTTAAAGGAGAAATAGGGTGAATATAGGTTGGGCTACTAAGTTGGAGAGTGTGAGCTTGTAGAAAATCACTTGTACATGTTGAAAGGCATAATATCTAGCAAGTGGCATCTGAGATTCTTTAAAATAATAAAAAAGCTTTGCCTGTACATTTTTCTGTGCCTCCTAGGACTTCCCCGGCCTGGAATTGCATCTCAGATATACCACTTCAGTACTGCCAGCCGCCCCTGTCCTCTGTGCCACCTGTCTGGGTCCAGATCAGAAGCTCCTAGGGATACAAATAAAAACGCATGCATGCCCCCTGGCACAACTGAGCACACTTCTATTAGGTATGAATTGATGTGGGGATGCTTACCTCTGGGTTTCTCCCTTGTAGTTCCTTCTTATTTCTCTTCTGAAGACCCATTCTCACAACCCCTATCAGCATGTGGCAGCTTTCAGTCTATCTGTGCTGACGCCCAGACAGGCTGCCACAGGTTGAACCAGTTGTGTGAATGGCAATGCCACACGTGGATGTCTCTGTGGATTGGGCAGTTATCATCTAAGAAGGCTGAGGAGGAGGAGAGACAGAGGGTGAAGAAAGAACTGCGGGTGGAGGGGGGCCCATTTCCCATCCTTTGGATCCCCAGGGAAACAACAAAACCTGCAGGACCTGGACCTGGGTGTGGAGAGGGCATCTGAATGGGACACAGCCTGAGGATGTACTATGCATCTTGGGCCTGCCCATGAAAAGCAAGTCTAGAGTGAGAGACTAGGGTAATGTCCACTGTTTCCAGGAATTCTTCTCACTGTGAGACTTTTGTGGGTGAGCTGAGAGTTTGTTGGACTGAGAATCTGGAGGCTGAGAGGGAGGGTGTGTCAGAAGGAAAATGACTTGATATTGATTTTTATGTATTTGCAACTTTGTATTAATGTAACATTTTGATATGTAACTGTGTGTTTTTGCAATCTTTTAAGTTGTCCGTTGTTGCTTCAGATAATTTGTTGCTTTAAATAATTAATCATTAGTTATGACCAAAGCTTTGCTTGCAAAGGTATGTTTAAAAAAACACACACCATTACACTAACTTTGTCATGTGGTCAGATCATTGCTTTAAAGTTTGACTATACTTTAGCTTGGATTGACTGTTTGTTCCAAGTGCAAGGATGTGGTAGAGGATGTTCCAAAGGGAATTAGAAAAGGCTACAGGAGAAAAGAGAAGGTTTACATTGCCCCCAAGGCATTCTGACACTCTCAAATTCATGTTCCTTCAATGTGGCTCTTTCGGCAGGTTTTGGATCTGGGGTCATGCAGGATTTTACCATGCGAATGATGGCTGCGCAAAGGAGCTTGGGAACACCTCTGCAGAAGCTCAGAGGATATTGCATGACCTACAAGCAAGCAACTGGGTTCACAAAAGGTAAGCTGCCCAAGACTTTTGTTTTTGTTTGAAACTCAAGTCTTCCAGTAGAAACAAAATCAGTTCCCTGTGGGGCTTTTGCTCTTGCTTTGCAAGGGAAGGAGGTTGTTAGCTTGTTCTCAGGACTCAATTGAAAGCCGTGACACTTAACCAGGTCTGAAACTGGATCAAATGTGTCATGTGGTTGTGTCCTAAGTGTAAAGTAGTGTGATATGTGGCATGCCTGATGTTAATGTTTATACTGTCATCTTCCCTTTGGGATGGTGGCGGTCAGGGAAAAAGCACTTCTCCCTCTCAGTTTCTGGACCCTGTCTGTCAAAACCCTTCAGGGGAGGGGAATCTAACCAATTTTATATCGCCATATTCCAAAATCCAATCTTTACCTGTTAGCGAAAAAACCATTTCTCTATAGCTTGTTCCTCAGCTTGATATTCACAGATCTCTCTCCTCTGCATCCTTTTCATGACAGGACTAAAGCTCTACTTGTCGAGTTCACTCAGTACAATGCTGATGTCAATCTGTATGTGACTGTGATGCTCCTGTTTGAGTTTTCGTCGGACAGGCCGGCAATTGCTTCAGTGTCCATATTCCCCTTCCCAATGTTAAAGTCAGGTCACAATGTGGACCTTCGCCTTGTCATGATGGTAGGTATCCTGCATTGATAAGCGCACTCTGGGGCTACTTCTTGGCACAAGGGAACTCAGTACACAGTGTGGCGTGGCAAAAGTACATACACATCACATCTTCCTCTCCTGTAGGCTTGGGGTCACTATTTATTTATTTTAATATATTTATTACATTTATAATATCTCCTTCCTTCAAGGAGGTCAGGTCAGTCAACAAGGTTTCCTCCTCCCACAAAGACCATGTGAGGTCGGTTAGGTTGAGAGAGATCACCTAGTGAGCTTTACAGCTGAGCAATGATTTGAACTTAAATCTCCCCAATCCTAGTATATCACATTGACTACTATGTCACACATACTCATAGAACCGGGCCTTCAATACCTTCCAAACTAGTGTTTCCCAAACTTGGGTCCCCAGCTGTTTTTGGACTACAACTCCCATCATCCCTAGCCAGCAGGACCAGTGGTCAGGGGTGGTGGGAACTGTAGTCCAAAAACAGCTGGAGCTCCAGGTTTGGGAAACTGTTCTAAACAAATACCTAATATATTCTATAGGTGTCCTACAAATCATACCTGACAGACACCAACCTTCTCTTTAAGATGGCAAAAAATGGGATTCCTCAGTCACTTTAGGCATAAAAAAGGATCTCAGAAGAAGATAAAAATCTTATGGGTGGGCTCATATGGGAGGAGGTGATATCTCAGATAGCCTGGCACTAACCTTGTTAGGATTCAAAGTACCTCGGGTTAAGAACTTAATTCGTTCTGGAGGTCTGATCTTAACCTGAAACTGTTCTTAACCTGAAGCACCACTTTAGCTAATGGGGCCTCCTGCTGCCCCCGTGCGATTTCTGTTCTCACCCTGAAGCAAAGTTCTTAACCCAAGGTAATATTTCTGGGTTAGCGGAGTCTGTAACCTGAAGTGTATGTAACTTGAAGCATATGTAACCCGAGGTACCACTGTATTACTATACTGGATCCAGTCACTTTGGGCCATGACACCAACTTCCGCCTTATCTGGAGGCAAGGAATCCAACAATTTACCAACAAAACCTGTGGTTTTTCCTTCTCTGCTGCAGATATGCCTGCTTCTCTTCAGTGGAGCTTTTGTCCTACCAAAGCTGTCCTTCACACCTCCAGAAAAGCCGCCATGCCCATGGCAGAGCCACAGTCGCTTCCGGCTGCTCCTGGCCCTGATTTCCATCACTGTTGCTGCCTTGCACTTCACCAACAACCATTTAGCAAAGGCACGCTTGCTGCATTCCCAGAAGCACCGTCAGGCTTTCACCAGCTTTTACGAAGTGGCAGTGCTGGCTCGCATAGAAGCCATCCTCTGCGCCCTGCTGCTGACGATCACCATGCTGAAGGTGAGGAAGAGCAGAGGGGGAACAGAAATCTTCCCAAGGCCATCTCCATCCGGCACACACATGAATGCATACCTTCCAACATTTTTGTGCCCCAAATTGGGATGTCAGGAGGGGCGGTGCTCCTTCCGATCCAGTGCTCTGGTGCTTGTCAGCAGGGTCATGCCAGAGCTGGCTTGCACCAGAGCGAACATCTTTTGGTCTGGCACTCTGAACTCGCACCAGAGGGCCAGGCCAATAACAGCACATTCTGGGATCCAAACAGAAGCTGGGATTGGCTTATGTGCATTCCTCCATTGCACACGATGACCTGGACCACACTCCCCCAGTGGCGTAGCGTGGGGCAAGGCAAGTAATTTGCGCCCCCTAACCCGTGGATTTGCACCCCCTAACCCGTGGATTTGCGCCCCCTAACCCTAACCCCCAGATGTTGCGCCCGGTGCGGCCGGCCCCCCCTGCACCCCCCACGCTACACCACTGCAATCCCCACACAAATGGGGGTTGCCTGTATATTTTATGCTTGTTTTATGTATCTTATATTATTACTATCTTTAATAAATGATAATGATAATATCAATAAAATATTTTTAAAGTGGAAGTCAGGCAGAAAGCACCATAAAACAGCCAGGCAGCCAAAGTTAGTTTAGTTTGGAATGAAATGTTCTTTGGGAGGAAGCCAATAGATATTCTAGAGCAGGCTGTTCCATGGCCGAGATGTGACAATAGAGGGACCCAGTTATGTGTTCCCATTAACCAAAAGTCAAAGGTTAATGGCCAGCACTTTGAACATAGCCTGGAAATGAACCAGAATTTGGTGAAGCTGGTGAAGAAGATGATCTTTATGATGTGACTGTCCTCTTTATTTCTCCCAGAGTTTAGAGACAGTGTGCATATACACAAACTGTTAATAGCAATCTAAGGCAACAACACACTGTTCTATCAGACCTCCTACTGTAAAACTAAATACAACCAATTTTTTTATTTCTAAATATGTGGGAGGGAACCCCCCCCCCACAAACTGGTTTCAATATGGGGATTAAGCTGTCCCTGCTTACTGAGAATTGAATCTGCTCGTTCACTACATAGCTCCACTTTGGGTTCTGTTTCCTCATACTGCGAAATGGAAAGTGTTATGTACTGAGTGAATAGGATCCAAAATGCAGCAGTCTGATTGGTCTTAGAACAATAGGATCCAAAATGCAGCAGTCTGATTGGTCCTAGAACAATGCAGCAGTATGATTGGTCTGCAGGAGCCACCCAATCCGGCTCCAGATGGAAATGAATCCACAACCTGATTGGCCTACAGGAGAATTCCGGAATTAGTCAATCATGTACAGCCCATTGTGTAAATAATGTATATAAAGCAGATACTTTGAGGGGACATTCATTCCTCCTCACCACTATGAGCTGAATAAAGAGCATGCAATCCACTCTCAACTCAGAGTATATTTCAGAAAGTTGGGAGTTGGCTTTATATAGATAGACGAAATGGTTAATTTTCTCCCCCAAACCAGACAGACTGGTTGGCAACTCTGGCTGCAGTCCTGTAATGTAGAGCCTAATGTTGTCCCTTTTTAAGTCAGCAGGACAATCCCGGAAATAACTATTTCCAGGATGGTAGCCAGGAACATTGTGAGGTACTTAAAAGATTTCAGATACAGATCAACACAAATTAGCACATAACAATTTATAGGCATGGTTAGCCTCCCTGCAAGCAAAGTAAAAATATTGTTAATTAATAAATAAACAAAACAGAAAAAGGAAAAAGGAGATATAAAGCTCACTGCAGAGAGCTGAGAATTGGGCCCCAGAGGCCACCCACAAACAGTGCCACTGATTGCAGCCTTTGTTTGAATTTCGACACCTGAGCAAGCATGACCATGTATTTTCCCTTCACCATGACACGTCCTTCTCTCCTCTTGGCCACAACCACTTGGTTAACAATTTCGGAATACATCTTCCGTCTCTTATAAAAGAGAAGATTTATTAAAATGGTCCCCTTCGTGTATAGCAAAATGTCTGTTTTGGAAAGCACCGAGCCAGATCTATTAACAATCACAATGATGCATAGGTTCTTGTTAACGTGCCTCTTAAATGATGCTGTAATGACCTTATAATTGTCATTGAAGCTGCTACCGAGGGATAATCTTGGTGCCATTCCTTTCCATGTGCTGCCTAATGAATCTGCACAGGGAGACCCATCTGCTCCATCCAAGCTTGGATGTATTCGAATTAGAGCTTTGTTGCTGCCTCTTGTTTCCTTAATGAACAATGAAGGAACACACAGAGCAGATAAATAAAGGCTGCCCAAAGCTTCGGCTGTGAAGTCAGCAGGAAAGACAGTCGGGGAGCTGAGAATTTTCGTGGGTGGGAATTTCCAACAAACAGTATTGCTGTTTGCCCCAAAGAAGCCTTTATGTCCTTAAATTGAAGCAGCCAACTTCCTTAGGTCCTTCACATACACAAGAAACTCAGGTGGCTGTACCCACAATATTTTCACTCCTATCACTGATGTGACACTCAACGTTTATATTCCAAACCAACAACCAGGCCTTATTAGCTAAAATGGCTTCTCTAGTTTTGAGAATCTTCCCTTTGAGGTTCTCATTTATTGGACTATGACACCAAGCATTAGAGCTGCTTCCCTTGACCAATGCTTATGGTTGTGATGATGGCTGCTGTTTGTTATCTTGATGTAGCCTTGCGATAATATTCCTTGGCTCTCTTCCTGTGATAAGGGAACAGAGAAAGTGTTCTCAACGGCTTCTTCCCTTCAAAGAGGCAAGTCTCTGAACTAGCTTCTTCTTTTTCTTTCTAGATGGTGCAACAGCTGCGCTTTGTCCGGAGATGGTCTGTGTTTGGGAAAACCCTCCAGCATGCCTTGAGGGAGCTAGTGGCTATCAAACTCATCTTCCTCTTCTTCCTTTTCATCTGTGCCAAGTGTGGCTGTTTAGTAGGTTATAAAAAGAATGAGGGAGAATGAGAATGAGAAGTCAGTGCATGGGGAAATGATGCATGCTATTCTAAGGTTTCTCCTGCCCACCCCAAAATAGGGGGAGGAGGGGAAACACTGATCCTACCATATATATATATATATATATATATATATATGTGTGTGTGTGTGTGTGTGTGTGTGTATGTGTATATATATATATATGTGTGTGTGTGTGTGTGTGTGTATGCATATGTATATGTGTGTGTGTGTGTGTGTGTGTGTGTGTGTGTGTGTGTATATATATATATATATATATAATCTCCACAACCTTTTTCTTTTCTTCTTCATTGTTCAGGCCTTCTCTTCAACTGTGGAAGAGTTCAGGACACTCCCTTGTGCCTTTTCAGCTCTGCTTTCCACTCTCTGTGGGAAGATCACTTTCCTCCAGTCTTTGATACAGGTTTCCCCTATCCTGGGGACAACATACATCCTAAGCTATGGAGCTGGCGTGCTCTGGATGGTGCAGAGCTTCCTTTGTGCCTCTGTCCTTAACAGTTACCGTACTGTCCATTCTGAGATCTACCATCCAGCTATTGAGCCTCAGGATTACGAGATGATTGAGTTTTTGGTGAAAAGGTTGAAGCTGTGGCTAGGACTCAGCAAAACCAAAGAGGTAAGCGAGATAAAACACCCAAAGCAATAGAGGTGGTGGGTGGGGAGAAAAGAAAGGAAGGAAAAGGGAATGGGGAATACAGCACTCTTCCGCACAGTCCTGTCTCAAGGGGAAGAGATGGAAAGTGAGAATGTGGCTGCTCTGTGGTGCTATTCTATGCTTGCCCTATCACCACTTACGATGTGGTGGTAACTTGCAATACAAGCCACATGAAGGCAGCTTCACAGGGTTGAACTATTAATGCATAGCAGCTTTCCAGCTGTAAACAGCTGTTTACATAAATATGATGACCATCTGAATGTCTCTTTTGTATGAGCTGTTCTCCTCTAAATAGACTTGAGTATGATAACTCTGTAAGCTTGATTTCAGAATCAGTTTTGAGAGACCTTTATACCTCACACCACAATCTATATAAAGAATGGCAACCTAGCTTGTCCCCATGATGGCTGAATTAGTTTTCCCAGACAACAGGAAAAAGAGTTTGCAACAGATTTTGACCTCTTTGCCTTTCAGTTTCGCCACAAGGTGAAATTTGAAGGGATGGACTCCCTGCTTTCCCACTCTTCTGGAAACTCCAAACCTTCTCGCCTTCCTTCTCCGGGCACCAACTTTCACTGTGCTACTGCAACCATTTCTTCCTTCAGCTCTGAAGAGCTGGTGCTTCCTGAGAGCCCCACCCCTGATCCTTGCAATGTAGACTTTTACCTGGAGCACCTGCCATCCGCAGTCAACAATCTCCTGGACGGCTTTGACAGGGTCTTAAAGCTGATGGAGGATGTGTGCCATCTTGAGACCAGCTTAGAGGAGACTCAGAGGAGAATTTGCAAGAAGAAGAAGAAGGGGCAGAAAAGCCATCCCATGGAAAAGGTAGCAACACTCGCCTCAAGTACCAGCTTAGGGCTGCCAAGAACTTACAGCACCTTCTCAGAGTCTGCCTTAGCCAGGCTCAGAGCTCACCATGTCAGGATTTCCAGCTGCAGTGCCACTGAAGGGGGCAAGCAGCACCCGGAGGATGCTGTATCTCAGCAAAGCTCAACTCGATACAAGGTTCTGGTGGGCAACCCTCCAGCTTCAGGCCACATCTTCCGAAGCACTCTTCCCTGGCAGGGCCATTTGTTCAAAAAGAGACCCAGGAGTGAGGAAGGGCAGGGATATCCGTGTTGCGACGTGCTTCAGAGACAGATCCCTTTAAAGAGGAGAGCCTGGCAGACCGAAGGAACAGGTGACATGTAGACAACCTCTGTGTGGGTTTAACTGAGCAAAAGAGCCGGTACCCGTTTGTTTTCCCTCCTCGTGCTTCACTCACATAATGCAACTCACTGGAGAAGTAGGGTCCTGATTAACCTCCTTACCTTTGCTATCTTTCAGGGTACTACAGATTGGGTGAACTCTGCCTAGAACGCCTTAAGTTTTCTGCACAGGAAAATTAGAATTATAATGGTGCATGTAAAGTACTTTGTAGTGTATTACAGTGGTACCTCGGGTTACATACGCTTCAGGTTACAGACTCCGCTAACCCAGAAATATTACCTCGGGTTAAGAACTTTGCTTCAGGATGAGAACAGAAATCGTGCAGTGGCGGCGCGGTGGCAGCAGGAGGCCCCATTAGCTAAAGTGGTGCTTCAGGTTAAGAACAGTTTCAGGTTAAGAACAGACCTCCGGAACGAATTAAGTACTTAACCCGAGGTACCACTGTACATTATTTACAATCTAGCACAGTAGCTTTGTGCAATCCTACTGTATTTTTGTACTACTGTTTGGAATGAAATACCTGCAAGGAAGGCTTTAGGACAGGCATGGGCAACCTCAGGACAAGGGCCCAAATGCAGCCTCCAGGCCTCTTTATCAGGCTTTTCAAACTCTCTCCAAGCCACATCTTCCTTACCAACTCCCCACCCTCCCTGGCCCTGCTGCACTCCTGTATATTTCTGCCTGACTGAAATGCATTCTTTAATGCCTCTTGCTTGTCTGGTTAGAGGATGTGTGTGTGTCAGTATTCTATGGGACAGTCTAAGGGAGCAGAACTTCTAGCTAGCTACATTAAGCATTACATTCTTGAAGTTGCTGCAAAAATACATCTGTAATCACAGCCTTTGAGAACTTGTCATGTCTGTATTAAAACAGTACATACGTCCAACATACTATGCTTACTACCAAGTCCTTCATTAGCCTCTGAGGGCAGGAGCCAGCAGAAGCCTTGCACAAAGGGCCTCTCCCCCTTCTCTCCTTGACATTGGCTTAGGGTTTGGGGGCAAGGACTTCCAGAACAGCATAGAGGAAGCGGATATGCTTGTGCAGATGGAGCATTTGTAATAGCACAATGCAATCAGCATTTTTCATCAAGTTCCTGTAAGTAGTTTCACATACAGGAGATAATGGCATCACCGGTAATGAACCCTTCATCGTAGGTTTACATCTGTTATACTTCTGCAAATGGGGGGGGGGGCACACACACAGCAAGACCTGAGCCCAGAAAAGATACTGGCAGTGAGAGAAAAGAGTATACACTTTTTATGTTTTCACATTTCATCTTAGTAAAGAGAAACATACAAACTTCCTGGTGTGTGCCAGTGAGAAAAGAGCTGTCTCATTGAATAACTGAGAGGCTGTATGGGAGCCTGCAATGCTTTGAGAGAAGCCCATTTAGTACTTCAGTTCAACCAAACATTAACCACCTGGTTTTAGGACTGCTGCCGATTAACTCTCCCTTGGAATAAGAGTAGGTTGTAGTTTGTTTTTGGTAGAAACAGGCCCTAATCAAGGACCCTAGTAAGGCAATGATGACACTGTCAGTTTGTAACAGAGGAGACAAGCTTAACTTTCCTGTCCCTTAGTAGCACTGCAGCCCAAACACATTCAGTTCGCTCTATATACAGCACACTTTGCCATTTTCACCAATAGCAACCATTTCCCTAAGATGATAGTTTGTTCTAGTTGCAGTAGACATTACAAAAGTATGATGGGCAACAGCAAGTCGACTGCTGACCCAGTACAGAGCCTGCAGCGTTTTCTACTCCAGCGGTTGGTCCCTAACACCATAGATCCAGGCCATGATGCAGTTTGGAGGCAGAGATCCCATGCTTCTGGAGTCTGTATAAAGAGAGCTAAGCCTCATTAGCTGTCACAAACTCGATTCTGTAGCTTCGTTACATTGTAAAATTGTTCATCCACGTGGCTGGTTTGCTCAAGCAGCCACTGCCTTTCTTGCTCATCCACATTCAGTCTGAGTGTTACTTCGTGGAAGACGACATTTACTCCCACCTAGAGAGTGCACAAGATAATAATCCAAGTTAACTTTAGGGTCTGCCACAAATACAGAGTCAACTAAAGATGGTTCTGCTACATGAGGAATACTTATTAGCGCACCTCCTTGAAATGAA
Organism: Podarcis erhardii; assembly: GCF_964252035.2. NCBI lineage: Eukaryota > Metazoa > Chordata > Lepidosauria > Squamata > Lacertidae > Podarcis > Podarcis erhardii. The sequence goes on from NC_138498.1 coordinate 34,516,248, forward strand.
TCTTTTTGAACATGCCAATACTGGCTTCATTTTCCAATCCAATTTTAGCTTCAAAGGTGTTTAGTCCCAGGCGAGTCATTCCTACAGGATAGAAGATTAGAAATAAGCTACTGTCTCTACTCTTGTCAATTTCATTTGGGAAAGTTGATCACATGTTCTGCATGCAGTATGTCCCATTTTCTCTCCCTGGCATCTCCAGGTAAGGTTGGAAATGTCTGAAACCCTTGAGAGCCACTGTTAGCAAGTGTTGATAATACTAAGTGAGACGAAGTGATGAGCTTACTCGGTATAAGGCAGCTTCCTATGTTTCTACTATTATAGGCGATTGAAGGCTCTGTGTTCCAAGTACAGTGGTGCCCCACAAGACGAACGCCTCGCAAGATGGAAAACCCGCTAGACGAAAGGGTTTTCTGTTTTGGAGGTGCTCCGCAAAACGAATTTCCCTATGGGCTTTCTTCACAAGACGAAAGCCCATAGGGAAATCTCCGGGACAGCGGAGAAGCGCAGCGCGTCTTCCCCACTGTCCTCGGACCTCCTCCGAAGGCTGGCGGCGGGAGGAGGTCTCTCCGCCCCACCGGCAGCCTTCGGAAGGCTGCTCCGAAGGCTGGCGGCGGGAGGAGGTCTCTCCGCCCCACCGGCAGCCTTGGGAAGGCTGCTCCGAAGGCTGGCGGTGGGGCGGAGAGCCCTCCTCCCGCCGCCAGCCTTGGGATGGCTGCTCCGAAGGCTGGCGGTGGGGCGGAGAGCCCTCCTCCCGCCGCCAGCCTTGGGATGGCTCCTCCGAAGGCTGGCGGTGGGGCGGAGAGACCTTCTCCCCGGGCCAGCCTTCGGATGGCTGTCCTGAAGACTTGCGGTGGGAGGAGGGTTTTCCTTCCCACCGCCAACTTTCAGAATGCTGTTCTGAATGTTGGCGCGGGGAGGAAAAACCCTCCTCCCACCGCAAGCCCCGGGAACAGAGGAGAAGCGCTGCGCGTCTTCCCCTCTGTTCCCGTACCTGTCCTGAAGGCTTGCGGTGGGGAGAAAAGCCCTTCTCCGCACCGCCAGCCTGGCAAGCAGTCTCCATAGGAACGCATTAATTGATTTTCAATGCATTCCTATGGGAAACCGTGCTTCGCAAGACGAAAAACTCGCAAGAAGAAAAAACTTGCGGAACGAATTAATTTCGTCTTGCGAGGCACCACTGTATAAGCAGAAAAGTAAACTCATTAGCAAGGTATCTTAAAACTCTATGGCAGAATTTCAAAGTCTTGGAATGGAAATCTTCTACTGCTATTGATGTACATGGAAGTTATTCCTCCATGCATATGCAGCACCTCCAACACTTTCCAACTTTACGCCAGACACTCTTACCATAGGACATCATGATCAGAGTGGCTTCCTTGCCAAATCCTCTGCCACGATAGCTGGCCTCTGAAAGAGAGGAGCAGGGGAGAATTAAGAAGTCTATCTGTTTCCAGGTTCATCTAGAAGAAGGGTGGGGAACCTTTGGCCAACAGGAGGGTCTAGAATTTGGAATGGGTATCTCTCACGCACCCTAAAATCTTCCTAATTCTAGGCACTTTTTTAAGACCAGAAGGTACAAGATATGCAACATTATTTTTTTACAGAAAGATCAATCAGGCTAAAGGGATACAGGGATAGGTGCAGAAAAAAGAAGAAGAGGCTCCTTTCTTGCACAATTACTAAGATTTAGGCTTCATTTCTGAAAAATTCAGGACTGACAAAATACAACCCTGGCAGCTTGCACTGACTTACCAAGGAATGACGCTAGGTCAGGTTGCAATAGTTGTGCCAGACATTTGTGCACAGGATGTTTGTTTATAACCTATTTTATTTTTTGTTGGCTTTGGTCACTTCTGCTGAAGAGACAATCTTTTGAAGTAACTTGCTAAAGGCTGAAATATTGATGGGCCCAGAAGTGTTAGGTTACCTGCAATCATGATTTCGATCTCTCCGAGTGTTGGATCTTCACTGTCTGTGAGGAACAAGTTCACATCGCCCACCATGCAGTCTTCCTCCGTGGTTGTCTGCTTAGACCACTTATCTGTGTCAAGCACTATGAATGTGCATTCTGGGGAATTTTTTAAAAAAGAAGCAGGCCCAATGGAGAACATTTAAAACCATTTTAAATGAAACCAGGGTCAACTAATGCAGTAATTAATGGCAACCAGCACGTTGTAAAAAGCTTCCTCCTTGACTTGGAATGAGAGCTCTCTTGCTTCAGGCTGGGTGCAAAAGCCAATGCAACTCTTTTCCTGTCCCTCAAGCCCTTAGGAAAATACAGAACTCTGGGAAGAATTTAATCTCACCTAATGTCAATTTGGGTCAAACCAAATGGGCAAGTGTTTGGTGGGCCTATTCCGCTCCCCTTCGCAGGAAATAAAAAAAGGCCCATCTGAATTTTTATGTGGTAGCCATAAGTAAGAAGGGTGTTATAGTTCAGTTCTTGTGTACCTAACCACAGGTATTGGGCTAAAGAGCAGAACTTCCACAGCATCCAGAGGACATTGCATGGAAAGTTATCTAAGTGTGGATAACTATAGATACCATGTTTAGGTAGCTGGTATGTGATTCTTCATAGGGACGCAGGTGGCACTGTGGGTTAAACCACAGAGCCTAGAGCTTGCCGATCAGAAGGTCAGCGGTTCGAATCCCCGCGACGGGGTGAGCTCCCATTGCTCGGTCCCTGCTCCTGCCAACCTAGCAGTTCGAAAGCATGTCAAAGTGCAAGTAGATAAATAGGTACCACTCCGGCAGGAAGGTAAACGGCGTTTCCGTTGCTGCTCTGGTTCGCCAGAAGCAGCTTAGTCATGCTGGCCGCATGACGCTGGCTGTACGCTGGCTCCCTCGGCCAATAAAGTGAGATGAGCGCCGCAACCCCAGAGTCGGTCACAACTGGACCTAATGGTCAGGGGTCCCTTTATCTTTACCCATGTGATTCTTGGGTACTTGTGTATTCTGCGGTTTTGGCCCGGAGTACCTTCCAAGATTTAATTTTGCTCAGAATAAAGTTGCCATCTATTTCTACACAGTCCAAATTATCAGTATTAGTTATTACCATGTTGAACTGATCAGCAGCTGAAGTTTTAACATGGAAGAATCACTTTTATATGAATGGACCTTTAAATAAACTAGGAAACATATGTGCTCCCTACCCCCATCTTCAAATCCTGACAAATATTCAAAAATCTCACTGTCTGCATCTTCCCGCCAACTGCGCTGCATCTCATATTCCTGCTCAAGGCTTAATGGCTCTGATGCAGTCAGACGCTGCAGCTCTTCAGACTTCATCCACTCATGGTACCTGGTGAGAAAATCCAGAGAGGGAATATATTCCTCTTCAGAACATTGCCTACTATGTTCTGTTGGAATGGTAAACAAGATCTCCACCATGAATCCATTTGAGGCATGAAATGACTGGTCCAGGCAAACTAATACCAACATTCTATTTTATTTCTTCACAACATGAAATAGGCACCGCACAGACAGAAGACATTATTCTTAATGGCTGGGTTCACCAAGGTTTAACTCTCATTCCACTTGTATTTAGGCTGCTATTGAATGGGGGATGGGAGCTGCACCTGGAGATAATGTATTTATGACAAAATACAACCTCTATTCCTGATCTTTACTGAGAGGGTGCCCCAGGCCCTGCCTTCCATATACACATATCTCTCATGTAGTAATGACAGATATATTACCAGTAAGCAGTAAATATGTCCATTTCTAATAATTCCCAAATTTATTGTTCTTACTGCTTACAAATGAGGTTTCCAAATGCCTGCAGAGTTAAAAATTAAGGCTGTAATCTTAATGCATACTAGTTTAGGAGTAAGCTCCACCACACTCAGTGGAATGTACATCTCAGTAAACATGCACCAGACAGCAGTGATAAGTTCTTGGTAGTCTAGACAAGAGGTTACCATTACCATCATCCCCCCCCCCGCCGCCCCCAAGCACAGATGATTGATTTTGCCCACCTGTGCATATTTCAGACCTGGACATACCTGCAGTTTTGTTATCTCAAAATGTAGGAGGTGTTATCAAAAATATTCCTATGAACATATGTGAAAATTTGAATTTTTTAAAAAAGAAAAGTTAAAATCCCCCACAACTTTTGCATATATGCCCAATTAATATCAATAAACTGATCCATTAATACTTGCAGATCAGAGCAGTTACAGGTAACTTCAGTGCTTATGGCTCAAGCAGTTTATCTGTTTGTTCCACTTGGAATGCAAATTAACAAACACAATTACAAACACACATATATAAAAAAATCTTTTGCAAAGAAATATGTAAAGATGACTTAACATTCCAGACCTCTAAAGTCAATGTCCCCCCCCCCCCAACTGGAGATTTGGCAAAGTATCTGTTTCATACTTGGGTACATGAGCAGAGGTATATGGCACCAGGGTCACCCTCTTTCCCTGCAGTACAGTATTCTGGTTAATTCTCATAGCTCCAAGCCTGCAACAAACAAGATTATGTTAGTGATACACTTTTTCAAAATAAATGTTATTGGTTCAGATTTGAAATAAGAATGAACAACAACAAATGAGAGCAAAATATAACAATGCTATACAGAGAAATCATACATATCAATTTTAATATACAATTGGTCCAATTATATACAATAAAGTTTAAGATACACAATTTAAAGGGCAGCTGCAATATATTTGTGTACATAAAATGTCGTTTACCATGGTTCATTTGTGAGAGATATAATCTGTAATTTGACCAAAACAATTGCCGAGAGTATCTTGAAGCTGATGAACTGCAAGAAAACCCTACTTATTTAATATTTCTCTTTGCCCCACCCCCACTAGAAATGGTACAATGTTTAATAACAAAGAAAAAAACTACAGTGGTAGTACAAGAATTATGAAGCAACTGCAAAGGAGGTCCGGACTACTTAGTCATGCAGCTATAAAGCATTTGCTACACTGTGATTGAAACACAGGATAATTACAGCAGTTCATAATTGACACCCAGGATTCAGAAGTTAAAACAGGAGGTGGTTGAGTGTCCGGGTGCAACCACACCGACAGCATTCCCTGGAAATAAATTCCACAATTTTGCTTGCGCACTGCATGGAATTTATTCCATAACATTTATACACCACTTGAAGAAAACAAACAAACCTCAAAGCGAGTTACAAAAAAAAAGGAATTAGACTTTGCATGTAACTTCTCCAGAGGCAACACTGAAGAGGCTTCAATCAGGGAGCCACTTTCGCAAGAGATCTTCCCCCACATACTACTCCTAATCTCCAGACAGGCAGCATTTGGCCGCAATCTACACCTGAACCAGAGAAAGAAAGACAAGCTCCACCTTAAACCCACCCAAAGCCACGCGAGCGCCTATTTACCTCGCTCCTCTACCATCCCAACACAAGCCGCACGCACGCACGCGCAGTGGCCAAACTCTCCTTCCCGGTCGCGCTACGGCAGCCGCCGAGTCTCAATCCGACCAGCGTCTTTCCCAACCACCGACCGACGCATACAGCCACACACCCCGCCCCCGTGGTCACGTGCCTTCAAGAGAAGGGACCAATCGGCGTAGAAAGCGATTCGAGAAGTCGTGGTCACGCGCGCGGAAAGCTCGGCTGTTGGCGGCTTTTTGCTTGGCGTAGAAGCTCTGTTTCCCTCCCTCCCCACTGCCCCGCCTACTCTCCCTCAGCGACTCCGCTTGCGCGCGTGCGCCGTCGGCGGGTTCCCCTTGCTCGCGCCGGTAATGAGGGAAAACGACGGTTGGGAGTTGCTGGGCCGGACGTTGCCGTGGAGCCGAGCGAGGAGCGCCGGCGTGGCGGGTAAAGAGGCTTGTTGTGAGGAGGGGTTTTTTTTTGAGTGGGTGGCAGAGCGGGCTCCGGTGGCGGCGGCGGGGCGAAGTTCTGTATGGCGACAGAAGGGGAAGCGGGCTGGCGGCCTGAGGCGGGCCGGGGAAAGGGTTGGCGGGGAAGACGTGGCATTCCCGACGACGCTTCTTCTCCCGTGGCTCTCCGGAGGAGGCTTTTAAATAGGCGCAGGCTGTGTGTGACTGTTCTGCCTGCCTCTGGGCTGTTCCCCCCTGAAGGAGACCGCGCAGAGGACTACAGAAGTGCCTCCTCCGCTCGGCGTGAGCATCTTCCCAAACAGCGAGGAAGATCTGCTGCCTATCAGGTGCAGGCGGTGGTCACGCGGCTGTCTGTATCTGCTCGGAGACCCAGTACACGTGTGCGTGTGTGAATTCACAGACGCATATATGGGGAGAGGGAAATGTCCATGCAATTGCCTGTGGGTGCATCTCTCTCCATGGGCGTAGCCAGGATTTATGTTGTGGGGGTGGGTGGCAGGACACCCACCTGTCATCCTCTGGCTGGCTGGCTCTGTCTAGCAGATTTGGAATGAAATGTCCCAACAACCGTTGCTTTAAATTGCTTTCTTTTGACCCCAAGTGCTCAGGAAAAAAATCTGTCAAAATCTCCCTACAATTTCTACTTTGAGTATTTTTATTTTTTACTTTATGGGGGGAGGGGCAGCTGCATAGTGTACTGGTGGAGTAAGAAGCCTCTGAAGTAAAGCAGAAGCTGGTAGTTTCCAGTCTTTTTTTAGGATGAAACACAGCCTTGTAAATAAGGCCACAAAAATTACTAACCTGCAGATGTTCTTATTAACCTACTAAGAGGCTAGTGAGGTGCTTTTCCAGGCTGGCTGTGGAGGAGGGGCAGCCCCTCCTATTAGCAGACTAATAATATGCAGAATGGTGAAGAAAGGTTGGAGTGATTCATCTCCACTATGCTTACTTGCTACATTTCTTTGCTGATTGTGAAGGAAACATTCTTACTTCCTCTTTTGTTAGTATGGAAACCAATCCCCCTTCCCCACCCATTCACATGCCTTCATAGAGGTTCTGCTCACCTATGGCCTTTAGGCCAGTGAGCAAAAATACAAGTGGTATTCCACCCCCACCCACCCCCAACTATCTAAGTGGACAGTTACATGTGCGGATTTTACTTTGTCATTATATTTGAATCAGGCTTTCTGGCATGACACTGACTCCAAATATCATTCCTTAACATTTGCTTTGTCTGCTCCTTGTAGTCTTGTGCTTCAAATAACTGATGGAGCAATCCTAACCAATTGCAGGGAGCAACAGAACAGCAGCTCAACCACTTCATCCCAAGCTTTACTGCTTATAGTGACTAGAATCAAAAGTGGTGGGTGGCTGGGGGGGGGGGCTATAAAAGCTCCAGGCAGGCTCAGCAGAGTGCCCAAGAATTGAAACCTGCAGGGCTTTGGAACCAGAAGATTCCAAGCTGCCAGGCCCTGCCTCAAAATGCCTTATTTCAGAGCTCTCTAATGGCTTATAGTGGTAGAATCACTGTTGGTAGCTTTCTATTTCTCAGGGTATAGCAGCGGTGGCTGGCAGGAGCTGGTGGAGGGTCCCCTCTACCTTATCCTCCTCTTCCTCCAGCAGCAGAGATTGAAAGGGTTAGGAGTACATTCTGAGTGTCTTCTGATAAGAGGCCCTCTTTATAGTATTTTCTGTTCACGGCAGTAATTGCATACATCCAATGTGAGTAGCCATATAAAGTCCAGGTAAAACTTTCCTATGCCATGCACTAAGATGCAAAAGGAGTAGGAGCTAGGAAATTCAGGACAGAGTGGTTTCTTCAACAAAGAGCCCAGTCTCAGCCAAAGAAGGGGACTTGTGAGTAAATGATATGGTGTAAGAAAGCAGGGCCTTGGAAATCCTTGCTTTTTGTATTCAGGCACATGCAGTGCCTTCCATGGTACTTACACTTTGCCTGTAACTTTTTCTGACTCTCTCGTTCTCTTTTTGGTTCAGTGGAATTGCTAATGTGTTAGATAAGAATCTTAGTGCCAACTCATACAGTACAGTATGGGTCGGTCCCCCCCATGTAAACATTTAGAAATTTTTCAGCACGCACACTTGCATGAAGAAACTCATCACGTGGGGTAGCATGTTATGGATGGTGTTTTCCTCATTGTTGTAAAAGGTCTGTGTAGACTGTGAGGTTTTCCTGCCTATTTAAGCCTTGCTCCAGTAGCATACTATAATTCTGTTTGGGTGGAGATTTTATTAGGGCCAATAAAAATGGCACAAAAAGTAAGCTTTCAAGTTCTGTTGCAGCTGCATTTGGAATAGCATGTACAGTTTGGGTTGCCTCACCACTTAAATAATATTGTGGAGGTGGAAAAGGTTCAGAAAAGGGCAACCAAAATGATGAAGGGGATGGAGCACCTCTCGTATGAGGAAAGGTTGAAGCATTCAGGGCTTTTTAGTTTAGAGCAAAGGTAAGAGGCAACATGATAGGAGTTCTCCATGTCATACATAATTTTATATACTTCTAACACTAGAATTTGTGGACATCTACTGAAGCTGAATATTGGAGGATTCAGGACAGAGAAAAGAAAGTTACTCTCTACACAGCACATAGTTAAAGTATAGAATTCACTCCCACAGAAGGCACTGATGGCCCCCAACTTGGGTGGCTTTAAAAAAGGTTAAACAAATTCATGGAGGATAAGGCTGCCAGAAAGTTTTGAACCCCTGTAACACAGCTTTCACCAACCTAGTGCTGTCCAAATATTTAGGCCATAACTCCCAGTACAAAATTTATGGAAGGCACCAGACTTAGCAGGCTTTCTTTCAACTAAGTCCCACTTGGTTCAGTTGCACTTTCAAATAACTATGCATATGATTGTAACTGTAGCCTTCAAGTAAAACATCTAACAATTATATTTAATCGTTAGCAACCAATTGTCATGAATGCTTGTTCAGGAGATGTGTAAATTGTAAAGTAAGTGACTTAATTTAAATAAGAGATCTTAAATCTATTTACCCCTTAGTGATTATAATCCATTCATTCTAAATGAAATTCCTTAAAGTGTGTTACTATATCATCTGGCTAGATTTTATACTTTTAGAGTGACAGGAGAACCTTAGTTTTGATCCTTGTTTTTGATGTGGCTGGTATTTCACTAGATTCTCTAAAAGGATTATGGACTTTAGTGATAATTATGCAATTTGCAATGCAAGTGAAGAATTCTGATTTCAAATTCAAACTAGCTGATTTGGGGAAATCTGTTTACTTTTCTTTCCAGAGAAGGTAGGCAGCAGTACTACTAGACTTGCATTAATGCACAGTGATGAACTGCAGTTACCGCTTGCTTTGTTGACTCCTGTAAATAGCTGATAAAATTTCTTTCAGGTTAACAGTGGTTGGATCAAAAGGAACTGACATCTCTCATCGGCTTCAACATGGCTGGAGGCATTACTGATACAGGAGAGCTGTACTCACCTTACGTGAGTATTTAGCATTACTACAGTCTCTTGCTGGAGACAAGCAGCACAGTTATGCTCTGTATTTCCTGCTCCTGTTTCTTCATGGTTCCCCCCCCCCCCATGTTCTTGTTTTGATTTTAAATTGTGATAGGGATTTTATACTTGTGTTACAATACATTTGGAAAAAACTCAGGAAACTTTTCTAATACAAGGACTTGCTTGCTCTTTTCACCCACACATGCTCTAAAAGCTTATCAGACTTGCGTTTTTAAACATGCTTTGATGCTTAGCAAACCTTGCCAAATACCCTCTATTGAGTCTCTAGTGAATATTCAAAGTGTGTAATTGCACTAAAGCTGCATCAGCGAATAAGGTTGCTTCAACATATGTTAGATTATGATAGATATAATACTAACAAGAGGGAAAAGAATCCCAAATATCAGTGGCAAGAGGAACTAAGTAATTTGGGTAGTGGATAGACTAGCCAGAAATTAGATGTGGCTAATTTTATCCCATGCTGTCCTTCCAGTCATGGAAGTCTCTTTGATCCAGCAGAGGATTCCATGAACAGTTGGAGGTGATTTTCATTAGTTCCGCTTTTGAGCTGCTATCACCTTCATACCCTCCCCATCTATTTTTTTAAAAAATATTTTTATTAAAGAATTACTTGGTTTATAAAAGTACGCACATTGTTTCTTTTTTCAAGTTCTAAAGTCCTTTCTACAGATTAGTTACATTTGACATGAGACATTAGTGTTGTATACAGTATAAGGTTGGGGGAAGAAGAGGGGGAGGGCCCCCCTCCCCATCTTTTCTAGGGAATTGGAGGATCTTCTGACACAGTATGGTGAAGAAAGGGGAAATTTGCAAAAATCACCTCCCTTTTTTGTCTGCAGATGCCTGTATGGGAACAAAGAACCTTCCAAGTAAAGAAGGACAGCATTGGTTACAACTTGACACCTTCAAAGCAGTTTTCAGACTTGTGCCATTTAGTGATGTAGTTGTTCAAAGTTACACCAAGCTGTTCTTCTGTGAAGCTGAACAGGTGTTGTCCTGTAATTTCACTGAATGGAAGGCTATCTGGAAGCCATATGTAAAAGGCTCTTCAGGGAAGAGCAGTGTGCAAGCATACTAAATACATGATTATACTTTTCTGGTTGTGAAGTCTTTAGGGCAGTGACACATTCTCTTACAGTCTAGACCGCTTCATGTAACAATAAAAAGACATGTGCACAAAGAATGTGCAAAAGATTCCGGGGTGCATGTTTACATCAGTCAGTGCAGAGGCATTCTGCGACACAGGGGACAAAGGTTTTTAAAATTTGTGTAGCTTTCTTAAATAGCTGGTGGGCTGTGCTTGCCCCAATAGGCTCTGTTCTGTTTCCATAGTTGGAATTCTTGTTGCTGCCATCTTGCAGCAACAAGTGGTTAAAACATCAGGAAAGTATTTTCTTAATATAAAAATTGAGATGAACAAAGAGGCTTTGAAAGCAGTGCACATACATACACAAGAGTTGAGAGTTGCTGAAGCTGCATCCTATGATGCCCTTTTATGGCATACCAGTGGACTCTGTCCTCCTTCCTAATATATAACCATCACAGCTCTCTGTCAAAGCTATCCTTATGAGTGGTGGTTTTCTGATTGCAAGTGATTTTTGAGAAGACATTAATCGGATAGTGATGCTTGCTGGTACATTTAGTCCATGGAAGATTGATCTGAATCTTCAAGGGGAAAAATAGACTCCCAAGATGTTAAATTACCAAGTACCTTACAGATTGAAAATTATAGCATTGCAGAAATCTTCAGGCTGTTGAGCATAAAAATGGTACTTGCCTCATTTTTGGAGGGCCCAAAATATGATTCTACCAGTATCTGAAATAAATCTTCCCTCCCTATACTGTTCTTTTTAATCAGAGTCAAAGAAAACCTCCAAGGTTTCTGTCCTCAAAGGCTTCGTGTGCAGAACCAATTAAGGCCTAGAGCCAGGAGGTGGTGTATGCAGGGAATGACAGTTCTGCCCAACGAGTTAAAAAAACCGCTTTGCAAACTGACATCTACTGTTTCATCCTCTGGGAAAGCAGTCAAAAGATGCATTTGCTGTTCAGATGCCAGTAAGTACAGGAGGACCTTGTTCTCTCAAAGAGAAGTGAATGGCTATGCATAAAAGGTCTCTGAAGGATGCATTTGTAGTTCAGAACTTCTGCCATGAGCATTTGGTTTATAAACTGTATACATTCCCTGTTCTTAAGGTAATTTTATTTATGGTTACTTTTGGTTTAAAAATTGTGTGTTTGACAGTGGACATGAATTCCAGGTAGATGGTTGTCTTCTGATAATGGACATTCCAGTAATTTTAATAAGGGGAAGGTAGCCATCAGTGGTGCTCTTTCTCTCATCCTCCCTGCACTACTTTCTTGCACTTCAAGTCTAATGGATACTGTATCTTAGATGACACATGATTTTAATAAGTTTAAATTATTTTCCTGCTAGTGCCCAGGGCTCATAGGAAGCAGCTGTATACTGAGTGTGGCCATTAGTTCATCTGCTTCGGTGTTTTCTGAATTGGCTAGTAGTTGCTCTCCAGGGTTTCAAGAAGAAATCTTTCCCAGCTCTACTTGGAGATGCTAGGGTTTGAATCTGGAGTCTTTTACATTCAGATATTGTCATCTGTCACTGAGCTGCCACCTTAATTACCCATTGTGGTTCTGACTTACCAAATCTATTCATACATGAGTTCTTCATGCTACGTTTTAATACAGAACTGTTTTAGTTATGAGGGCACTGCCCCACAAATAGTAATGACTCTTGTTTTTGCTGCAGATAGAGCCAGTGTTGAACCTACAGGATAAAGCAGATTAAAAATAGAAATTGTGGAATCTGAGCCCCTTGAGGTAGTTCCATTTTAGCACTTCGTACTGTGGGAAGGCAAGTAGGTTTTTACTAAACAAAAGAGCAAATTTCTTTTGCTGTTACTATTAATGTAATGTTCTTCAATAAACAAGAATAATGCCTGGTCTTAGCCTGCCATTTAAATGTAAGAACTGAGGCAGGAACTAATTCAGAATAGCTCTTCTTAAGGGTTGATTTTACTGTCAACAAGCTTGTCATGCAGATATTCCCATTCGTTAACAAGATTCCTCTGGTGTCCCAATAAGGGAAAATTTCCATCTGCTTCACTGCTAAATATACTTGGGAGGAAAATTACTTGTCAGACTCCTGTTTGGCTAATAGTTGGCAAGCTGTGGAATGCTCCTTTAATACCTCACATCCTATATTGGCTCCTCATGGGTGAAGTTGAGTAACTGTACCACCCTTCCCCCTATAAAAAAACCTCAGCCTCTTTGCAACACCTTTAGTTTCAGAGAATCTTTCCTTTGGAGTTAGAAACATGGCAAGTGAGAGAACTTCATAACTTGAGTAAAGGGCTTCGTGTCATAGGGTAGGGACAGTCACTGATACAACTCACATGATGTTTTGAGGCTATGTCCTTTCACCAGCATGTCTGGTCTTTCTGCTTAACTCTTGCTATGTGGAGAAGGAGATTATATCTGTAATCTCCCTCATCATGAAGGCTTAGGTTGGGAAAACAAGAAATAAACTATTGGGCTATTGGAAAGTTGTGGTTTGCAGAGGGTTTGCATAGGTGTTTTTTCTTTTTTTAAAAAAACAACAATTGTTAATATTTCTAAGGCCAAACATTAAACACTACCTAACTGTGTAAGTATGAGCTAAAAAGCATTTCTCTACTGAGACGATAATATTTTCTATAAAACTGCACCATTATAGTAGCCATGTTGGTTTGGATTGTCTATGAAGGCTGCTGCTTTCTGGCCATTTTGGGATCGCTAGCCAAAGAGTCTTTTTTAACAACTAAAAGTCACATGATTTTAACATTTATGCTTTCTTTAATTGCAGGTTGGCCTGGTTTACATGTTCAATCTCATAGTTGGGACTGGAGCTCTGACTATGCCAAAGGCCTTTGCCACTGCTGGTTGGCTTGTCAGCCTCATCCTAATAATGTTCTTGGGGTTCATGAGGTAAGAGTTTTCTGCATGTCAGTTTCCATTAACAATCTACTGGGAACTTGTAAATCCCAAAGGTGTCACTTGTATCTAAGTAATACAGTCCATTTGTCACCCAGCCATTGTGATTTCAATAAGAAAGTTGTGCCTTGGCCTTGAGGGAGTGTTTTACATAAGGCAGATCAGACAGTATTCTTACCTAGTTCATTCCCCCACATGTGCTGAAGAGTAAGAATGCACTTTCCTCCCTGCCTATTTGGCACATCAGCCCTTGCCTCCATTGCCACCTTACATCCATACATAGGTGTTCTAATATGGGGTGCATTTGCTCGAGTTCTGTGGTCAGACATTGGACATTTATTGCACATTCTGAGCCCACACATGTGGCGCATTAAATGTGAACACCCTGTTTGAACGTTATGTACAATAGCATCAGAGGCAAGACAGGTGATGCTTGGATGGACAGGGAGCAGAACTTGCTTCCTGCCACGTGTAGAGTAGCAATCTGGGTACAGTGTGAATTTTATCCAGTGAGGCCTAGCATCTGTCTCACGGCTACCAGAAATTACTGGATACCTGTCCATTTAAGATGGTAGGAAAGAGAGTTCTCTCTTCCTTCTATCCCATTTCTGAGTTTTCTGTCTGTGGCCAAGTCAAAAGGACTTTGCTCTTTTACGTTTCCTCACACTTGATGTTGTTATCTCTCATGGATTAGGATTGTCTTTTGCTCCTTAGAGGAATTATGTTTGTTAATAGTAGTGAAAAGCTGATGAAACTTTAGCATTGCAAAAGTCAAACCTCATCAAAACAACTTTGGTTGTAGAATAGGAGGTTAACAGGGACTACTGCCAGGCTTGCTCCTTGGCATCTTCCTCCCAGGCTTCATAGGAGCATGATTTATTTAGTAGCTGGATGATCTGAAATGGGTTGCTAGGTATCTTGAGCACAATTGGAAAAAAGATTTGTGAATCTGACCAAGCACAATATAGAGGCCAGTTGCAGACTTTTGAGATGGTGGTGAGGGTATTTCTGCCTCCTTACCACTATTGGGTGAGCTGAATTGTGTCTAGCTAAGCTGTTCTTGGTTGTTGTTTTTTTGTTTGGTTTAGGTTATTAAATTCAGGCTCCTGGGCAGGAGCAGCTACCCTGGTGTGCGGAAAACTTGTTTGCTATGTCCTTTCCCTTTAGCTTCTGAGAACTAATATATAAAGCTGATTATTAGCTGATAGTGTGAAGCATATGCTCCACAATACTAAGGTGTTATTTTTCTGATTAAAGGTAAAACCTTGCTTTAAATTTAAAAATAAAATAAAAAGTGTGTGTGTATCATCTTAATTGATAATCTACTATCCTGAATGTCAGGGATCCACAAAAGTCAGCTGATCTGTAGGGACCACAAGTCTCTCTTGGGTGACCTCCTTCTGTATGTCCAAGATTTGAGAGACCATTCCCCCCCTTTTGTTTCCACTGGAAAAGGGGTGCACTTATTGCAGTTGGGACGCGGGTGGCGCTGTGGTCTATACCACAGAGCCTAGGGCTTGCCGATTGGAAGGTCGGCAGTTTGAATCCCCTTGACGGGGTGAGCTCCTGTTGTTCGGTCCCAGCTCCTGCCCACCTAGCAGTTCAAAAGCACATCAAGTGCAAGTAGATAAATAGATACCACTCTGGTGGGAAGGTAAATGGTGTTTCCATGCGCTGCTCTGGTTCTCCAGAAGCAGTTTAGTCATGCTGGCCACATGACCCAGAAGCTGTCTGCAGACAAATGCTGCCTCCCTCGGCCTATAGAGCGAGATGAGCACTCAAGCCCAGAGTCATCCGCTACTGGACCTAACGGTCAGGGGTACCTTTACCTTTACTGCAATTGGGAGAAACAGACTGTATCCTTCCTTTGAAATCTGACACTCAGGAAATTGCATAAGGAGGAGTCAATCTTGCATATTTGTTGCAGCATGCTTTGGGGATGGACAGAAGAAGCAAGATGCTCTCTAAAACTTGATGAGAAGTAAAAAAACCTGACCCAGTCTCCTCTGTTGCAGAGGGATTGCTGGTGACACAACTAATGGTTATCTACCAAGGCCAGCCTAAATTTTGTGGGCTTCTGATGAATGTGCCTGCTGCTTTAATTTGTTGCAGTTATTTTATGTACTTTACTGTTCCATTGTAAAAGTATTGCCTTTCAACATTGGACAGGGTTACTCTCTTCCAGTGCCCTTTTACCCTGGGTTGAGACTGGATTGCTTTCATGTTGAGACATAATCTTATAAATTGCTTAACATCTGTGGAAGGAAAGGCATTATAAAAGAGTAAGTTCTGTTGGATGGGAAGCATAAATCCTTGCAGTACCAGTGACTGAATTGCTTCTGAGGCTTTGTAAAAGAGATTATTTCAGAACCTTGAAGCCTGCCTGTAGCATTCTCTGTCTCATGCTTTGATTTCTTTTCCAATTCATTTCTTGATGCTGTTGGGATATGGGTTGGTTTGCAATTACTGTATATATTTTGTATCAGCCTTGAAATGCTGCCCACTGGTGCCAAGTCGTTTGAGATTTTTTTACCCTGATCCTTTCATTCCTCTGTTTTGCACTTCTGGCTCCCTAATATCCTCTGGAGAATGCTCAGTGTAGTAAAAGAACATAGGGGAAATTATCCAGGCCTCTGGATGTTGCTGCTGTGCTCTAATCCTAGCAAAACTAATTTCTCATTCAAACTTGATAAATGAGTTCAGTTGGTGAAGCAGTAAGAAACCATTTTTGTGGTTTAAATAAGATTGATTGTAGTTTTTAGTAAAAATGAGAGAGAAACTTTAACATGGTCATCTAACTGGGGTAATGGCAATTCATTTATAAGATCAACAAAGCAAATGGTAATGGGGAATGGGGACAACTGATTGATCACTTGCTCTCAGCTATCTTCCTGGCAGCTCTTGGAAAATGTTTTCAGTCCTTCACTTTTTAAATCTTTTAAGTGGTTCCTCTAACTCTGTCCAGCATTAGGTCTTTGAGTGCATTTGGGTACCCAAGTGATCAGTCTTTTAGACTGATATAGTTCTGTCAGTATCTTATTTGTTTATTTAAATAATTTTGCCCCACTTTGCACTATGTATCTCAAAACAGCTTGTAGAAAAAATAAACATATATTATGCAATGAAGCTGAATGTCGGACTATTCAGGACAGGCAAAACAACGTATTTCTCCAAAGAGTGCATAATTAAATATGGATTTGATTCTAACAAGGGGCAGTTACGGCCACCAACTTGGATGCCTTTAAAAGATAATTAGACAAATTCAAGGCTATCAGTTGCTACTAGCCATGATGGCTATAATTTGCCTCCAAGGTCAGTGGAGTTGCTGGAAACCATAGAAGAGGAAAATGTTTTTGTGTGCGAGTGCTGCTTGCAGACTTCCTTAAAGCATTTGGTTGGCACTGGGAGAGCAGGATGCTGGACTAGGTGGGCCATTGGTCTGATGCAGCAGGGCTTTTCTTATGTTCTTACCTTGTTCAGATTATTTATTGGCCCTCATCCAGCCCACTGCTGTGTCCAGGCATTGGTCCAGGTCTGCCTTTCCTGATTGAGATGCAATAGAAAAATATAACTGGCTATCAGCATGGTAATGACACCTTGCCTCAAATTGCCTAATGACTGATCCCAATGGCTTCATATAGATGGCAAATAACGTTGGAGATAAAATAGTGTTCTGTGGAACCTCATAACATAACAGTGGAACATTCTTCCAATGCTGGTCTCTGCTTATGACCCAAATAGAAACGGAACCACTGTGGCATAGTGCTTCTGATACCCATTCCACATCACTGGCCCAGCAGGATACCACGGTCACTGGTTTTGAAAGTCACCTAGAGATCAAGTAGAAGAAGCAGGGCCACACACTCATCATGGCGACCAAAGCTTTTTAGTCCCATGCACCTTAGCTGCACCTTCCATCCAAGGCACTAAATCTCTTACAGCTACCATGTTGCACCTTATTATAGATAGCGGAATTGTCCCCCATGACTGCCCATGATCATCCTGGTGTAATTGATGCATAGTGAGATGTCCTATGAAATGTGCTTATCCTATAATTTATTACTCCAGTTAGATTCAGTTCTGTAATTCTTGACATTTGGGGATATAATCCACCAAGATTTGTTCAGCAGGAATTCCATTAAAATGAATGGGAGTAACATAAGAACAGAGACATGAATTTATGCAGCCTTTTTCATTTCAGTTAAGGTTGTTCAGAATATGCTCCTGGTAGATGCAACACTTGTGCACTAGTCTTTCTGCTTTCTTCAATGCTGCCATGCGTGAGAGTCTTTGCTCATGTTAATTTTCTTTTGCTGTACTGCTAAGAAAATGTCCAGACATTATGGGGAGCAAGCAAATTTTCTTTTTCAAGTGTCTACACCATTCATGAACAGAGAACAGGGTAGAGAGCATTTCTTTAACATTAGATGAGTCCTCCAGTAAGGGGAGCTGAGCCTCCCTCCTAATTTGTCTTACATTTCTGCACTCCATCACTTTACACACTTTTTGTCCAACTCAGCCCAGCCACAGTACCATAAGTGAGCTGGATTCTAGCGGAAAAGTCCCTGAAATGATGGAGGACAGGAAAATAGAAGTGTCTGCAGCAGTGCAGCATGGGGAGAATAAGACCAGCTCTCCAAACCCAGCTGACTCTTTTGATACAAAAATTAGAATCTCTTCCATGCTTTATACATAAACAGGACAGATGCAAGAACAACAATTGTGTGACTGCCCATACTGTGTACAGTCATGCCCTTAATCCCCAATTTTGTTTACACTTTGCACCTTAGAATATATAGGTTAAAGACTGTGTAGGTGGGGATGGAATATTGCAACCCATTGTTATTAACCAACTGGTACTTTTACCATTTTTCCGCCAGCTACATGACCACAACTTTTGTAATGGAGGCCATGGCTGCTGCAAATGCCCAGCTTCGTTGGAAGAGAATGGAAAAGCACAAGGTTTGTATGGCATTTCATTTGGTTGCTAATTATTTTTCTTCATTGCTATAAAATCTCAGTGGAGCAGATCTGTTTTCATTTCATTTGTTACGTGTTTACCTTAAAATCTGGCTGTAGATTCTGCACCATGTTGCAAAACTTGACTCATCACAAACTTAGCCATTTTGTCCCTGGCACTGGGATGGATGCTCAGCCTTTTGGTGGACCAGCTGAAGCTATAAGCATGCCAGAAGGCTTTCGGCTGGAGAGGTTTAGTCTTTTTTTCCAGCAAGTAAAGACTCCTCTTTTTTTACCTCTTGACATTCTGTTTCTTGTCAGAATTCTGAAAGTATTCTATATTTTGAACACTTATGCTTATTTCTTACTCTTCTAGGATGATGATGAGGATTCTTCATCTAGCGTTTCTGATAGTGATGTTCTTCTTCCTGAAGGCTACGAGCGATCAGAGACACGACCTATCCTATCTCTTCGTAAGTATCTAGCAAGAAACTTTTCTCACTCCTATGAGTTGCTCTTCAGTGCAGAGAACAAATGAGAAAGTTAGACACAGCCTACTTTCCCTGTGTCTTGTATACACATGCACATGTAGTAGCTTTCTGAGAAACACAATACTAGCATTTTTACAATTCAAGAAAACTAGTTTATCAAGGTATCAAGGCACTGGCAACCCTCTTTTCTCCCTAGCCTTGCTTCCACAGGGTTTCAGTGACACAAAATGTACAACTGAAAACCACCTGAATCTTTTTTATATGAAATCATTTGTGAGATTCCTTTCAGACCAAAATGTTAACTCTGAGCCAGCATCTTAACTTACAACAACCTATAGCCTTGCAAGTAAAATCCCAAATGTAGTAGTTTGCAGAGTTTTATTCGTCCTTCTGCCTTGCATGTACAGTACCTAATTTGTAGGGGGGGAGGGAAATCTCAACTGTTATAAAGTTTCCTTTTCTGGTCTCCTGCAGGCAATTATTGTTATAAGCAACACAGGAAAGTGTTAATTTACATGTCTGAGCAAGATGGAGAGAGAACAGGTTGTGGCTTGAGCGGGACCCATCTTTGAGATGTAGGCTAAGAGTTTCCTTCCCTCTAACCCTGCAGAGAGACGAGGAGCACCTAACGTTTTTGAAATCACTGAAAGGGTGGAGATGGGTCAGATGGCATCCATGTTCTTCAATAAAGGTAACTACCTCCAAGCCACAAAGGCTCTATTTCATATTATGTATATTTGGTTGTTTTTTATTTAACCTAGCTTTTGTCAGAATCTCTTAGTAGTTGGTGTTTTCCTTGAGGAATGACAGTTTCAAGTAAAAACTACATGTGCGAACCATAATAGGAATCACCCACTTTTCCAGAGTGTTTCTGAAAGGTTCCTAAAGCCTAAATGTCAAGTTTGACACCCCACCCCATGTGAATATATAACTTCTTTTAAATAGGGATATTTAAGGCTTTTTGTGGTCTCAAATCTGCTTGAGATACTGAATACCTACTTCTCCTGGCTACTAATTATGTCTGGAGGTGGAGAAACAGGTACCATCTTGTCTGTGTGTTCATGTATTTTGGCTTCGAGAGACATAGTCTCACTTAAAATAAAGTTTTAAGTGTTTGTAGTTTTAAAGAAAAGATTGACATGTGACACTAATCTATCTTTCTGTCTCAGAGTGTAAATAATTATCTTTGATAAGGCTTGAATTTTTTTAAAGGAATGAATATAACACATCTGGACTGGCAGTAGAAAGATAGTCAGCTGAAGAACTTTGCTGTACATAAATGCCGTATTAAATAGTCTCAAAATGTTTACTAATATGTATTGTGCTCCAGGTAACAATTTTTGCAGTACTGTACTGTTAAAGGTGCTAAACATTTTCCATATCCCTAATGTGCTGTACTCCTCATCCTGGATAAAAGCAAATAGTAATTTAAATTGCATCCTGTTTGCACTTTTGCACTCTTTCATTCTCAAAGAAACTACTGAAGTTCTTAAGCAATGGTAGAGCTACTTGACATAGGAGTTAGGGTTTGGGAACTGGAGCTAGCTACTATAAAAAATTTTTTACCGTTGGGTGTATTTCAATATGACAGAAGGAATTTGGTTTTGGGTTTGGTGTTAATGAGGCTTGTTGAGAGCAGTACAGATAAAATAAACCTGTGAGTGACATCCTAGTGAGTGGGTAGGTTGTAAAGATTCAGCCCAATTACAGATTCATTTAAATACTTAGCCCAGATTGAACTGCTAGAGATATGAACTGCTTGCCTTGAATGGTATGCTAGCATTCTGTTTTAATTGCTGTGATGGATAACTTTACCCAGCAGAGGGTGCTCAGGTCACATGTGTGAATTCAGAACAGTAGTAGTTGAATATTATTTAATTATTTAATTATTCAACTTGTAATTCACACAAAACCTTCATTCTTTAGTTTTCCCTTTACCATAAGTAGACCATGCTGTCAAGTTCCTTCTTTTAGATGAGAGAATGTGAATATTGAATAATTACAGGAGGTTTGGTGAAAGAAGCCCCCCCCCCCCAAGTCATGGATACCTGTATTTCCACGATATTTGCTTCTGCTCTGTCTTATGTATTAAGTGACATCTTATATGTTATATGTTAAAGTGACATCTTGGTGCTCAGAGTTTTGAAAGCATCATGCAGGTTTCACAGATCCACAAGTACCTTGACAAGTAATGGAAGTTAGCTTTCTGAGGATCTCTGAGCTCTATAAAACAACTAGTTTCTGTATCAAGAAAAGTTGTCCAGAAAGTTTTAAAATGTGTGGATGGAGTCTGTGAAAGATCTTGAAATGGATTTTGGAGGTGATCTTAAACCTGTAGCCTCCATTTGTGCCCTTTAGGTCTGATATTATTCTCATTTTCTTACCTCTGCTGCATCTCTTTCCTTGTCATAACTGTAATGCAACAGTAAGTCATCAATTTATGTAAATTTGGATAGTACAGGAAGATGAACTTTTTGATGGATCACAGATCCTTAACATGTCAAGAAAATTGGCTGTGCATTTTGGCAGACTGTTTTTGTACACACAACTTTTATGGATGAGCTGAAAGCCAATGTTTAATTAAACATGTATTACAGCAGACATAGGCAAATTCGGCCCTCCAGATAATTTGGGACTACAGTTCCCATCATCCCTGACCACAAGTCCTGTTAGCTAGGGATGGTGGGAGTTGTAGTCCCAAAAATATCTGGAGGGCCGAATTTGCCTATGCCTGTATTAGAGTGACCAGTTTAGTGTTTAAATCCTAGAGAGTGATTTTGAAAGAAAGGGCATTCAGATTGGCCGGACTCTCTTGGGTTTCAATCAACACACTATTGTGGCCCCTTTTAAAAGTTGCTCGAGTCACTTGATCTCCTTCAGATAGGTGGTAGTGAGGATTTCCATAGAGAGCCATTTCCCCAAACTTCTCAGGTAATTTTAAGAGGTTGCAGATCCCACAGATCATTTGATAGGCAAGATATTTTGATACTAGGCTTGAAGAGCCCCTTCATTTTAAAGCAGAATTGGACAACCTGTGCCCTCTGGATGGTGTTTTAGTACTACTCCCCAAATCCCTAATCACTGGCCATGCTAGCTGGGACCAATGGCAGTTGAGAGTTCAGCAATGTATGGAGGGCCACAGGTTCCCCAACCCTATTTTAAAGGCACCAAGTAGGCCCCATCATTCTGCCCAGACACTGAGGTCCAGTGCCGAGGGCCTTCTGGCAGTTCCTCGCTGCGAGAAGCCAAGTTACAGGGAACCAGGGAACCAGGCAAAGGGCCTTCTCGGTAGTGGCGCCCGCCCTATGGAACGCCCTCCCACCAGATGTCAAAGAGAAAAACAACTACCAGACTTTTAGAAGACATCTGAAGACAGCCCTTTTTAGGGAAGCTTTTAATGTTTAATAGACTATTGTATTTTAATATTCTGTTGGAAGCTGCCCAGAGTAGCTGGGGAAACGCAGCCAGATGGGCGGGGTATAAATAAATTATTATTATTATTATTATTATTATTATTATTATTATTATTATTATTATTAATATTACATTAATGGCTTCTGTTTACTACCATACATCTCCTGTTCTTGCTTCATCTATTCATCTTTGTTTCTGGGCAGCTTGTCTGGTTTGTGTAGAAGCCTTTCTCCTCCAGTTGGTTTGGATGTCTTCGCCTCCCCTCTGAAGTGCCAGATCTTTTCAACTGTCTTAATTCTCTAATCCCATCCCTTCAGAACTCAACCAGGCTTACTGCAGTTAAGCATAATCAGAATTTGCACATGCATTCTTCAGTGAACTATAGCAATTATTTGCTCTTAAGGGAGAACTTCTTACTGCCCCATTCTGTGTATTATGTTGTTTTATTTGAACCCCCAAACAAGTCTGCCCAGTGACTGTATGCTAATGTTACACCCCGACCGCAACCTGGCAGATTTGCTATTAGGGTCATGAGATTTATGCAGTACAGTCAATGAATAAGGCTTTCAGAGTTTCATGGCTAGGTGAAGATGTGTTGCGGCTCTGTTATACCTTCTTTTGAGAGTTATTGGCCTGTTAAAAGCAAAATCCTTGTTTTCACTGTATTCTTTGCTCATTTCCCTTGACTATCTTAACAATTTGACATGCTCTGGATCTGCAATCTTAAGAGTTGAGCTGTGTATAAATCTTCCACCTCTGACTTGTCTGCTTTCTGTAGGGAATAGATTTGCAGTCTTAACTCTAAGGAGAAAAAAGGGCCTCTGGCTGTGAAGGGAGTCTATTCTGAAGGATAGCTGGGTGCTCTTTATCAGGGATCCAGAAGTCATTTATTGTAATAATGGATTCAAGGCACATACATCATGTACCATCCTTGCAGGAAGTCATTGATCTTCCTGTTTTGTGTCCAGTAATGAAAGTATTGATCAATGAAGGTTGGTGGCAGTTTATAAAACAGAAACAACACTAACGTCTATCTGTAGGTGGAGAGGGTGGAGGCTATTGGGTGGTGCTTTCACCCCAAATCCTCAGCTGAGATCTGTGCCTTGAATAAACAACATAGAAGTGGGTCTGAGATGTTCTGCAGAGGACAACAGGATTGGTTAAAATGTTGTGGTTTCAAATTGTTAGAAGCTTTAAAATGTTTAAAATACAGATTATCTGAATATTTTAAATGCTCTGAGCCACTGTGGCTAAGGCACAGGCCTTTATTTTGCCAAACAAATGAAAGCAGTATATTCAACTTTTGTTTTCTACAGAGTTCCTAGTGTCAATTAGATGTAAGAGGGCTGTAGTCAAGTGACCTAGCAGCTTGGGCACCATACCTGTTGGTCTGATGGCAACAGTGAATAATAGCAATTCTTCCTTCCACCCCCTTCACTGTGTCCTTTTACCATGTTCATTTACAAGGTACTGTTTAGGCATTGATTGATAATCATTTGGGGAAACCAATCTCTTGAGTTGTGGTGACCTTTTCAAGCATTTGTTAAAGCATGCTTCCTTTCAGCTTTTTCTCCATAGATGTCAACACTTTAAAAGAAAGATCTCGCATCTCTTAAGACAGAATTTTCCTTTGCTTGCTAGTATTCCATGAAGCCCAAATGTCATATATCTTTTTACTGATGCTGAAAAAGTATATGCTATATCTTTTCTGTTTTTTATTTTATTTACCTATATATGTTGGTAAATAAAAAGTTGTGTAAAGTGAGTATAATTTCCATATTTTATTTTGTTTGATATTTACTTAAATTTGACATTCTGGATGTGACACTTAAAGCTGCTATCCTTTACACAGTTATTTGGGAGTAAGCTCCATTAAACCTATTGCATCTTATTTCTGAGAAAACATGGTTAGGATTGCTGTGTTGGACTTGGTGTCACTTTGTATTATGAAAAACTAGCTGTGGACCTAATTTTGGAGTCACTACTGTGGATAAATGACGGCACGACTCACTGCACTGATGTACATACATATTGGATATGATATGAGGACACCTAATTTTGTTAAGCTTTCTTCACCCTTTTTCTTCTGTCCCATTTATCCAAGTAATGCTGAGATACTCACTCCTTTTTAAATGTAAGGAATAGCTGTGATCTCATTTCTCAATCTTTCCCAATATGAAATGTGTACTCTTCCGGAGGCTCTGTGATGAATTAAAGGCACTATTAATGTCTTTCTGAATATAGGAAAAATATTTTCGGCTGCAGTCTTTTGCGATCCTCTCCTTATAGTCAGTTATTGATGTAGTGTTTTTGGACTCCAACTCCCATCAGCCCGAGCTACTATTGCCAGTGTTGATGGGAGTTATAGTCAGCCAGCATCTGAAGGGCTACAGGTTCCTCACTTCTGGTGTAGTGAATAATTGTTTTCTTTACTTAACAAATTATTTTCCTCCCTTGGTCAGAAGGTTATTGCAAACTGGTTTGCACTGTTTTCTTTTCACATGTTTTTTGAGATATGAATTTGTGTTAAGGCTTTGACATTGTAACTTCCAGGACATGTGAGTTCTCCCTGGTGTTCAAAGCAGAATTCTCATATCTCCCCCACAGATATTTGCACCTGTAGTTCATATATCTCACTGTAGGGGAAGAAATAAAAAATGGTGATCATATGGATCTTTCTGGAGACTTTGGTTCTCTTTTAAATGGCTAAACATGAGGTGGGCTGTCCTTTAGGTCAACTGGGATCTGTCACAGGGAAATTCTTTGGATGACACAAAGAAACTCAGAATAGGAATGGCAAGGCACTTCTGCTCTCCTCACAGATGGCCACACCTAACGTCGAGAGCCAGTGTGGTGTAGTGGTTAAGAGCGGTAGTCTCGTAATCTGGGGAACCGGGTTCACGTCTCCGCTCCTCCACATGCAGCTGCTAGGTGACCTTGGGCCAGTCACACTTCTTTGAAGTCTCTCGGCCCCACTCACCTCACAGAGTGTTTGTTGTGGGGGAGGAAGGGAAAGGAGAGTGTTAGCTGCTTTGAGACTCCTGAAGGGGAGTGAAAGGCAGGATATCAAATCCAAACTCTTCTTCTTCTTCTTCACTTCTAGGCCTCGTACTGTCATAAAGCACAGCTGTGAATCGCTCTAAAGCTTCTATTTTTTTAGTAGCAGTGGTGCCACAACAATTTAGGTGTCAATATATGGCTCTGTTCTGTTGCCAAGCTCAAAATCCTATGTTAGATTGCATCATAAAACACTCCACCATAACAGCTGAAGCATTTTGTATGGTGGAGCTGCTAGTGTAATGTGCAGTTAGAAGTTGTGCACCAAAATTCTAGACTAGATTAGTATTCCTGTCAAGCTCCTTTATTTTTTGCTTTCTTACAATATTCCTGTCTTCTCTCCTTTTATATGAAACAATGCATGTTTTGTTTCCTTGTCTCAGCGGCCTTTGGAAATGAAATCTGTTCAGATTGAGGCATTCAGTTCTATTTCTTTTAAGTCAAGCTGGTGCATTTTGGCATCTCTTTATCCTTATTGATTTCTACTCATCAAAGCAGAGTTTGTTTGCCTCCCGGTAATTCTTTTTGTCTGTGAAACTATAAAGTCTGTCTCACCTGCGTCCTCTAGAGCAAGGGTATGGTGGCAGTGAATATTTTCCTTGATAAAACGGAATATAGGATAGGTAATATTTTATGGCGGGGTGGAGAATATTTTTCAGTCTGGGGGTTGCATTTTACTTGTATACATTAGGTTAATTTACGCTCACTCACATGCCTGTATGCCCTCCAGCTAGGCCAGAAAAGGCACTGTTAAATGTCACAAAGCACTCAAGGAGGGAGCCAAAGCAGAGTCTGTGAGGGACATGGCAGGGGAGGGGGTGTCACATGAAAATAGCCAGGTATAGTGGCTTGGTGGGAGGCATTCTTGGCCCCTGGGTATGAGGTTCAGCACTTCTGTTTTATGGGATGCAAACTTTGTGGAAGTAGAATTGCACCTGGTTTTTAAATGGAGCTACTATAGAACTGGTTAGGTTAATGCAGGCATTTGATTACATATCTGCAGGGTAAGGAAGTCTGAAGCAGGAAAGGCCAAGTCATCTTTTCAAAATACCTTCCTTCTGACTAATATTGGTTACCATTGTTTGCTGTGTGATAATGGCTGGTTTTAAGCACCTTGTTTGTGCTCTTACATTACACAATGCACTGTATCTGAGCTTGCCCCTAGGCAGTTCGAATCCCCGCAATGGGGTGAGCTCCCATTGCTCGGTCCCAGCTCCTGCCAACTGAGCAGTTCGAAAGCACGTCAAAGTGCTTCCTCTGGCGGGAAGGTAAATGGTGTTTCCGTGCACTGCTCTGATTTTCACCAGAAGTGGCTTAGTCTGTCTGCATACAAACACCAGCTCCCTCAGCCAGAAAAGCGAGATGAGCGCTGCAACCCCAGAGTCGTTCACAACTGGACTTAACGGTCAGGGGTCCTTTACCTTTTTTATTAATTGATGAAGGGCTCAACACCATAGGTCCAGGGTGCCTCAGGGACCACCTTGACCCTTTTATTTCAGTGCAATCACTGAGATTATATGTAAGAGCATCATGTGAGATGGTGAGGCGCATTTGACGTAGACACAGAACTGAGCCTTAGAGATTCAGCAGGCACCTTCTATACTAATGTTTCAAATGTTTGCTGAAAACTTCTCTGTTGCTAGGCTTATGAAGACAGTTAAGAAACATTTCCCCTAATAGTGAGATGGAGAACTGTTTTAATTTTTGTGTGGTTTTTATTGTATTATAATTGTTGTAAATGGTTTTGTTATCTTTTATGAAAATACAGTATACAAATATTTTAATAATGTTGAAAATGCATGCTTATACAGTTACGTTAGTCTTAGACAACTGGACTGCCCCTCAGGAACACTGTCCTAGCAATTGGTAGGGCTGATTTTTTTTACAAATGAAGATCATTCTACTAGGTGAAATGAACAAGGTGTTGCCAATAGAGTCGTGAAATGTTTTCCCCAGAAGCCTTTTTGCAGCATAGCAAGTTGAAGTGGTGATCCACAAAAGGTTCCTAGATAGATCCTGGTGTAAAAAGTGAAACTACAGGAGTGAAACTATGTTTACTATTCCCTTTATTTACAGTGGGAGTCAACTTGTTCTATTTCTGCATAATCATCTACCTCTATGGTGATTTGGCGATATATGCAGCTGCTGTCCCAGTTTCTCTCATGCAGGTGACCTGGTGAGTGTGCTTTCGGTGGCAATATTTTGCAAGCAGCAGTTTCTTGCTGAAATGTCGGAGGATTGCATAACCATTTCACATTGATGGTTCTGGCAGAAGATTGACTTGCTAGTTGTAATTAATAAATTTAAAGTATTTCTACCTCACACTTCAAACTAATTTTCCAGAGTGGGTTACATTGTTCTGATGTAATTTGACAGTGCTTAGCATATTGACAAAAACTAGGTCTAGGGGCTAATTTGTGAGTTACTTCTTTATAGGGCTGCAATGCTTACTTGATTGATTCTTTGATTAGATTAGATTATCGGAAGGTGCTGCTGACTAATTGGGCAGCAGATTTTACAATGGTCTAAAATAATTTTTGTACCTGTATTTACAAAAAGCATGAATGACAGGTGCCACTATAGAACATACATTCCCCCTTCTATCCCACACAGCCAGGAATGGGTATTCTAAGACTAGGAGCCTGATACAAAAATAGCCTTTCCTTCAATACTGTTGTTGATTCATACACAAACTAATCTGGCTTTAATCAATGAATTACAAGTTATATGATTAAATGACTACTATTTCTTTAATCAAAAAACACTTCTATTTTAAAAAATGTCTACATATACCTTACATGCCAAATCTATAAGGTACAGTGTTGAAGAATGTGGAGTTCTTGATTGACCGAGACTCCACATGGTGTGTGCTGTGTAAGGGGAAATTCTCCAACATCCTTTAAAAAAGTGTGGGGAGGAATGGTGGCTGGGGTTTGCATAGGTGCATGGGTGTAGCCAGGATTTATGGATGGGGAGAACCTCAATTAATTAAGTGTTTTTAATGAGGCGCAGCTGCTATGCCCATGCATAGGTGCATTAACTGTGGTCTGCTTTTGCTTCTCCCTCTTGTCAGTAGTGTGACGGGCAATCATTCATGCAGTGTTGAAGATGGTACTAAGTATAATGACACAGACAAGTGTTGGGGACCAATCAGAAGGATTGATGCTTATAGAATTTATCTGGTGAGTATCTCCTGCGCCTGGGGGAATTTTACATCCTTAATTAAATAACTGATTCTGAAGGGATGCTTACATGCTAAGGGTGATACCCAGTATTAGTCATACCCATTGAAATCTGTGAACTGCTGTGAACTGCTGAGTGAGATCAAATGTAGCACAAGCAGGCATTCATGTATGCAATGGGGTTTCTCCTTCCTTTCTTACACCCGGAATCTGCTTTGCAGGGTTGGGGGCTGTAGGGGTTGAAAACATGCCAGAAGTCCCATTGCTCAAACAAGCAGACATCATAGAATGCCACCTATAGGTTTCAGTGGGTCTACCCTAAATATGACTTTGTTTGATTTAAATTTTATTGGTGATAGCCATCTACTCTTGCTGATAGCCCCTTCCCTCTCCTTTTCCTGCTGGACACTTGTTACCCAAATGTTGAAGATGGACTTAATAGCCTTCAAGGTTTGTCATTCTTGTCTTGAAAAGCAGTCCATCCAACAGTGAATGGGTTCTTGTTCACTGTGCTGCGAAACAAAAATGAATTTGACATTGCTGCCACGTTGTGAATTCTGGCTGTACTTACAGTATGATGTCCTGTTTAGTTGCTCATTTAGATTCCCCCCAATAGTTTTCCTCCTGCTTTGCTGCTTTTTCTGTTTGTTGCAATAAGCAGCTGCATTGCTGGTGAAATGATGACAATCTTACAAGAATTTATAGTTTGTATCAGAAATCACTCTGAAGAATCTTAATCCTTGTTTTCTTTCAATTTCATGGTACATGTATGTGCACAAGATTAGATGCCTTTTACTTGTGAATGCTTCAAGCAGATTCCTCACAAATGCCTCTTTATCAGGAAACGGGTCTTTTTTAATTGACCTTTTTATTAGCCTTTTTTTTTAGTAGTATTTCAATATACTACTAAATTCCAATAGAATTTTCTCTGTTCTGTGATAGAAACTGCATGTTTTAAAGCATCCTTGTCAAAGGAACCTGCTTTGACATAAGTGGCAGATAGCTGATTGCATCTAAGCACAAAATAATAATAATTGGGATAGGAAGTGGGGGGCAAGGACAAGTAAATTAAAGGAATTCTCTCTTATTGAACAATAAAACCAACCAAAGTACTGTGGAACTAGAGTTATGGATAAAAATAAATATTGCAGTTGAAGGCTGAAGGTAAACATAACTGCTGGCAATGAGGAAGTGACCCAGAGCAATATATTCAGTTTTCATTTGACTGTGCATGTACATGTTGGGGTTTTTGTGAGTGCCTACTGGATCAGTTCCCTGAGCAGCACACTTCTCCTCCCCCCGCCACCACCCAGTAATAATGTTGAAGCAGGAGTTAGGCCTTAGGAATATTAGCAAATGTCACAGCCTGGTTAATTATTTAAAAGAAATATTATTGCTTTATTAAATTGCATCTAGGCCTATTTCTTCAGAATTTCTGCATGATTGAAGATTTTCTCAATGAATTTCAATAACTCTGACCCACCAGAAGGAGCTCATCAGGAAAGGCAGACATGCATTAATTACTGCCTGTACCTCCCATTTATTGCACCTGTAATTCATAAAGCCAGAGATTTAAAAAATAATAATATTGTGACTTTTGTAGAAACAGAAGGTTTATTGCTCTGGGTGTGCAAATTCTATGACACAATTTTGGTGTCTTTGTTTTGGATTTGAACAATACTTTATTATTTCTCAGTCCCTAGCAGCATTGATTCTTTCTCTTTTAGTAGATCAAAGTATCAGTTCAAATTTACCAGTGTCACATAGCCTGGTTGTCATTTCTGTATTCTATGTAGTGTCTAGCACATCGCTAAATGAATGTGGAAGAATAATCGAAAGAGCTGGTAAACTGTAGATCAGCAATAGGTGCTTTACTCTGAATTTGTCTTTCTTCTGTCATTTTCAATGTCTCTGCTATGTCACTTAGACTGTTCAGATTACTCTACCCCAGCAAACCCCACAACTGCTTTGGAGATGGGCCTTGGGTCTGACACATAGGAACTTAAGAAGAGCCTGCTGAATCAGGCCAATGGTCCATCTGGTCCAGTATCTAGTACTCGCAGTGGTCAACCAGATGCTTAAAAGAAGTCCAGAGACAGGACCTGAGCACAACATGGTGCTGGGAAGGTGGGGTTGCTAGGGAAATAGGGAGAAGAAGTTAAAGAGGCAGCTGAGTGATAGAGACAGAAGGTGCTCTGGACATCTTTTAAATTTAAACTAACAGTGGCATGAGCAGCAATACTTCTCTTCCCCCCACCCTAAGAAAGAAAGAAAGAAAGATGTTAGCTCTGATCTAGAAAGCACTTTGATACATGAAATTACTTATAAATGCACTCACTTTTAAACTGGCAGCAGTTGCTTATAGTGGGCTGTTACTGAGGTTTCATCCATGTTTGTATGGAGACTCGGTTGACTGCTTGTTGAATGGCATGGAGGACCACATCTAAAAATAGCAGACTTGGAAGCCCTGTCATGTGGCCCCCTGGATTGAGGCTATTGAGATATGTTTATGCAGAAAGTGAGAGTATGTAGGGATGGACCTCAAAGCTTGGCTAAATTCTTGAATTATTTTCAGTCTGCATTTTTTTTATAATATGTCTGCTCTACTCAAGGCAGCTTACATAAATTAAAATCAATGTGATTATTTAAATAGGAAACGAGGTGGTAAGGGAACACCTAGTTACTATAAATTAATTCACATATCCAGGGCTTGATGAGCTGCAGCCAAAGATATGAAAGGAGCTTGCAGATGTAATCTCTGAGCCTCTTTGTACAATGTTTGAGAATTCTTGGAAAACAGGTGAGGTCCCTGCAGACTGGAGGTGGGCAAATGTTGTCCCCATCTACAAAAAACAAAACGAAAAAGAAGACTCTGGTAACTACTGACTAGTCAGGTTCTAGAACAGATAATTAAATGGTCTGTCTGTGAGCTGTGATTACTAAGAATCATCATGGGTTTCTTAAAAACAAGTCATGCCAGAGGTTAGATAGCTGTCTGTCATGGATGCTTTAGTGGAGAATCCTGCATTTTGGGGGTTAGACTAGATGATCCCCAGAATCCTTTCAAACTCTACAATTCAATGATTCTATGATAAAATAAATCAAAAGTAGAAGGGAAAAACATCAAAGTATATGCATTGACCATTCACCGTTTTGTGCATGTAAGTTTGTTTATGGACTGAACATTTGCAGAAGATAACTTGCTTTCTAAAGCATTTTCCAACAGCGGGTCTCATATTTTTTGAACTTCTTCCATTGAATCTGTTGTGTAGAAAGTAATAGAGCCTTTTAAGCAAGCTAATTCCAGTATGGGGAGAGAGAAATATTGAAAGACCAATGCTAAAGTACTTTGATATTCCATTGAGTCTGATGTGATTTCCTTCCTTCCTAGTATACTGTGTAGTCTAACATAAATTTAACTTCCATCTGAAATTACAGGTTTATTAAGGACTGTGGAATTTGTATTGTCTCTTTCTGTGTATTCTCTCCATTGCTCCCTGTGACCTTTAGAATTCCAAATGACACTGTGATAGATTATTTGAATTTTACATTTTATGCATTTTCCTCATATGTTTGGATTATGTATTTTTCTGTTTATGTACTGTAAACCACCCTGTGATCGTCTGATGAAAGGCAGTATATAAATTAAATAAATATTAATAATAATGCAGCCAATAAAATGGAAAAGAAATGCCACAAGATCTTTGCATCCTTAGAATTATTTGCAGTTTTAAAACAAATCAGTGGTATCCACTGATACTGGATTAATTGGGCAATTTTCATCCTAGAAAAGCCTTCTGTCTCCCTCCCAATGTCCCTGTTTGTCTTTACTCCCCTCCCTTTCAGTGCAGTAATAACTTTCAAACACTGTATCGCGGAGCTGGGAAAGAGGAAGAGTGAATGACTGACATAAAGTCCTATTTCATGGTTTAATGTCCCAAAAGTCCTCTGGAAATGGTCTCTGTTCCCGTGCTTCAAGAATGGAAGTTGAATGCCATGTATGTAATGAGAATATTTAGACAGATTAAGTTGCTCTCTGATGAGTTGCCTGCCTGTGCAGCATTTTTAATATTGCTCTGCAGACTCCAGCACACCTAAATGGCTACACTGTCTGCACACAGTCTGTGGGGCCTGCATTAACCTTCGTCCTGCACAAATTTTACTGTTACCTCATCTCTCTTGTAAATTACTTCTGAAAGTACAGCCTTGCAAAATAAACAGGCAATGGAAAATGTTGTTGAAATGCTTAAATCAGTCTCTCCGCCACCCCACCCCGCAGCCCCATTATGTTATTTGAGGCTCTGCTCTGCTTCTGTTATTTTGGAAGACAACAGAAGGGTTTTGAAGTTGAACTATTCATTCATGGTACATTATCAATATGTTCTTTGTAATTCAGCTAGGAGCTTGGGTGACAATTATATTTCACCCAGTACCATGGTAATGTGAAATGTTCATGGTTTAAGCAAATAACTTACAGTCTCACATTGTTTTCTGGTAGCTGAGTCTCATCCTCTAAAGCCAACATGATATGATTCTCTTAATTGTCCTGTAACAAGAAAGGTTTGCATGGCTTCATTGCTCCTTACATACCCTTTGCATGTTCCAGTTGAATTCCTTTTTTAGTGCAAGCCACAGTTTGAAACATGATTAGAAGCTGGTTTGCAATCCTGGTTTGTAGGTGCAATCCATAGTTTGTCAGTTTGAATATAATGCTGACAAAAAGGTGAAAGCTAGAGCATGGCTTTCTTATGCATTGCCAAAGCCATGCTTTGATATCTTATGTAAAGATCCCCGAATTTTCATAAACCATGTTCTGGGTCTAAAAAGGATATAGACTAGTTGTTTGGTAGCTCAATCATATATTTTGAAATGGCACACCCAGACCTTTGCTACATGTTTCTGAATAAAGTGAGCCACTTGTATTCTGCATAAGCTGGTTTTGATTTGTGCTTTCACCGTAATAATGAAACTATGTGTGTACTGTACATTATTTTATACATTCCATGGATTACAGATGTGCAATAGCACTCATATTGCTAGAATAGAGACAGTTTTAACTGGAGCAATAAGTAGCCATCCAGAGGGTTGGAGCCAGGATGCAGCACAATAATTGCAAGCATCACCTCTGCTCTCCACCCAAACAGCTTTGCTTTCCCCCTCTGCTGTTCATCTACCTTCAGGGCACAGACGGAAAATGACTGAAGCTCCCAAGGCAGGGGAGGATAATACTGGTTTGGAAATAGGCTTTGCAGAAGGCACTCTCTCCCTCCTGGCTTTGTGCTGTTTTGAGACGTTCTGGTACATCTGTTCTTTTAGGGTTTGGGCTGAGACTGTTTAGCTAATCAGGACAGGAACTGGTATCT
>NC_138498.1:35791207-35833850 GCF_964252035.2 Podarcis erhardii
AGTCTGCGGTCAGGGCCTGTCTTGCGTACATTAACTCCCGTGCAGCACCTGAGATCTTTGGTATAGTTATATCTTTTGATTCTCTCTCACAAGATCAACTGATTCCCCCTTTCCATGGCATTTATGTACCAGTCTTAACAATATTTATCCCAGGGCAGTTTACAATGCATATCAATAAAGCAAAAATAAGAATAAGATATGCAGCAAAACAATTACAATCAGTAATCAAATAATACATTTAGTATGTAAATTGAAAATAAGAAACAATGGCTTGGTTCAGTTGCTTGATTCATCTGGAGATATTAACTCTGCAAACACACTGATTGTGGCACACTGTAGTCTGGTTGGATGAATGGGTTTGTGTGGGAATCATGGAGGGATGATCTAAGCAAGGGAATGGGGCAGGATGGCCTTTCCCTCTTCTTTGCATCTTATATCCTTGCCCATGTCTTGGCACCTTTTCTGCTTGCTATTATATGTGCACCAACCTCAGATTTCTTTCGAGAGGCATCAAGGCTAGGAAAGTCCCAGGGGCCTTAGCGAGGTGCAGCCACTGAACTTAGCCAGGTATAAAGGCCAGCTAATATTCTCTGGGTTTTTCCAGTTATTCAGATGTGCTGTCCTTAGAGCTGATGGACCGCAATACCCTTCAGTTCTCTCTGAAGGATGAGCAGCTCATCCTTCACTCTCAAAAGGCTCGGCAGATTAAGACCATGGTGGAGCTCTTCCTGCTTGTACTGAAAAAGGTGAGAGAAAGCACCTTCGAAACACCTTTACTCTTTGCTTAAGAAAAGTACAGGACTCACTGCCACCACCTCCAGAATAACCACAACTCCTTAATTGTCCTATTCCTTCCTCTCTCCGCTCCTCCCCACCAAAAGGACTCCAACTATGTCATAGCTTTGCGCAGCTATGTAACAGATGACAAGAGCCTCTTGAGCTTCAAGAAAGGCGACTTCATCCAACTGCTGCGCATGGAGGGACTGGAGCCAGGTGAGAGGGTCTGGCCGTGAAAGACCACGTTATTGTTTAAAGGTTCCTTCCACATTTCCAGGTCCTTAGCAACCTCCATGCCTGCTACAGACATAGTACTTGGTCGGTTAAAACATCCCGATACAAATGATTTGAGCAGAGAGCCCACTGTAGAAATGCACTTAACCAGCTGCTCAATCTTGCTCTTAAGGATCAATCTCCAAGGAATCCTGGCCTTCCTATTTGCAGCCAGAGTGAGCTGTGCACAGCATGGATTGGCTAATCCCTGTGATACCATCTCCATTCTGCTTCAGAGAAGTTTTTCATAAAATTATCGTAGGTTTGGTTGTTTTCAAAAGGTGGTTAGAAGCCAGCACTCACTTGAATGGCCCTGCAGTGCTGTGCTTAAAAAAACCTAAAACTTCCAAAAAAAGGCAGACAGTCCCCTAATTTTTTCCCCTGAAATCGCCAGATAGTGGAGGTGGTGGGTGGAGAAAGCAAGACAACTGATGAATCCAGAGTATTAATTGTAAAAAACAGAAGAAAGGAAAAGGAAGCCAGAATTGTCCTGCTGATACAAAATTCAATTACTGGGTGCTTTTATTTTATTTTTTGTTCATCTGTGTGCATCCATTCATAACAATATATTAAACATATGTGTGAAGTGCAGGGTTTCATAAGAAAATACAGGCTCGGAAGCAACTTAGCTAGAAGCTGGGTAGAGAAAGGGAAGCTTCATAAGCAGCCCCGTCCGCAAATGTCCAGGTGTGAATTTCAGCCTCTTTTCCCCACAGGCTGGCAGTTTGGCTCCGTCGGAGGTCGCTCTGGCCTTTTCCCTTCCAGCATGGTGCAGCCAGTGGCAGCTCCCACTTACCACAGTAACCATCCAAACCGTACAAACCGTCAGGAAGCCGTCAGGAAGAGCCTAAGGAGAGAAACACAGCTGGAGAGAAACATTAGCAAGGAGGTGAGGCAGGCTGTGAGGAGGAGGAGGAGGCGGCGGCAAATGAGTCTACAGTTTCTCTCATGGGTGGGGGAAAATGCTCTGACAGGGAGTAGGGCCTGTGGATTTGAGAGGTCTGTGAGGAAATACAGAGCTCCAAAAGAGTTCTGCAGTGGGAGAGAAAGGTTGTTTGGGCATATATATTTTTTTGCTATTGGAAGCATATGTAGACTACTGTTAATTAGAATTATTTGCTTATAAAAATATTTATTTATGATTGGCTTAATTATAAAATAGGGATGCGGGTGGTGCTGTGGGTAAAACCTCAGCGCCTAGGACTTGCCGATCGCATGGTCGGCGGTTCGAATCCCCGTGGCGGGGTGAGCTCCTGTCGTTCGGTCCCAGCTCCTGCCCACCTAGCAGTTCGAAAGCACCCTTAAGTGCAAGTAGATAAATAGGTACCGCTTTATAGCGGAAAGGTAAATGACGTTTCCGTGTGCTGCTCTTGCTCGCCAGAGCAGCTTCGTCACGCTGGCCACATGACCCGGAAGTGTCTGCGGACAGCGCTGGCTCCCGGCCTCTAGAGTGAGATGAGCGCACAACCCTAGAGTCTGTCAAGACTGGCCCGTACGGGCAAGTGGTACCTTTACCTTTACCTTTAGTTATAAAATAATTATTTATGTACTGCTATTCATTTTTTAAAAAACCAGAGCATTTTTCGCAACAGTTATACAGTGGTGCCCCGCAAGACGAATGCCTCGCAAGACAAAAAACTCGCTAGACGAAAGAGTTTTCCATTTTTGAGGTGCTTCGCAAGACGAATTTCCCTATGGGCTTGCTTCTTGCGAGTTCTTGCGAGTTTTTCCCCTTTTTCTTTCCTTTTTCTAAGCTGCTAATAGCCGCTAAACTGCTAAGCCGCTAATAGCGCTAATCCGCTAAGCCGCTAATGGCCGTGCTTCGCAAGACGAAAAAACCGCTAGACGAAGAGACTCGCGGAACGAATTATTTTTCGTCTTGCGAGGCACCACTGTACATAAAACCTGAAGTGACATTTATATGAAGGTCTTCTCTTCCTTCCCCATCAGAACTTGACCTCCAGCCTGGAGTCAGAAGTCAATAGTACAACAGCCAGCACTCCTCCTTGCAACTATACCATGACGGAGTTTGCCGCAACACACTTCCAGGAAGCCCAGTCCGCGTGAGTAATATGCACCAGAGGTCCTTAATTATTGTGGGTGCTTCTAGATTGGTATTTGTTATGGGATGGTTGCTCCTCATGTACGCAGCTTTTTCACACATGGTTGGCATCAAAACACTAGCCAGTACTCCCAATCCCATTTAATTTTATTTTATTTTTTAAAAAGATGGGATTAAAATATTTTAAACGAATAACACTCTGCTGACCTCCCCTCTCTCTATTTCCTTTATACAAGAGGTAGGGAACCTTCTTTCCTGCGAAGGACCTTTGACCAATGGGAAAAGTCAACTGGAGGTCGCAGCCAATAGCAACTGGAGGTCGCAGCCAATAGCAGGCAATGGTGGGTGGGCTCCCAGCTGAAAGTGGGTGGGAAGAGGGCCAAAATTGAGTAGAATTTGCAGCAAGACTGCAAGATGCTGTAGCTTTGCTCTTTCTTTCAAACTGCCACTCCGTCTCTGAGGGCTGCCCGACATTAGGATGCAGACTACAGGCTCCTTACCCCTCCAGCTTTACGCCATATTTTTTGTCCCACCTCCACATAAGGAGTTGTATGCAAAAGGGTTCCCAAGGAGGGCATGTCCTTTGGCAAGGTCTTTGCCCCCACCCACCCCAAATTTCTTTGGGCGCAGATATTCTTCCTCTCCCCTCCTGCCAACCTTCTCTGTACCCACTTATTTTATGTTACTAATATTTCAGAATATGTAGGCATGTGGAATGGTTTGAGTTTGCAGTATAGTAAGCACATAACTGCAAACTCAAACCATTCCACTTGTATAGCAAGCACATAACTGGGACGCGGGTGGCGCTGTGGGTTAAACCACAGAGCCTAGGACTTGCCGATCAGAAGGTTGGCAGTTCAAATCCCCACGGCGGGGTGAGCTCCTGTTGCTCGGTCCCTGCTCCTGCCAACCACGCAGTTCGAAAGCACGTCAAAGTGCAAGTAGATAAATAGGTACCGCTCTGGCAGGAAGGTAAACGGCGTTTCCGTGCGCTTGCTCTGGTTCGTCAGAAACAGCTTAGTCATGCTGGCCACATGACCCAGAAGCTATCTGAAGACAAGCGCCAGCTCCCTCGGCCTGTAAAGCGAGATGAGCGCCGCAACCCCAGAGTCATCCGCGACTGGACCTAATGGTCAGGGGTCCCTTTACCTTTAAGCACATAACTTACGCAGGGGTTACACTCCAGGGATTGCTCCTAAAGCCAAAATCATAGAATTGTAGAGGTTTTTTGCCCACAACCCTGAGATTAAGAGTCTCATGCTCCTATACCTGCAGGTGTAGGCTGGTATACACATAATAAAATAATAATGATGCTCTGCTGACTGAGCTCTACTAGGAGCAATTGTGTATAGTCAAAACACATTGGGTGCAATTGCCAAAGTCTTCCCCCCTAGACTTCTGCCTCCTTTAAAAAATAAAATAAAATAAAAGTTTTCCAAGCACATAAAGCTGAATTCACACATTAAACACCCATAAGTTGTGTGCTTACTGTATTGCCCTAGGGCCTTTGAAACAAGAAATGTACTGTTTCTAGTGATAGCACACACACACACACAAGTGGAAAAAAACATTGATGAGAGTAGGAGACTCACTGGAAAAAAGAAACTTCAAAGGTAAGAATACTTCTAGAACCTTCTTTTTCACGCAGATAACCCGAAGAAAGCTGAGCCTGCTCCTCTCCCTCTATATCACTCCATGCTTTTTAAACCAACTTCATATCATATTGGCAGCCGAACACTCACTTGTGTCTCTGGAGATATCCATGGAACAGCTACCCTATCAGCAATGAATATTATAACAGCCATAAATAATATCTTCTGAACACCCCTTCTGTAAGAGAGCCACTCTTACATTTGTGTTTGGGAGCTGGACTACTTGGACAAGAGTTTGGAAGATAATGACTGCATTGCCTATTTGAGAATTCATTTGCTACGCTGTCAAAATGAACACAAAGAAGCTCCCATATGATGCTTTTCAGCTGATGGTATATAACCTCTCAACTCCTGTGAATACTTCCAAACTCTAACAAACACTTTTGGAAAGAATGTGGACAAATGGGTACCTACTTACACCTTTGGTGGGAATGCCCTCCTTCAATACAATGATTTTGGAATGTCTGCCAGAACAGTTGCTCTCCAGGCCATGTGGGTCCTCCAAAGCGATGCTAATGAATTGTTTTGAACACAGTCATTCTGGCTGTTTGGATAAAGACTTCCATAAACAACTACATGGCAACAAAATGATGACTAGTGAGGAAGTGGAACCATGTCAGCAATAGGGTCGCCATCCATCCAGATTTTCCCGGACATATCCAGAATACTGCAGTCAGCAGCAGTGTCCATGCAGAAATCGGGAAGAAAAAATCTGGGGAAATCCAGACTTATGGCAGCGTATGCTGTTTTTGCCTGTTTCCCCACAAAAATAGCTTGAAAGCCCTAGTCAGCAACCTTCCCAGAAAAGTATATTGATAAGATATGGAAAATACTGGCTACATGCTAAATTATCCATCTATTACTTCAGGTAGCAAGGAATCTCACTCAAAAGAAAAGTGCTATGACCCCATGTGGTGGAGTCTCCTTCTTTGGAGGTCTTTAAGCAGAGGCTTGACAACCATATGTCAGGAGTGCTCTGATGGTGTTTCCTGCTTGGCAGGGGGTTGGACTCGATGGCCCTTGTGGTCTCTTCCAACTCTATGATTCTAGGATTCTAGGAAATGAGCTAATGCCTTTTAGCTGCTGAGAAAATGATTTTGAAAAGCTTTGAGAAGCTTTGAGCCTGCTTCTACTAGGCCGTGAGCACATTCACTATAAATGCTAATGTGTATATTTAATTTGATGCATTCCTTAGAATTTAGCATTCCACATCTTACTAGAATTCTCAACAAAATCCCAGGAATTGTGCAAATTCCTTACTATTCAGTTTCTATTTCTTCGCTCCATTTTGTTTACTGAAATCCCTCTTGATGTGCTGAAATGATGTGCTGATTTTTTTTTTTGTGAGTTCAGTAAACCTAAATAAAATACGGTTTAAATTATTTTTCTTGGAATATAATCAAATTTTACAGATAGCATTTGATTTGCCTTTTGTATATTTCCACACACATGTCAATAAAATCATGTTTTAAAATTCTTCTAACTTTTCTAACTTGCCTTCATTTGTGTTACTATGATGAGGTGGTACCAAGATCTAAAGGAGTTGTGCTAAGATAGCATCACATTTTCTGATGACAAAATTTCCCTGGGTGGGACCTGTCTGACATTTTCTTTCATACCACTTCAAAGGAAAGTATGGGCATCATGGGATATTAAGAGGGGAGAAGTTCATCCACATGACTTGACATGTACTTCAAGTGTTGGGCAGACCAAGAGGAAAGGATTTAGAGTTACTTTGGAATTCCCCACTTCCAGGGCTGACGTTGATTAATTGATATGCATCTTAAGTTATGCAACATCTACCCTCTTCCTAGAAAGGGCTCTCTTTTCTCTTCATGCCATCCATTTATTATTGTAGACTGGGGAACTGTGAAGTTTCCACCACAGCAGACAAAGAACCTTCAACTCACTCTTGTTTTTATTGTTGTTTCCCAGACCGCTGGTAGTCCATGGACTGCAGCTTATGAATCACTGCTGGAAACAGATAAAGCTGCTTTATACCATTTCAGGCTCTGTCCTTCTAACAAAAGACTGTCAATGTCTGGAGCAGGGAACCTCAGGCCTTGTGAGGGGGCAAGTTACTGGCCCTCCAGGACCAATTCTCAAGGCTCTCCCTGGGCCATACGCCTCTGCTTCACATCCCAAGTGTCTTTGCCTGGCTGAAATGTGTGGTTGAACTCAGAAAAATTGAATGAAGGATTCAGAGGGCTCTGTGTGTGTGTGTGTGTGTGTGTGTTTGTAGAACCTAGCCTGCTGTAAAATCATAAAATCTCCATTCATTGCTCCACCCACTTTTGCCTTCGGCCTCATCCACTAATGGCATGTGATGTTTAGGGAAGCTTTTAATGTTTAATAGGTTATTGTATTTTAGTGTTCTGTTGGAAGCCGCCCAGAGTGGCTGGGGAAACCCAGCCAGATGGGCGGGGTATAAATAATAAATTATTATTATTATGTGGCCCTTGGAAAGTTGCCCAAAAGGAAATGTGGCCCTCAGGCTGAAAAGGGTTCCCCACTTCTATATTCACCTGTTCCAGACCTTCAGGGTCACCTGATACCAAATAAATCTAGGAGATGCCAGGGATAGAACCTGCAACTCGCATGTGCTTTGCCACTAAGCTAGACTGCAAAGCAGCTGGAGAGTAGGGCATATGTCAGACCAGATTCTTGAATGTTTTTTTCTCCTGGGTAATACCCTAATCTTCTGTCTCTGCTAGGCTGGGATGGAAGGGGATGAGTGCTGAACAGAAGGACCCAGCTCTCATGGTTCAGCATACGAAGGTACCGTAAATCAGAGGGAGAGGGGAGTCATCTCTGGGTAGTTCCTTTATCACTTGGAATGTGGATAGTTGAAAGCTTGCCTTTTGGAAGTCAGTGCTGAAGTATCTGATGGTGCTTGTTACATGGGTCACCAGGCAGAGAGAGGGCCTTCTCGGTAGTGGCGCTGGCCCTGGGGAATGCCCTCCCATCAGAGATCAAGGAAATAAACAACTACAGTGGTACCTTGGGTTACAGATGCTTCAGGTTACAGACTCCGCTAACCCAGAAATAGTACCTCAGGTTAAGAACTTTGCTTCAGGATGAGAACAGAAATCGCATGGTGGCAGCGCGGCAGCAGCGGGAGGCCCCGTTAGCTAAAGTGGTGTCTCAGGTTAAGAACAGTTTCAGGTTGAGAACAGACCTCCGGAACGAATTAAGTTTTTAACCCAAGGTACCACTGTATCTGACTTTTAGAAGACATCTGAAGGCAGCCCTGTTTAGGGAAGTTTTTTGTGTTTGATGTTTTATCGTGTTTTTAATATTCTGTTGGGAGCCGCCCAGAGTGGCTGGGATCGAAATAATAAATTATTATTAAGAGTGTCCACACTTCTACTAGACCCACTTGAACTTTGCGCTGAGGGTGTCAGCTGCCTTCTTGGGCTTTGCCTCTTCTTGACTGCTTGTATTCTGACCTCACAGGAACCAATCAAAGAATCGCTCCTGTTCTACTCTGATGGCAAGATGAATGACCTGGCTACGAAAAATTTTCTGAGTAAGTGGTTTTTCCTTGTGCTAGGTAATGGGGGAGGTGGCAGTGGCTGTGTTTCCAGAGCTCTGGGATAGGTCTCATTTATGCGGTTCTGGCACCAGGGGAATGGCCTGAGAGCATTTCTGCTTCTCCCCTAATGAGGGAAACCATTATCCAGACATTTGACTTTCCCCTTGGTTTGTCAATATTGGCAGAAACGGAGGCTACAGTTTTCTTAATTTCACTATTCCCAGTGCCTTTGTTTTCCTTTTCCAGTTCTGAAGTAGGAGCAGAGATTAATGCTAGCTCCTGTTTTGCAGCTCTGATGAGATTCATGGGAGACCAGCCAGGCCTCAAGAGCAAAGATGAGGTTGATTATGTCTATGAAATCCTCCAGGTTTGTGGCTCTTTTTATGATGGGCTTGCGTGGGTGATGGCGACCAGAATGGGCTAATGTTTGGGGAAGGGAAGATCACAATGTCTCCTAAGTGCTTGACTCCTATAAGGATGGGAAGTAAATAATCTATCGATAATGAGATTTTTATCCTGCCTTTCTGCTTCAAACAGGGAGACCCCTACATCATTAATTAAAAAACAACAACAACCCCTCAGAGATAAAGCAATTTAAAATACACAATATGGGAAGCCGAAACAGAACAGCATCAGGGAGCAAAGTAATAAGTAAATAAAATAAGCTAATCAGGAACGTGCCATTGCATTCAAGTCCTGCTTGTGGGCTTCACATAGGCATTTGGTTGAGCACTGAGAGAACAGGATGCTGGAATGGATGGGCCATTGGCCTGATCCAGCAAGCGATTTTTAATTCTTATGTCTGGCCAAATACCTGCTGATGAAAGGGAAGGAAAAGCTGGAAGATACCAAATGCAGGTGAGTGTTGGAGGGACCTTTTAGATCAGGGGTCAGCAAACTTTTTCAGCCGTGGGCCGGTCCACTGTCCCTCAGATCTTGAGGGGGGCCAGACTAGATTTTGAAAAAAATAATGAACAAATTCCTATGCCCCACAAATAACCCAGAGCTGCATTTTAAATAAAAGGACACATTCTACTCATGTAAAAGCACACTGATTCCCAGACCATCCACGGGCCAGATTTAGAAGGCAATTGGGCTGGATTCAGCCCCCAGGCCTTAGTTTGCCTACCCATGTTTTAGATGCAACGTGCTTATTGAGCCAAATTATTTTCAAATATTCTGGTTTAGGAGTTGCTATCTTAAGTACAGTGGTGCCCCGCAAGACGAACGCCTCGCAAGACGGAAAACCCGCTAGACGAAAGGGTTTTCCGTTTTGGAGGCGCTTCGCTAAACGAATTTCTCTATGGGGTTGCTTCGCAAGACGAAAAAATCTTGCGAGTTCCCGCGGGTTTTTTTCCGCTTTTTCCCCCCTTTCCTAAGCCGCTAAGCCGCTTATCAGCTGTTCCGCTGATAAGCCGCCTCTCAGCTGATCGCTAAAAGCCGCTAGACCGCTAATAGCACTAATCCGCTAAGCCGTCAATGGGCTTGCTTCGCAAGAGGAAAAAACCGCTAGACGAAGAGAATCACGGAACGGATTAATTTCGTCTTGCGAGGCACCACTGTACAACCCAATCAAATCTTTAGACTCTAAACCGCTGCAAAATTATTCTTGTTATCGTCATCTTAGACCAGTCTTCCTACTCTATGTAAGTTACGGATGTTCCGAAATGTATCTGCTTTTCCTCTTATGCTTCTCTGCCTTGTACAGCTGTGCAAAGAGAAGGAGAATCTGTGTGACGAGGTTTACTGCCAGGTCATCAAGCAGATCACGCGGAACCCCAGTCAGTAAGTACCTCTGCATGTGTGTCTGTGGGCGGTGGGAGCTCTGAAATTGAAGGAATAGGGGAACATGGGTGGGGATAATTGGGATGTCAGTGTGAAGTGTTAAGTAAGGGAGCCTCTTGTTAGAATAGAGGAGATGTAGGTGTTAATTTGAGTGAAAATTTCATCATTAGAAAATCAAGATCTTTTGGTGGGTGGGTGGGAGTGAACCCTAATGATGCATTTTTTTACATTGATTTAACTGGCTGTTGGCTCCAATCTGTTTAATTTTTTGCCAAATTGGAATGGTGGAAGAAAAGCAGAGATCTGAGTAATGGATTACTGATGAGCCGCAGTGCTGAGGCTCTGGGCATGAACTG
The DNA here is from genome assembly GCF_964252035.2 of Podarcis erhardii. Lineage (NCBI taxonomy): Eukaryota > Metazoa > Chordata > Lepidosauria > Squamata > Lacertidae > Podarcis > Podarcis erhardii. The sequence goes on from NC_138498.1 coordinate 35,801,648, forward strand.
GGTGTTGGATTTTAAAGGAGTTGTTTATGTATATTGGAATCCTCACCATGCCTTTCTTCAAAGAACCTCAATTTGGGGTCCTTGGGCGTCCCCCACCCCACTTTATCCCTACAACAGCCATGTGTAGTTAGTCAGTATGAGATATAGGGACTGGCCCAGGGTCTAAGCACTATAGCGTAGCTACTACAGCACACTAGCTTCAAAAAGTAACAATAATGAAAATGTTCTAAACCAGAAGTGCAGGGAGTCCTTTCCAAATATTGTCTGGTTTCTATACCTGTAGCAATACACTTGCAGAACTCCAGCTCTCATCAGCGTAAGTCAGGCATGTCCAAAGTCTGTTTCGGGGGCCTAATATCGCCTGCCGGTTGGTTTAATCCGGCCCCTGCAGCAGTTTATTTCCTGGGGTAAAATCCTAAAAAAAACTCAACAACTCTTTGGTTGGCCCTCACAGCCCTTCACTTCATCAAATGTGGCCCTCTTTGAAAAAAGTTTGGACATCACTGGCCTAAGTCAACATGACCAGCAACATATGAAGAGCCCCCTTTTCATGGAAAAGTGTTGGTTTTCTCTGTAACCCTCTTTGGGCTTTTATTGAAAACAAGATCACAAATACTGAGGATTCTACAAATTCAGCACTAGCCTTCCAGGTTCCCAGACATTGCGGCCGCCCATTCAGCTGCACTACAGAAATGTCAGTGTTACGTAGCTCTCATTTATGGCCTGTTATAAAACAGGACTGATCCCATTCATGTGAAGGGAGGAGTCAATGAGAGAGCAGTGTAGCCTCAGATATCAAGTTGGGACTATGGTATATCCTCCCGTCCCTCTCCTGTCTTCCTCGCTGTCAATCATGGACTGTATTTTCATCTTCTGAGGACTGTAGCTGTGGGCTTGAATAAAGGGAATTGTAATGTTGAAGTCACGGCTTAAACATATTTATTTATTACACTGCAAACTGCCCATCTGTAGACCTCAGGGTGGTTCACAAGTAAAAATAATAATAATAATATAATAATAATTTATTATTTGTACCCCGCCCATCTGGCTGGGTTTCCCCAGCCACTCTGGGCGGCTTCCATAAAAACCAGAAATACACTAAAATATCACAGATTAAAAACTTCCCTGAACGTCAGGTAGTTATTTATCGCTTTGACATCTGATGGGAGGGCGTTCCACAAGGCGGGTGCCACTACCGAGAAGGCCCTCTGCCTGGTACCCTGTAGCTTTGCTACTCGTAATGAGGGAACCACCAGAAGGCCCTCGGCGCTGGACCTCAAAAAACACAACATACACACACAAAAAACACAACATACACACTCAAAACAAAACAATAACCTCCCCATGTGTTGATACAGTGGCTTTTGTGCCTTCCATCTGCCTGCCTCACTGCTGTGAGGCTGTAATTGCCCCTTAGGATCTTTGTATTGAATCATAGCCTTTGAAAGTCAAGGACCTTAAAGTGAACTCTGTGCTGTAAACACCTGTAAACACCTGTAAACACCTGCGACTTCTTTGGAGCAGCTGCAAGGCTCATTTACTTCAGGCTCTTTGCTCTTCTTCAGGGAAGATGCATTTCTTATGAACTGAGCAGGTACATGGAGTACCTTAAAGGTAAAGGGACCCCTGACCATTAGGTCCAGTCGTGACCGACTCTGGGGTTGCGGCACTCATTTTGCTTTATTGGCCGAGGGAGCCGGCGTGCAGCTTCCGGGTCATGTGGCCAGCATGACTAAGCCGCTTCTGGCGAACCAGAGCAGTGCACGGAAATGCTGTTTACCTTCCCGCCAGAGCGGTACCTATTTATCTACTTGCACTTTGACGTGCTTTCGAACTGCGTGGTTGGCAGGAGCAGGGACCGAGCAACGGGAGCTCACCCTGTCACAGGGATTCGAACCGCTGACCTTCTGATCGGCAAGTTCTAGTCTCTGTGGTTTAACCCACAGTGCCACCCACATCCCTGGAGTACTTTAGACACACATAATCCCCCCCTCACTCCTTGGAGCTTCTCATTTCCCCATCTTTCCCTTCCAACTTTTCTCTTTTCTCTCCCCCTCAGTCTTCCTTTCTTCCTGGATCCCTTTCAGCCAACCAGAAGTTGTCTTTTGTCTAATCCTGCTCTGTGCTCTGCCCAAGGGAACTATCCTCCATGTTTTTCTCTGTCCTGCAGAGAGAGCTGTCTCCGTGGCTGGAGGCTCCTGGGCCTCTTGACTGGATACTTCCTCCCTTCCAGCATTTTGATGCCATATGCCACCAAGTATTTGCAGCAGGCCAGCTCTGACCCCAGTTCCAGCACAGGTATCGTCTGCCTCCCACCTTTTTGGCCATATTTGCTGGCTTCATTCAGCACCAAGGGTGGTGGTCCTGGGAGGGATTTTGCTGACTTGAACTGAGGTCACACCACATCACCTGCAGGATTCCATAATTCCATACACATGGCTGTTGTTTACACAATGTCTCCTCAAGTTATGATAGCCAGGAACTCCAAACTCTGCTTCAGTAAATTATATGAGCAGTAGGCCCTAGCCTTTGAGGCTCAGCTGGTAGGGATATGAACACAAGAATAGTCTGTTGGATCAGGACAATGGACTGTCTAGTGCTCATAGTGGCCAACCAGATGCCTGTGGAAACCAGGGAGCAAAATATGAGCACAAGAACTCTCTCCCCTCCCGTGGTATCCAGCAACTGGTATTCGGAAGTATTATTAAATCCAACTGGAGGCATAGCATAGCCGCCATGATAGCCCTCTCCTCCATGAATGTGTCTAATCCTCTTTGAAAGCCATCATCTTCAGGGTACTACCTTCCCAATTGAAAATTGAGCAGGTAAGGGCTAGAGTAGGAGGCCGTAACAACCCTAATGGACTTGGAGCTGACCATCTCAAGAGGTATGGAAAGAATCCACTGGCCTTCTTTGGTCTGTGATAAGTTAATGAGGTTGGCTGTGGAAGAAGTAACTCAAAGCTTCATTGAATTTAGCTGAGGGGTTTGGTGGGATCTTCCCAGTGCTGGGCACGGTATCACTGACTGCCTCACTCCCGTGTGGTTCTTTGGACTTCCCTTCATTGTCACAAGGCAAGAGATATCCCGAAGGGTTGTTGGGGCTCCAGTTTTCACACCAAATCAGGGGCTAAATTCAGAATCCCAACTGAGCAGAGTTCTCTAGCTTGTAGTACTCATAAAACAACACTCGTAAGACTCATGAGGTGACAAGCTCAGCCCTTTGCCCTTTCTCAATCACAGAAATAGCCAGGATTTGCCAGAGCAACCTGAGGAAAATGGTCATGTACGGAGGCCGTCGACACTTGCCGTTCCGTGTAGAGACTGAAGCGCTTCTGGTAACTGAGTGAAATATGGTTGCAAGAGGTCGGGTGTTGAAGAGGGTATTCTACCATTTGGGTTGCTAAGGCAAGTCCCTGAGACAGCAGATATTTGGGGCTAGGAGGTATGTGCCAGTACAGGAATTGTGGAGTGGACTTTCCTTGATGCAGGGCTGTGCCTGGACATTCTGCTGCCTGGGGCAATGGACAAAATAGTACATACAGGCACACATTACACTTAAGAGGCAAACAGTTGAATCTTATTTCCATATTGGCAATGGAACAACATCTCCCACTACACATGAGGGAAGGACAGTTTAAGGACGGGCTGTGTGGCACTTTCAGCATGGTGCCGCTTGCTGTGTGAGGCAGTTGCCTCACTATGGTTAATGGGAGCGCCGGCCCTTGCTTTATGTGCTGCATGAACGGGAACTCTGTGGATATATATGGGAAGGAGACAATATTCAGCAAGTGAGAAGAGGAGTTGAGATTGTATACTGGTTGAGATTGTTTGTGAGGGGTTACTAGCGTCTGACTGGGAGGTTGTGAGCCTACATGTGTGTTTATAAAGGGGAACTGAGTTTCCTTTGTGGATAAGATTTGTGAGGAGAGGTGTTAGCGATAGCAATGGATGTTCTGGGGAACAGACAGAATTTCTTGGGATGATGGATGTGGTTGAAACAGGATTTGAGAGAGATAAGAGCTGCCAATAGGAAATGCAAAAGGAATCTTCCCCATCCAGCTATGCTGCTCTCCCAGAAATCACAATGCGTTTGATCCATGCTGAAAACCCAGAGCATGCTTAAGTAATGCAAATAGCTTCATTCATTCAAGCTATGTTCTTAAAGATACGAAAACCCCAAAGATCACAATCAGGTCAGGTTTTTAAGCCCTATTCATTTCACTGTGAGAGTCAAGCAGATGCTGGAATCTGTAATGGAAAGCCCCAGTAGGGCTTCATAGTGATTAAATTTGCCTGGATCCTGCTCTCGGGGAAGGGGACAAAGATGTCTGTACTGGATTCTGTCAAACCCTGAATCCTTTTCCCATTGGTAGAAGGGACGTGGCTCACGTCATATATCGGTCAACCTACCTGGAGGTATGAAATACAACACGAAAATCAAGACATTCACGGTGAGTCCCTCTTTGGCGTGTTCATCAGAGTGTTATGGGGTGGGGGCTTGTGGGGACAGTGCTGGCCATGTCCATTTTTGGGTGGATGAGACTGACTTTTGAAATATTTATGTCTTTTGATTTCATCTCCCCTTACCGAGATGACTCAGAGTAGGTGACCCCATTTTTTAAAATGCTATTTAGACACAGAGATCAAGAGAGCCAATTCTGCACCTTCTGCCATTGAAACAGCCTCTTTCTATTGCAGGGGCCTGTGGTCAGTCTCATCACCCATCTGAGCCAGGGCTGTTACGCTTGTGCTATTAATTTCTCTTATTTCCAGGGGTGGGGTGGGGGCATAGTTCAGTGTTAGAGCAGTTGCATTACGCACAGAAAGTCCCAGTCTCCAGATTCATTCCCTGTCACCTCCAGTTAAAAAAGATTAAGGTAAAGGTAAAGGGACCCCTGACCATTAGGTCCAGTCGTGACCGACTCTGGGGTTGCGGCGCTCATCTCGCTCTATAGGCCAAGGGAGCCGGCGTACAGCTTCTGGGTCATGTGGCCAGCATGACTAAGCCGCTTCTGGCGAACCAGAGCAGTGCACAGAAATGCCGTTTACCTTCCCACCGGAGCGGTACCTATTTATCTACTTGCACTTTGACGTGCTTTCAAACTGCTAGGTTGGCAGGAGCAGGGACCGAGCAATGGGAGCTCACCCCGTTGCGGGGATTCGAACTGCCGACCTTCTGATTGGCAAGTCCTAGGCTGTGGTTTAACCCACAGCACCACCCGCGCCCCTTTAAAAAAAGATTAGGTAGCTGGAAATGTGGATGACCTCTGCCTGGAGAGCCACTGCCAGTCATGGAAGATACATCCTGGGCTAGTTGGAGAAGTAGTCTGTCTTGCTCAAAGGCAGCTTCCTGTCTTCTTCGTCTCATGAACTCAGTGACTTCCAAGGGAATCATAAGGGCTTGTGTCTGTACACTGTGATTTAGCCATTTCCCTTTCCAGGGAAATGGGGGTTGGACGCAAGCCCGCCCTGTGCGCAGGGGTGTGGCTAGCCCCTGCATCATAGGGAGTCCCCTCCGTGTCACGCCCCCAGACCAACCAATCCGGGTGGCCTGGGGGCGGGTGGCGTGCTTTAGGAGTTGGTTGCAGGTGTGAGGGTATTGGCTGTGAGCCGTTTGGCTTGGGTGGTAGTTAGGCATTGGAGTATTAGATTGGAGGGGAGGGGAGGTAGAGGCCATCACCTACCCCTCCTATTTCGAGGGTATTTCATTAAAGGAATCTGGGGGGCGTGATCCTGTCCGAAGCCCAGGCGGGGGCTAGGGCTATGGCTATGGCACGACCCCTATTGGTAACCCTGGAGGGGCTCGAGTTGGTTTGCATCGATGGAGCTCTCCCTACCAGTGGTTAACCCTTCTGAGACTTCCTGCAGGTGAGCAGGAGTCGGGTATAGTCGGTTCGGTTCCAATGCCTAAGCCAATACCACTCACATTCTGTAACCAATAAAATTGTGGCTTTTTTAGCCCATTAACCTAAAATACTGCTGTCAAGTGTCTTTATTCCAACGAAGGGGAGGGTTTGGGGCCTTGCCACACAACCCCCATTCTTTCCAGCAGTTCCCCATGTCCTCCCAGAGGCTGCTTGCAAAGTATCTCTGAATTTGGAGGGAGGGTGCTGCCAGAGGTGTAAGAGTGTACTCTTGAGAAGCCCTGCTGTATGCATAGAGCTCACCATGCATCAGTTTGCCACTGGGGCCTATGATGAGTAGACTGAGCATCTCCCTCCTCTCCCACTGATGTGAATCCAAGAGGAGCCATATCATCTTTCGGAAGGTGGCCAGATTTGCAGCTCACCTGTCCCTTCCCAAGCTTACTGTTTTCTATTTGTGGCTGAACGCATCACAATGGAATTAAAACTACAGTGGTACCTCGGGTTACATACGCTTCAGGTTACAGACTCCGCTAACCCAGAAATATTACCTCGGGTTAAGAACTTTGCTTCAGATGAGAACAGAAATTGTGCAGCAGCAGGAGGAGGCCCCATTAGCTAAAGTGGTGCTTCAGGTTAAGAACCCTTTCAGGTTAAGAACGGACCTCCAGAATGAATTAAGTACTTAACCCGAGGTAACACTATGCCGTACTGTAAAATCTCACTAGCCCTCCTCCCTCCCACCACTAAATGAGGGGGGCTGGAACTTATGCCAGCACATGTCTTTCCTTTGTGTTTAGAAGCCCTTCCTGGTGCTTCCAAATGGCTAGGATGCTACTTTTAGACAGCCAATAGCAGGGTAAGGGCTAAAAGTATTCCTTTCCCATTTTGGTTGTAGGTTGCTGCAGACATCATGAAACAAATCGCTGAGCAGATGGGGGTCACTGAGCCAGAAGAGATTCAGGAATTTGCCATCCTGGCCAACAAAGATAATGGTAAACGGCCCCCATAGCAGTGGCGAATGGTCAGCTGCAGGATACTTCCTTATATGATGAAATGTGCTAAAGATGACTGCCCAACAGCAGGAGCAGGGTAGATGAGTAAATGGCAACCGAATCAAGACAAGATGGGGGTATTTCCGTGGGGAGTTTGTTGACTAGCATGACGTGGGTGGACTCACACCCCTCCTAAGACCAGCAAGTGCCCACCAGCCCAGGAAGGCCAGTATGCAGAGAGAGAAGCAGTGTGAATCACTTCTCAGGCTGCATACCTGGCCCAAGGTATGGGGTGGCCTACTGAGGCTGAATTGATGGAGGGCTTCCAAAATCCTTCATATGATGGCACCACTAAATGAGAGTGAATTTAGATCTTTTATTTTCATCTTAAAAAACACCACCACCAAAACCTTCAAGGTTCTAATGGGGACAGATGGAGACATAGGTGTAGATTGTGTGAATGAGATGTAGTAGCCGTTGCTGACCAGTCCGTTTCACATGAAATCGCCTTGTGCAGGAATGTGCAACACGGTGCCGTTAGGGCTGAATCCTGGGGAATAAGGTGCCTTTGATTTGATGGGGGAGAGGATGACTTGAAACGCCACATCCTGCTCTTTTTGCTTTACTTAGAAGTGGAGGTGATGTTGAGGTGAGCAGGATTGTGTCTCTTGTTTTGCCATGCAGGTAAGTTTGTACGTCCCTTGCGCCAGACTGAGTACATCCATGATTATTTGCTTGAGGGAAGTTCGGTAGAGCTGGAGTTCTGCAGGATCACCTGGAGGACGCCCTTGCACTTTGAGAATGACATGTATATTAACCTTCACTTCAACCAGGTAAGCTTAAGGAGAGGCTCCTTTCTTCCTTCTGCGCATTTTAAATTACAGTTGTAAATCTTTTAGTGGTAATGTTATCTCTTTTTTTGTAAACCGCTTTGAGTTTTTTCTGCAATCTGTAAAATTTATGTAAAATTCTGTAAATTTTATAAATAAAAACATAGTTACAGGATTTCAATGGCAAACAAAGCCGCATGTCTGCCCAAAATTTTTTGAAGGCACAAGCACTGCTGAAATCAGAACTGCAGATGACCGTTCCAATGCCATTATGAGCAGAAATCACAATGAATGCACAATAAAAAGGATGTCTGAAGGAACCCTTTGCAAAAGGCTGGGGATTCCGCTGAAGATGCCGCACACATTGCCTGTGAGCGTATGGTGACATCTTGTTCCCATTAGGCTAAATTTGCTGTGACCTAGCTTGATGTTTGGGACACTTTCAGGGCATCAGCTGCCAGAATTTGCTGAATATCTAGAGTTACATAACCATTAATAGGACTGTGTTGTTCAACCAGCAAAATGTTTCCCTGCTGGTTCCTGCTCAAGGGATTGTAGGCAAAGAGTGAAGTACAATGCAATGCTCTCTTTGTTAGGAGCATCCTACTCTCGTGTAGGAACCTGGTAGAGACACATGCCCAACTGGCATGTTCTCTCCCTCCTGGTCAGTCGTTTGGGAGCTTCAAAAGCTTTCTTCTGCCTGAACATCACAGTGACTGATACCAAAAGGCACTAGCACGCTTAGGGATCCGCAGAGTATTCACAGTTTGCGTAACAGACCTCAGTAGCACAGCATTTTGGCTAATCTAAGTTTATTTACATATAATACACTCAGAGCATTCTGACTTGGCTCCATCCTCTTTCTCATCAGACAGCAGAGAGAGAGAACAAAGGACAATAGTCCCACTTTACAGAACACAGTAACACAAACATCCTGTCTCCATCACTTCCCACACTGTGGAATGAAAACATACACCGTCATGTGATAGACAACAATCCCGTGACTGCAGACACGGGGAATGAATCTCCAACACTCTTGTGGGTTGTTCCTAGGTGCTGCAGAATTATATGAAAGGGAAGCTGCTGCTGCCACTCACCAGGGAGCTAGAGAAGCTGGTGTGTGCCTTGTCTCTGCTCCAGCACTGGGCCAAGGGAGCTGGATCAGTCCCTTCCATGTAAGTCTCCTGTTCGTAGCCTTGGGTGGTTTGTGTAGGCCAGAACCTGATGCTTGGCAGAGACATTTCCCTACGTGTGTCAAGAAGACTCATCTCTCAGGGAGGGTGAAGATGTATTCACAAAGTCCAACCATCCTTTAATATAGGCAAGATGAGGGCCCTGGCCAGATCCTCATTATTCACATACCCCCCTCAGCAGTTCTTCTTGTCTTCCTCAGAGCATGTGCGTACTGTCACGCTCCTAGTCCACACGCTCAGAAGAGCTACTTGACTCCTCCCTGCCATTTTGGGGATTTAGCCAATCTTGTTTAGAGACAGAGCAGGTAAATAGAAAACAATAAATACTTGTTTTCTAATGGTAACTGTTCCAAGCAAAGAAAGTGGCAACAGGGCCAGTCCGCCCATTAACCTCAGTGAGGTAGTTGCCTCAGGCAGCTGGCTGGGGACAGCTAGAATCCAGATGCCTGAGGAATGTGCCGTTTGCCACCTCCTGTGCTTGTAGCTTGTGGGCATTGCCTGGGAAGAGGGGTTCAACAATTGCCACCTGCTCCTCTCTAGCCTCCTTTCCCCCCACCCTTCCACTTGCCTCAGGCGGCGGAGGCAGGAAGGACAGTGGTGGCGGAGGGACACCATTCTCCGTTTTGCCTTAAGTGGCAAAATGTCTTGGGCCAGCCCTGGTGATAAGGGGACTAGGTTCTGTCACTCACTATAGGTTGTGGATGATTCTGTACTCTTACCCACTTTTGCATGCTAAATTTCAGCCCCATTATGGTTTACTTCAGGGGTGGTGAACAAGTGGCCTTCCACTTGAAGCTCCAGATCCCATCGGTCCCAGTCAGTATGGCCAGAGCTGAGGGGTGATAGGAATTTTAGACTAGCAATATCTGGATGGCTGCAGGTTCACCACTCTTGCTTTACATGATCCATGTACCCTGGGGGTGAGAGAAATGATGCAAGAGGTCCTGCTTACTAGTTTATTTCCTCTCACATTCTCTAATTAATCTACTGAAGGTTAAATGAATTGGAGGCTGAAGTAAGGACCAAACTTGGAGGCACCATTCACACAATCTGAGTACAGAGGTACATTGGTTCTCGAACTTAATCTGTTCCAGAAGTCAGTTTGACTCCCAAAACAGTTTGAAAGCCAAGGCACGGCTTCCAATTGGCTGCAGGAACTTCCTGCACTCAAGCGGAAGCCGTGTTGGACGTTCAGCTTCCAGAAAACGTTTGAAAACTGGAACACTTCTGGGTTTTTGCTGTTCGGGAGCAGATTTCTTCAACAACTAAGCCATTCGAGAACCAAGGTAAGCACATTTCTTACTTGGGCCCTGTGGCAGCAGAGTTCTTTCTACTAAACCCAGCCTGAGGGAAAGAGTAGTAGTATTCTTGAATTGTTGTTCAAATATTTCTTTCTATGGAGCACAGCTATGCGTCCTAACCATACCTTTATTTTCTGATCACCTAAATAGAGAGGAACTAGTAAGTTACATCCCTGATGACGTTGCACGCCTCATCAACCCAGTCATTGTTCAAAATTCTGTCACCTATCAGCTGAAAACCACGAAACAACTTGAGCGACAGGAAGCAAAAATCAGTTTCATTGGTAAGTTCAAGTGGGCAATACGGTTGGAGCTGGTATGATCTTATTCTGTAATCCCAAACTTTCTGCCGGTTTCCTGTTGCCACATGGTACTCCCCCCAAACATCAAGGCATGGAATCCAGGAGCATACTGACATGTTTGTTTTGCATTCTCCAAAGAACTCAAGGCAATTTACATGGGGTTATCTTATTTCATTCTTCAACCTAATTGTTATGAAGTACGTTACCCAGTGCTTGACTTTCAGTGAGATCTTCCCCGAGTCTGGCTTTTTTCTTTTATGTACATGTAGATTACTTGAGGGAAAATGCACACATATTGCAAAACGTGCTTTCTCTTAAGGGCAAGCATCTATAAATTATAGCGGTAAAATGGATTGAGGCGTTTATTTATAGTATAAATATAGTATATTTATAGTATAGTATTATTTAGTGCCTGTGTCTTTTGCTTTTCCTTTGGTACAGCAAGATCACCTCTAGGTTCCTATAGGAGGATGGTCACAGCTTGTTCTTAGTTCTCCTTTATTACTGTTCAAGTAATTCTAAGGATATTTTTGTAAATCTGTGGATTATCACTCTTCTGGTCCCATCAATAGCCTTTTTTGAAACACACAATAATTCTGATCAGGACACTGGTCTGTAGGGTAGGCAAAATGTGAATGCAAAATGTTCACATTTTTATGTAGTGGGACTCTTGGTGTCAGCAAAACCCAACACGAAAAGCGTCTCTTATCTACAAAGAATGCCCAATCCTTCAAAACCATGATCACCATCTGCAGGATCCTTCCAGCTGAATGTAGAAATGTGGTCCCCGCTGTCGACACTTTGCAAACAGCCTTTTTTGCTGCCTCAGCTGCACTATAACTTCCAAATACTGAAAATAGGTGGCATCCAATGCATTCATCCCATTAGATTTACCCTTGCGCAATGGTATTTTCGTCCCGTACCTTCCCCAGAAGAGATGGGGTGGGGTGGGAGCTAAATCCTATGCTAACAGAACAAGGGACTTGTGTTCTATATTGGATATAAGCCACTGTGTGTGACTGTAGAACTGTACGGCACCACAGTTCAAGGAGGACACTGACAAACTGGAACGTGTCCAGAGGAGGGCAACCAAAATGGCCAAATGCCTGGAAACGATGCCTTATGAGGAACGGCTAAGGGAGCTGGGCATGTTTAGCCTGGAGAAGAGGAGGTTAAGGGGTGATATGACAGCCATGTTCAAATATATAAAAGGATGTCACATAGAGGAGGGAGAAAGGTTGTTTTCTGCTGCTCCAGAGAAGCGGACACGGAGCAATGGTTCCAAACTACAAGAAAGAAGATTCCACCTAAACATTAGGAAGAACTTCCTGACAGTAAGAGCTGTTCGACAGTGGAATTTGCTGCCCAGGAGTGTGGTGGAGTCTCCTTCTTTGGAGGTCTTTAAGCAGAGGCTTGACAACCATAGGTCAGGAGTGCTCTGATGGTGTTTCCTGCTTGGCAGGGGGTTGGACTCGATGGCCCTTGTGGTCTCTTCCAACTCTATGATTCTATGATTCTATCAATAATGTGACAAATCACTGCTTCTGTAGTTTTTGGATATGCCAGGGTAGTTGTGCCCTCTGGCTGTGGCAGCCTTGGGAATACCAGGCACGGCACAGTAGTCTTGCCTTTTAGCCATATTCTTTTCAGGAGATGGGGCAACTCCACTGCTAAATAGTCGGCAGCAGCAATACAGTGGTTTGTTTGGCTTGGCCTGTGGGGTTTGACATCATGACCGCTTCCTTCTCTTGTCCCAGAGCACGTGATCCAGCTGCCGCTTTTTGGCTACAACGTTTACACTGTGGAGAAGATCAGTACACTTGGGATCCCCACGCCTTGCTTTGTAGGAGTGAATGAGGAACAGATCATTGTAGTGAATGCGAAGACCCAGGTATGGCTTTAGTAGAAATCCCTGGAGTATTAGCACCTTACCTTAGAGTAAGTAGCAAGTGCAGGGTGCCTAATCCAGATCAGGACCATGCTGGGGGCTTTAATCCTCACCCCCCACTCCCCATCTGCTATCCTTACCTGGTTCAGGGAGGCATTAATGCATCTGTATTAAGAGGAAAATTCACATTGGTCTCAACAATAAATCACAAGTGTGGTGGACCAACATGGGTTGGGGCCTCAAAATAAGGGAGCATAGCCCTTTGCTTCCTGGGTCCGCACATAAAAAAAGAAAATTCATACAGTTGTATCTAGTTTAACTTTTCTGAAATGTTCATCTGTTTCATAAACTTAACAGTAAGAACCCTTTATGCATCTCATAACGTGGGCTCTGGTCCATGAAAGCTTCTTTAACTTCTTCAGCTTTCAAGATGTCACAATAATCCTCGTTTTTAAACAAATCAGTGAGTTTCCATGTGATTGGGCTGAATATAGTAATCAGCATGTAAATGTCATAGCTACCCACAATGAGCGTTACTCGAGTGTGCTTTGGCAGGCTTCATACAGAATCTGAATTAACCTTATTATTTTAATAGTACTTACAATAATTTCAATAAAGAATAATTGTGGAGAATGGTGGAACAGAGTAATTTCCACAAAATTTCCAAGTTGTTGTTCTTTTTTGTACTATTCCTGCAGCTGCATTATGGAATATCATGAAATGGGTGTATAGAGTGATTTACATTTTGAGAAAAGAATGTCCCTGAAAAGGCAGTTTCAGGGGGAGGGAGATTCTGCTATGAATATTTGCTCAGTTCAGAGGACTGCTGTTGAATTAGGACTCCTAAAAGGCAATTTGAAACATGCATTAAATTCTGCGAAAGCTCGTGTGGACAAAATAACAGGAATTAACTTCTCATATGATTGGCTACTTATGAGAACAGGACGCTGCCATGAGATGAGTCACTGACCTGATCCAGAAGGTGTTCTTAATAGTCATGCGGTGCTTTTGATCCTCCACAGCAATATACGTGTCCTAACTGCAGTTTCCCTCCCTTCACCCAGAACCTTCACCGCCTCATTCCACTGGCGACGATACAGAGGATGCGGACTTTGCGCCCCATGAATGAATCTGGGCTTCCTGGCCTGGAAATTAACTACGGCTCAGCAGCAGATCCCAAAACGATTTGGTTTGAATTGAAGCAGGTAATATCCCTGGTCGTCGCCTCTTAAGTTTAAAAATCCAGATGTAATTTTTAGCTTTGCACATTTTGGGCCGTAACCAAGTTTACAAAAACAGACACAGCACATTTGGGAGATCCGAATCTTACTAGGGTTTAGCAGTATTCTACGGCCTTAAATTAGTCTTATTTCTGGTTTGTGGCATTCCCCTAGTGCAATACACCATAATAGAAGCCTGCTCTTTCTACAACCAGTTACAGATAGGTAGCCGTGTTGGTCTGCCATGGGTCAAAACAAAATAAAAAAATTCCTTCCAGTAGCACCTATTGGACAAACAGGCCAGACCTTACGCCAAAGAATAAACGGACATAAATCGGACATCAGGAATCACAAGATAGAGAAACCAGTAGGAGAACATTTCAATCTCCCAGGACATTCTATACAAGATCTCAAAGTAGCTGTTTTACTACAAAGGAATTTCAGAAATAGACTGGAAAGAGAAGCTGCTGAATTACAACTTATCACCAAACTCAAAACCATGGAAAAACCTGGTCTGAACAAAGACCTTGGATTCTTATCTCATTATACATGACAAAGCCATTTTTCACCTTTTCACCCCTTGCTTTTTCCTGTAAGACCTATTGCAGTCGTTAAGAGTCGTCAACAGGCTCATCACAGCTATCTGCCAATCACCCATTCCCACCACCCTTCTGAGTAATACCCCTCCCCACCTTCTCACTATATAGAAGGGTCTGGAAACTTCTGTTTCAGTGTATCTGAAGAAGTGTGCATGCACACGAAAGCTCATACCTAGAACTAACTCAGTTGGTCTTTAAGGTGCTACTGGAAGGAATTTTTTTATTTTGTTTCTTTCTACAACCAGTCATTCAGGGCTCTTGGCAGAACTTATTTCTAGAGGTTAAAATCAAGTGAATTTCTAGCTACCCCAAGGCACTGACTGGTATGCTACAAAGAGGTATGTTCTGCTGCTAGAAGGCAGCAACTCATGGGATTAAAGGCAGGAAGCCTGTTCTGCAGCATCCCCTTTCATGCTGTATGCTTGGGGATAGGGTACATCTCTGGCCTGCAGGAAAAGAGCATAGTGAGGAGTCCTTTATCTGGAACTAAACCCCACTGTTCCTGCACGTGGTTCCCTAGAGGTGCTACTGCCAACCTGTGTAGCTGAACCACAGGACAGCGTTGCTTTTGAAGCAGGAGAAAGACCGCCATATGGGAAAACAAGTTAACTACAAGGCTTTTGACTACTGGATTTTTTTGGTTTTTTTAAAAAATACTGGCACAAGGAACACCAAGCTCTAGTAAACAAAGGCTCCATCAGGGTCTCACTTAAAATTATTTTTTTAGTTGGTGTGGGCTTCCTTTTGGAAAGTAGAGGTGCAAGCACAAAATGAAATGATTTCTCAAAATGAGGGGGAAGGAAGTAGAGATAGCAGGTGAGGGACTTTTGTTTCATTGAAGTTTCTATCTTGACAGGCTAAAGCATTGTACCACACGACTGCCATCATCCTAGAAGAAACCGAATCTGAGGCTTAGTGAGTGGCAGAAATGTCTTTTTTTTTGAACTCTGAAATCATAAAGCTTCATGCAACTTCTGTTCATCACAAGCATCTGAAGTAAGCACTGTTAACTTTGGTTCTTGCTCTGCCTCCTAAGCCCAACCTCACTGCAGATTTTCCCTCTTTATTCAGATGCGTTGTTTTTTTTAAAAAAAACACATGTTTAGCCTAGAGAGCAAAACTGGCTTAACAGTTCTAGACATGCTTCTTATTACATGTAATGAAGTTCAAGGAAGGACACGGGTATTTACAGTTTGTTTTGCTCAAAGCAGATCCAGGTTTACCCAAAGCATTGCTGACTTTCACCGTTACTGGCGCTGACAAATTTACACTACCTAGATGTTCAGGTATTATTAAAGCACTGGCATTCTACCTTTACTGTCCTCAATGGCTGTCGTGACTCTCCTTGATGCTTGTTTAATTGTGGTTCATATATGTGCTCTGAGCAGCATCAGTACGAATATTCCTTATGCAAACTGGAGGGGGAGGGGCTTGATCAGCTGTGGGAGGGGGCCCAGGAAGCTTGCCTCTCAGCTGATCAACCCACCTACCACTCTTTCTTACGAGAGCCAGAGCAGTATGGGGCTGGGTGATGTTATCTCGGCTGCTTCTTCCTCTCCCAAGGTGGGCAGGAAGATCCTTCCTTTGTATATGAGCTACTGCCCTGGCCCCTGTGTGTGATTTCCAGTGGTAAAAATAATGAGATTAAGCAGTGTAAGCTCTTTAACATTCATTTTATTAGCAGCTCACCATGAACCTTTTAAAGTAACAAACCCCTAGCTCCCAAGTGCAAGCTATTAAGAAGGGGGTCCCTCTGCCAGGCCCACCTTTGTCTAGGGAGTTTCCACTAAAGGAAAAGGTTAATGCTT
This sequence comes from Podarcis erhardii, assembly GCF_964252035.2. Lineage (NCBI taxonomy): Eukaryota > Metazoa > Chordata > Lepidosauria > Squamata > Lacertidae > Podarcis > Podarcis erhardii. Next base: position 35,817,650 of record NC_138498.1, read on the forward strand.
CTCTAAGGCACAGAAGAAGAAAATACAATTGTAAAAAACCATAATCCCAGCAGGGAATCTACAGTCTATGCCGAACTTGAACTATACATAAATAAAGCAGCACCTTCCTGCTAAAACCTCGGGCAATTTTGTCACAGTAGTCTGATAAGATGACATGAGAGGCACAATGCAGCAATATGGCTTTAAGTGAATACTTGCACAGCCCTCATACCAAAGACTCTGCTGTGCAGACGCACCTCTGCCCAGTCAACTGTGATATTTGGAAGGCTGGTTCTTTTAACATCCTGATGGACAATACAAAGTGGCTAATACAAATGGCTACATCTCATATAATAACCTGTAAAGTATTTTGCATATACACCTGAAAAACATAGTTCTGCACATGCAACACACATGTTTTCTGCAGGTGCAAATGTCCAGGACTCCTTACCGTGCATCAAACGCACCTGTCATCACAGAGCTTGTGAAGCAGCCCTAATGTGAACCTGCCTGAAATCACATGTCAGTAATAAGCTATTTGCAAAGGTCTCTGATTTCTTTAGACTTATTCCATATGCACAAAGAAAAATGCAATTATACATTGCAATGGCAAATACTTTCCTGAAATACGTATTAGGCCTTTTCATCAGAAGAAGGTGCTCCTGGATACAACTGTTTACTGCAAACAAAAAACAGAATATAAACACTAGTAACCACCAAATAGAATTTGGCGGGGAGGGAAGGGTTGCCCCATGGACTCTATTTATTCCTGAGGTTTCACAAAATATAAAACTCTTCAACTTATGTAAGCAAGGACATGCCCTCAAGCCTTGAAGAAGACTGTTCTCTCCTGAAAAATAAAATTGTATTAGTGTCTGACTACATGTTACATGCATTTGTATGTAACACAACTCTGATGGCCATGGGGAGCATAGAAGTTGGCAAACGTGTATTTCGCAACCTCATGTGAGAGTGGAGTCATTTGGGATAACCCAGCTGGCAGGAACTGGCACCAATAACCTCCCCTGCCCTGCTGGCGTTACAAAATCACCTGCTTCCCATAGCAGCTGCTCTCTGTTTAAAGAGGTAGCTTTCTGGATTTTATTATACTGTAGATTGATTTCATGCAACCTTTAGTTAGGCCCTAAATTTACTTTCTGACAGAGAGAGTTGTCCCTGGCAGCACTTCTCATTCTTATTGGAATATGCACAGTTTTAAAAATAGTAACACTAGTGCAAGGAGACACTTTTCAGCACAAACAACACAAATCAAAAGGGACCTGGGCAAAGCAGCTCTGCCAGACTCCCTCTCACTGTATCAAAACGAGAAAGCCTTCTTCAAAGCAAATGTATTCCATGACAACTCTGAGTGATGTTGCTGCTGCTAATTAAAAAAACATAGTAACGGACTGGGGGTTGAGGCGGGAAATCTTGGGTAGCAGCAAGATTCCTAGTCAGCAAAAGAATCAATTACAGTCTCGTGGTATGTCTGAAACAAGCAAAGTTGACTGTATCACAGGGCAGCCTTGTAACTTAAAATTGGTGACTTCATCTGCACAACAGACTTTACCTAGCTAGGATAACATCTCAAAGGCCTTTTCCCCAGGCCAGTGCTTAACTGGGTCCACCACCACCCCACTCCCAGAGCTACGATGATTCCTTTAAGTGCTTGGGGTCCAGCAGCCACAGGAAGCAGAGAAAACCAGTGCCTTTCAGGTGTCATGTTTCCAAGCTGGTTAGCTCCTGCCAGTCTGTCTCATTTTCACACTTGTCACGGGTTTTGAAAAATTCCTTGATCAGTCTCTGTGCTTCTTCTTTTACTACAAACAGAAAGTAACACACAATACACTGATGCCCAACCTTGTTCACCACTGTTAACTATAGTATCATTTAACTTTGTCTCCAAGCCATCTGTGAAGAAAAGAATCTGCATAAACCTCCCTTCCCAATAACACACAAGCAAAATTAGGTTAGTTTGATACTACATCTCTCTCATGCACATTTGTACAAATGCTCTGAACCATGAAAATATTCCAGTGGCAAATGCTGTTTAAAGAATAGGGGACTCTGGGAGAATGAAATGATCTACCACCGAAACACCGAGGAGATGCTAAGGAATGAAAACTATGTGCTGACACCAGTCTTATAACATTCCACATACATCTTCCAATTCCTATACCTTAGATACACCACTTGCATATTTCAAATATTTTCTTCAATTACACATATTAGATTATTTCACCCTAGCCCCCCCCCCCCACCATACACAGCTGGCTGCCTGATCATTTTGTACTGGTGTTAGATCCAGTATCTACTGGTACAAGGCACTAGACATTCCTCCCCAGCCATCACCTGATAACTCACCTGTCTTACGGAGAGGACTCTTGTCTGCAGCCAGTAAGTGAGAGAGGTGCCGGGCAAACCCTTTAAACAAATCCTGCCAATTAGGGATGAAGAAACAGAATGAGCATAACAGGGTTCTCACCCTCACTGACATATGATTGCTTTTGTGTACTCTCTGGGACATCTTGGTACTCCTATAATGTTTCCCATATTCTAACGACTAGGTGCCGAGACCAACATGGTAGGACCTAGCATCTTCCAGTTGTGCAGCACCCAGGACATGTATCTGACCTAATGAACTAATCACTTAGAAATAGAAAAACACCAATGTCTTCTATAAGTGAAACTTGTTGATCTGCAAGAAGTTCCTAAGGAACAAAGTCACAATGTAAGTATTTAAGCTCTCATTACCATCACACACAATTTAAAAACAAACACAGAATAAGAGTGCTGTTGTCCCACCAGTATTTTTTTCTGATATTGTCTATCTAGCTCACTGAACATTGGCTATAGGAAAGGGTAATATACCCTGCTCTTTCCAGACATGGTTTACCCTCACCCTAAAAGGGACCCAAGACACTGGCCAATACAGTGGAAATGGTCTCTCCATGCTGCCAGTTGGATAGGACAGACAACACTACTAGGCACCCCTTCCAGAGGAGGAAAAAGCAACTTGGCTCATAACCAACCTTGGAAGCAAATCTGCCACCTTTGTAGAAAGGGGTCAAGTATTTTACAACAATGTCTGCCGTTTCCTTAAGTGACAATGCCTTTGTAGTTGGCTGGATGATTCTGGTTGTTCCTTCTTTATCAACCTGCGACAAATTGGGATCAAACGTGACTTTCTTTTTCATCAGCCCATCAGCTTTCCCCTCTGATTGCAATGTGATGGAAGACTTGGTCATCATCCGTAGCCTCTTTCCAGAAGGGCTTCCCAGATCCTTGAGAGAGAACAACAGAGGAACAAATACTCATGAAAGGAATGTTGTGAGAAACAGGGAACGCATAGCCTCTGCCAGCAATCTACCAGAGTTTCCTGACTTCTATTTCTTTGTGCCTTCCTAATGTCAAGGGATGGGGTAAAGATCCTTTCCAAATACTTTAAACCTTCAAGAAACAGTGTGTGGCTAGCTCACTTAAGAAAGTAAATGTCCCTCTTCAGGTATTTTTGTGTCACTGATCTTGCTATGCCTATTCATTACCAGTGGCCCACATAGTTGGGAGCAGGTCACACCCTTGCTGATTGAATCTTTTTTCCCCTTTGTGTTCTGTGTATAAATAGGCTTCTGCATAGCCTTTTCATCTCATTAAGAAAACAAAAAACCTTTCATCTCTTAATACTTGGAATGTAGGTGACCACTTCATTCATCTAATGCCTCCAGCTCACAAAATCTGATGCCACAATATATTTGTTAGTCTTTAAGTTGACACAACATTCTTTACAACAAAGTAAATCAGTTTCTTGAACAACAAACAAACATGTCTGGCCTCCTGGGATTTGCTCAACACATCCTAAGGTCTGAGTGAGCTTTCCCACCATAAGTTCCTGCAAAGCATGCTTCGCCTGTATCTCAGGGATGTTTTTGTGTGTGCTCCTATGCAAGAGAGAGAAGGGGATTTAATAATAGTAATGAAGTATCACCTCAGCTGACCCTGGTCTCTTTCCATTATGGTTTCGACAACTGTTTGTCATTCCATCTTCAATGAAAGGCTTAACTCTGTGGGGGGATAGGAACAATCAGATACTTTGTTCAAGGATGGTGTATTTATGGTATTTAAAGGAAGCAGTAAAAACAACAGTCTTGACATGTGGTTTTCAACAGGTGAGCTACGGAAATAAAAAATAGAGTTGGGGCCCTGATTTTTAAAACTGACAAATTCTATTAGCAGCTCCTGCAACAGACACAGATGCCATCCACAAAACATCTGTAACCACCTGAATTTTAAAAGCACAGCCTAATAAATATTTGAAATATATTTTAAGGACTCATTCAGCTGAGAATTCTGTGAATTTAAGCAATCCAAGCATACTTATCATCCATTTGCTGTTTAGAAAGATTTTACTCAAATAGCATTATTATTATTATTATTGTGGAAATTAGTTACAGATAGTTAACACCCATGGAATGCCCGACTCAGGCCTGCTTCTGCAACTCCAAACTCAGTTCTAACCATCCTCCTGATTTACAGCCCAGACACCTTTGCTTCTGTTCTAAAAGCCTTTGCCAGATCAGAGGTATGTCAATACAATTGTGAAGGAACAGCTATGAATAATCACTTTTCTTCTAACCTTCTACCAATTGGGAATTGGGTGGGTATCAGTTAGGAGGCTAGGGAAGAGCAACAACAAGGAAATATACCCCTCACCTCGGTTTTCCAAAGGTTGTTCCTGAACATGAAGATTCTGTTCCTGAGCTAGGAATTCTAAGGGTCAGACCTTCTCCTGCTTTTTCTGATTCTTCCTCTTCTACATGGGATGTGCTAGCTTGTTCTTCTTTGGAGACCATTTCAGTTTCCTGAGATTCTGCTTTCTCGTCACATGTTCTTTGGGAAGGACACTGAGGTAGTTCATCATGGTAGCAGTTGTTCTCTTCTGCCAAATCAAGCGCTGACGCCAAGGACCCTGCTTTGGGGATGGAGAAGAATTTCGATATCTTCTGAGAGTCTTTCCTAGCTGCTTCTGCCAACAGCAGCTGTTTCTTACTGGGTTTGCCCTTCTTGGTGGGACTAACTCCCAAGCAGGCTATAGCATCAGGGGTGCTTTGCTGCCCCTTCTTCTCAGGAAGCTCCTCAGCATTTTGGCAAACTTCTTCAGCCACTTTTGCCTGTCTCTCAAGTGTGCCATTAATGTCCATAGGCTCAGGGTCACAGTGGTGGCTTCCCTTCTGGTTAATGTCCTCCTTCAGAGGCTTAACTCCATCGTCTCCCTTGGCAGCCAGAACTTCTGAAGCAGATTGGAATACATCAGATGACTTCCGAAATCCAATCCCCACCCTCTTGGGTTTGAACTACATTAGAAAGAAATGAGATGAGAGGTAGCTAGAGGGCTAGTTTTTGCCTATCTGCCTTCTGTCCTGGAAATCAAATCCTAGTCCAGGCAAACTGTAGATGCGCCTTAAACTCAAAGACCACCTCACACCTTAATGTTTTCCATAGAGAAAAAATTAAAAGCAATGGGACAGGAAAAAGAAGACTGCTGGAAGCCCACATAAAAAGAAATTATGAAAATGGAAACTTCATAGACACCAGGACACAGGTTGCTGCTGCAAAATCACTTTAATATACAGTGGTGCCCCGCAAGACAAACGCCTCGCAAGACGGAAAACCCGCTAGACGAAAGGGTTTTCCGTTTTGGAGGCGCTTCGCAAAACGAATTTCCCTATGGGCTTGCTTCGCAAGACGAAATGTCTTGCGAGTTCCTGCGGGTTTTTTTCCCTTTCCCCCCCCCTTTTCCTAAGCCGCTAAGCCGCTTATCAGCTGTTCCGCTGATAAGCCGCTTAACAGCTGATCGCTAAAAGCCGCTAAACCGCTAATAGCGCTAATCCGCTAAGCTGTCAATGGGCTTGCTTTGCAAGACGAAAAAACCGCTATACGAAGAGCCTAACGGAACGGATTAATTTCGTCTTGCGAGGCACCACTGTATATATATAGAGAGAGAGAGAGAGAAAATGCTATTTAAGGTTCTAATCGTGCCTATTTGCACTTACCGTATTCACCTTGGACGCGGGGATGAAGCCATCATCAGCTGTTGCCACTGGTTCAGTCTTCAACTTGGAACTGCCATTGACTCCAAGGGTGGAATACAGCTCCCCATCTTTGGAAGCCTTGTTAATTTCGGTTACCTTTATGTAACAAGAAAGGGGAAAGTTGTCTTGATAAGCTCTCTTATGTACAGCATTTTTTGCAACACAAAGCAAGGACAGGGTTCACAAATTCTGCTCTTCTTGTCCAAACTAATTAATGCGGAATTCGCACCACCCTTAATTCTCTAAGTGACCAGTAATGCCTTAATACAGCATAGGGTCCATTCTTGTAACATTCAAGCTTGGATGAACTTCAATTAGGGTTGCTATTGTTTATTTACTTCCGCTACTTGGTCGAGCCAGGATTATAATACGTCAGAAATTTTGGGGTTCTACCCTTGTTTGAATTTTGGAAATTTAAAGTTTATGATTTTTCTATTTCCTTCTGAGGCAACTGAGTAGTTCAGTGAAACGAGGTTTGTAGCAGGCATCCCGTTAAGGCTTTGTTCTATTTTAGGTTTTTCTAATTTTTTCCCTTAAGCTTTTTAATTTTTATTATTTAGTTGATTTCCACAAGATAATATTTCTAGTTGATTACCTCTTGTTTCAGCGATTTTCATGGTATTTTATTTGTTTTGTGCAATTTCCCAGAGAGGAGCTGGCAGCCGCTTTGTTCCTTCCTGGTCCTTTTTGTTGCTGCACTAAGCTAAGCCGAAGTTTGGCTTAGCATTTGATCCAAACTGGGGCTCTAGTTAAGCTCTCTCTGCACTAAGCATGAGCTGCAGTCAAAGTTTTTTGACTCACAGGAGGTGGAGGGAATGGAAGAGCCAGGCTGCCAGAACCAGATCTTCACTCTGGCGCTAAGTTGACTGATTGTTTACCGTATTTTCCCGTGTATAACATGCCTCCGTGTATAACACGCCCCCTATTTTGGGGGACTCAAAATTAAGAAAATGGGGGGAGATTGTCCCCATGTATAAGACTACCCCCCTTTTTAGCATTATTTTTTGGTAAAAAACCCCCTAGCCTTATACATGGAAAAGTATGGTGATTTCTATTTTTAAATATCTCTAAGCGGTGTACAAAAAAACTGCTCCAGATGTTAGCTGAGCACTGCCAAGACAAGACAGAAGTGATTGTATATTAGGCAGTTGGAGCAATGCACTTTTCTGTAATGCTTAAAGCCACTCAAAGTATGGATTTATACATCTGGAAGGTCAAGACAATAACTCAAGTGGTTTAGAATTACCACCTCAGTGACCATCAGTGGAAAGCAGGCCATGAATTAGAGCCCATTTGTATTTCTCGACAAGCAACACAGAATTACATGAAGCCTGCAGAACTGTATAGCTTCAAAACCCACTGCTCATTAGAAAAACAAACAAAATGCTTTGCTTTCAGAATGATGTCAAAACTATTGGCATATTCTCCAAACTACACATCTGAGCTTTGCTTGAGTTGAGTTCTAGCCTGCAGAAATTAAGGGTCTTCCCAAACACCCTCTTCTAAGACAGCTATGAGAAAAGATGGAGTAAGCAGTGTTTTCTCCATAGTACACACACAGAAAATACCTAGCCACTTTCTCTAGCAGAGTTGCATATTTGAGAAACCAACACATCAGGGAGATCAAATGAAGCCCCTTAAAACTACCAACTATTTCTTACCTTCTTTAAAACAGTCGCCTTGTACAGGTTTGCCATTTTACTGGCCTGGAAAGCTTCATACTCCATTTCCACAGCATGTACTAGAACATCTGAGCTGAAACACAAGACAGCTTGATCAATTGCAGTGGGACATATTTCTCCAATAACAGAGGAAGTTCTCAAACACCTGTCAGGTCCATTACTATGGAAGAAAGGCTGGAACACTAACAATTAAAATCTCGGTGCAGAAATATTGGTGGAAACTTATGGTTAATGTGGTGTTTGTGTGGGCAGTTGGTAGGCAGGGCAGAAGACAGGGGTCTAAGAGCATATTTCCCCCCTCTGGATTACTTTTACCCTATTATGAAGGTATTTCTACCGTTATCAGTGAAGTATCACAACCTACTCTGTGATTTCAAAATAATACGTTTGTGCAGTATATTACTACCCCCTAGCGGGAACTAAAGAAAATTGCAAGCTTCATGGAAAAAACAGGGTTGTAGCTGTTAAGATTCCTTTTTGCACACCCACCTCAACCTATTCAGAAAATATTGCAAGAATTTTTTTTTTAAATGTTATTTTGGCTTTAGCACACAATATTGTCTTCCTTAAAGGTGAAGGTAAAGGGACCCCTGACCATTAGGGTCCAGTCATGACCGACTCTGGGGTTGCAGCGCGCATCTCGCTTTATTGGCCGAGGGAGCCAGCATACAGCTTCAAGGTCATGTGGCCAGCATGACTAAGCCGCTTCTGGCAAACCAGAGCAGCGCACAGAAATGCTGTTTACCTTCCCGCCAGAGCAGTACCTATTTATCTACTTGCACTTGATGTGCTTTTGAACTGCTAGGTTGGCAAGAGCAGGGACCACACAACGGGAGCTCACCCTGTCGCGGGGATTCGAACCGCCAACCTTCTGATTGGCAAGTCCTAGGCTCTGTGGTTTAACCCACAACGCCACCCACGTCCCTATTGTCTTCCTTAGGAGTACACAATTTTGAATTCTAATTTAAAGTATGACATTTAACTTGAAGTGCTCAACTTTCTTTAAGTTTTGATCTACAAGTTTCAAGCAGTTTCCCCACTGCTCAAACCTGAAGTTATTTATAGCCCCCCTTCCAAAAACAAAACCAAAACCTTTCGCAGTGCAACTTTGGAACATATACAGGGTGAGTCCTTTAAAAGAGGCCCCGTGGATACAGAGTACACATGTTCCACGGGGCCTCTTTTAAAAGACTCACCATGTAGAAACACATTAATTGAACACAACTAATAAAATGACAGAAAATTGTTCTTTTAAAAACTACCTTAGAACAACAGACACCTGTTTCTCATGCTCCCAAAAGCAGTGAGAGGGAATGAGATGTTAAAACGTTGGAACCTGCAGCATAATATTACTGGTGGCTGAGAAAGTATTTCAGACCACAACACTGCATTTTGCAAATGGCTGTGACATACAAAATTAGGTTAAGGTATATAAGTTGATCCAGCACTGGTGCAGTGCCTGCATGTGCAGGAGCTCTGTTTTCCTTGCTTCCCATCACTACCACTGCATGTGCATAAGTATGCACATGGAAAGCACATGAGCCACTGCAGAGAATGGGAGGCTTGCACAGCTCATGAAGGGAGGGCTAGATGGGAGATATGTGCACATGAGCCCCTAGTGCCACGCACCGGCTTGCATAAATCCCCTGGCTTGCATAAATGCCCACTGCTTGCCCTACGGAGATCTATGGGGCTCCCCCCGGACTAGATAATAACTTCCTACCCATCTCTTGTTAGAGCTGCTTCCCGGTTGTTGCTCAGTGCTTCTTTCAGCATGTTCAGACAGTGTTCTCTAGCCTAAAATTGAAGGATAAGAGATGAGAGCCAATTTCAAATTGCAGAAGGAAAGTGAAGCATCATCTATTCTAACCAGCAGTTCTGGGACAGTACAAATAATGTAAAGTATACTCAATATCAATTTTTTGTATTGTAATTTTTTGTTGTGAATCTCCCTGAGATCTTCAGAGGTAGGGAGGTATACAAATTTAATAAATAATAATAATCAAACCTTCTTTCACTACTATATGGACATGAGTAATCTTTTCCCAGCTGCTCTATAATATCTGTTGTTGTCTCTGCATCCTCTCCAATTTATTTGCTTTCCTAAAACCTGCCAACTGAAACCGGACAATATACCCCAGTTACATTCCTATGCTACAATCTAATATAGATCAAGATGCTATCCTTCTCTTAAGGCATTCCACCACACCACACTTTTATGCCTTCACCCCATTTTCATCAGTGCTATTTTCTTGCCAGTTATTTCTCACGCCCATGTCGTAATCCAGGTGGGGAGGGGAAAGGAGCTTGGTGTAAGTAATCACAGCCCCTTCTTACCTTCACTGTGATTTTAGCTATTTTTCTGCTGGCTGCATCCTTCAAGGGACAATCAGCATCTACAATGAGACAGATACACAAACATTTTCTGGCCTTACCTCTTGCAGTAGATGAGTGGGTACAAGAAGGATATAGCCATTTAAAATAATAAACTAGACAAGTATCCAATGTGGTGATAGTACGTTTTGGAAGCCTTTTTTTATTACATGTTTTAATATCTCCAAAATCCTAGATAGCAGATTTTCTAAAGTATTCTTCAAGGACAGGTGCTATCCTTGCAATCATTTAGAGCTGGAACCAGCCTTTTGTGTGTTTTTCTACTGTAAATTCTATCAAGGAGTCAGAGAACGTTTAATCTATCCCCTTATAAGATTCCTGGTCAATCTTTAGACACCCTTGTGAGAATCGTATTGGAGGGAGGTCTAAATAAACCCACTACTGAGCAGGTGGCACTCTATTTGATTGGCATGTAATTGGTGATGGCTCAGCCAGGGTATTTAAGTGTCCTCTAGTTTGTCCTGTGTTTCCCATGCTGATCTAGGGTTGCCATTTTTGTAAAAGTCAGATGTGAGGGCGATCTGGCTGCAACATCTGTCACCCCATCGATTGCCAGGGTTGATTCGGCTTATCTGGCTGGCTAGGCGGGTGTCTCCTTCACTGCTCCATGTGCATCAATGAAAGACAACAACCATCTCATACAGAAGGAGCGTGCCATTCTTTGGTCAAGGGTATACAATAGCTGCGCTCCTCTGCCAGAGCCTCCAAAGAAGCTCAAGGTCTTTTTTGTTAAAATCAGTTAGGCGGTGTGGGCCTTTGGCTTGCCAGGCCCTTACTTGGATGCTTTGGGATGCATAGTGGAATAGTGGTTGTTTGGTTGGGGGAATTATAGTGGAGATGAGGTTGGGGACAGTTTCCCTACTTTTTCCTTCTATCCTTTAGCATGGACTGTGTGAACCTGTTTGGGGTTCTGGGGATTTTCCTTAGTTTGTTTTGAAGGAATGGATATGCTGTAGTGGGAGTCTTTCTGACTGTATCTATTTCCAATACCATTATTAATAAATATGAGACTCCATCTTGAACTTCTTGAAAACGACCCAGTGACTGAGGAATTTGAGATCCAACACTAGCCTCCGCTTCTTGTGGCTTTTTTTTTTTTTTTTTTTTTTGAACCACAAAGATTGAGCAAAGTCCTTGAAATGTTTCCAGAATTCTTTGCTTCCCTGCCTCCATCATGTGAAGAGGGTCATAACCCAACCCATCTCATCGCAACCCATTTGGTTCATCGGCAACCGGCTGAAATATGTAAATTAACTGTAGCTATTGGGTTTGATACACCCATAATTTTCATGTGAAATGGGAAACAGAAATAAGAAACTGATTTGGGCAGATAGCAATCTCTCCAACTACTTTTGCTATAGTCAAGTTTAAGCCCAATTTTTCTGGCAATAAGCTCATCATTCTGGGCCACACTTAACTTTGGGTCAAGCATTAACTCCTGAGCTCTTTAGCTTCATATACAGATAGTGCTATACTGTATAAATAGTAACTTTAGTCATTGTAAAATCCCCAGAAAGAACCATAAATGTTTTGTCTGAAGCATCTGATCTATGAAGTAATGCAGAAATTTACCTGGAGGGACAAAGTTGTCTTTTTCAGGTTCCTGGCCCTGAAAGAAATGTAAGAGAGAAAATTCAATGACATAAACCAGGAAAAACGTATCTAAAAGTATAGACTGGAACACAAGACTAGATTTAGAATCTGAGGTTTTTTTTACACAAAAGACCTTCCACATTTACGCAACAATTTTTAGTCTGAGCCAAAGCTTGCTAAGGCTTTGTTAAACGGCGTGAGTTGATAATGAATTGGAACAATCTAAGTAAGAACTGGAAACATTATAAAAGGAATGGGGGACTTTCACCACATACAGTGGGAATGCCATTTCTAAAAAAAATATTAAGAGCTCAATAACAGGAATTACAATGCTATCCCAATGGATCTGGAATTTTGTTTTTTCATTGAATTATATGGAAAGTACAGTAAAAAATAAATATAATAAATTTAGTCTTATACACACTGAAAGCAGTACGCATATTATAAACTAGTACATAACGACTGCCAACAATAGAATAATGGATTAATAAAACATGGGCATTTGCCTTAATGGCAAAATTAACCTGATTTACAAGAAAAAAGACAGCGGGAAGATAATTTTAAGAAGTGGAATTCATTTACTGAATATTGTAGGAGAAACACAATACCTCCCCATTCAGCAGGTGGTTTCATACTGTTTTGAGATGTAAGATTAGATGTATAGTAATGGCTTATTTTATGACATTTCTCATAGTTGTAGACTGAATAAATAAAATTGCTACCTTATTTTAACAAATGGACTAATCAAAAGGGAATAAAGCAAAAAATATGTGGGGCAGCATGAGAGGATGGGTGTGTAAGTCTGTATGTGTATGTGTGCACATATATTGATTGCATGGATGGACTGCACACATATACTGTATGCACCTTGCATTTTGAAGACATAAAAGCAGAAACAAAATGATCCATGGGATAAAACATTGGGTCATTCATTTTCTTCCAAGCTGGTTTGAGCAAATAATTAGAGTTGCCTCTATTAAGTGCCTCATCTCTATGTTTTCTTCTACAATAAAGTGCAATTTTACATTTTCTTGTATTTAAAAATGTCATTTTATAATTTGCAGCTGCAATGCATAACAAGGAATGGTTGGCTTTTAAAAATAGCATTAGAGTGACTAGTTAAGTCTTAGAAGGACCCTTCATTTAGGCAGAAATTTAGCCCAGGAGTTCTTTTTTTCTGTGTGAAAATCAGACACCAAGAAAAGCCATCCACTTTCCATCCCAAAGTCCCTAATCTGCACAGATGGGGTTTGGTTTCAAGACTGAATGGGACTGCATTCTAGTCACATAGGAAGGGGTGGTGAATTCAACCAAGAAAATGCTTGGAGACAGAAAGCAAGCACACACACACAGAGAGATATGCACAAAAAGGCCACTTTAAGAGCTCTCCTCATTAAGCACCCTGTGGTAAAGCATCATAAAAATTGAAAGAAAAAGGTACTATTCTCTAACTAACAAAGAAATGTCAGAGCAAGGTAGGTTCTTTAATGTGTGAATGATTTCTCACATATTAACATAAGAACACAATAAAGACCTCATGGTAACACTTAGGCTGCAATCCTATACAGTGGTACCTCTACTTACGTACTTAATTCGTTCCAGAGGTCCGTTCTTAACCTGAAACTGTTCTTAACCTGAAGCACCACTTTAGCTAATAGGGCCTCCTGCTGCCGCCACAGCACGATTTCTGTTCTCATCCTGAAGCAAAGTTCTTAACCCGAGGTACTATTTCTGGGTTAGCGGCGTCTGTAACCTGAAGCGTATGTAACCCGAGGTACCACTGTACCCTTTTACCTGTGAATAAGTCACGCTGAACTCAGTGAGGCTTACTTCTGAGCAAGCACATATAGGATTGCGCTGTTACCTACTCTTTTCCCACCCGTCAAGATAGTACCCGTCTCCTGTGAGGAAGTTATCAACTTACCTTGCGCAGACTCATCTGCCTCTTATAAAAGTTGTTCCATTCCCTTTTCTGATGGTCCTCATTCGTTTCAGCCACACTCCCGCTGTCTTCATCATATCTGAACAATAACCCGGAAACAGTTGGAAACTGAACAGGAAGGTTGCCCAGAATTACTTCAAACATTATACTGGCATCAAGGAAATTTGATCTAGCAAATACATCACAATATCCCAGAGGATTGTGGGCCTGAGTCAGATTTCATTCCAGGGTGAGACTGTCACATTTCCAGGTTTTCTCTCAAATAAATCAATCCAGAACTGATCATTTCCTCAAAACCAACACAGACTTCTATGTTCCTCTTGTCATGTGTTTTATCGGTTGAATTCAGAGAAGATTGAGTAGAACTCACTTGGGCAACAGGGTCTTCCCAGCTCCCCACTACTGTCCTCTGTGCCCCCCAGAATTTGCTCCTGGAGGACAGAAGACCCTCTCTGGTCTGGCATGAGAAGGGTCAGAAGAGCTACAATGGGACAGGGAAATCAGAGGAATGTGACAGGGCACAAGTGTTTTTCCACTCATGCAAACCCTCTCTAGACTGAAGCTGGTTCATTGAAGAATTGTTAGCATCAGAAACGTATGTGTTAAATAATAAGTCACTTTTAAAGTTCCGAAGCTTTTAACTACTTAAAAGCGATCACTTTCCTTTAAAGACCACCCTGCATAAAAAGAATAAATTTACAGATGAGTTTATGCAAAATATGCAAGTCAAGTAGAGCAGAAAATTAAATTACAAAAGGTGAAATATATGGCTGGTTTATCTTTGTTTCATAAGAAGTACAGATGTTAACTGCATGCAATGATCAGGGGATAACAAAAGAGAAAATATATAGTGCAAACTATTTCATTTAACCGGGAAGTAAAAGGAAAACGGCAACTTAACATTTGGTTTTAATCTTTCTGCTGCATACCAGAACAAAACGCAGGTCACAAAACAGAACAAAGGCCAACCTAGCCAAAATTAAGCACTTTCAGATCTTGTTGTTCGCAATGGGAGAGTGGTGCTAAACATACACTTAACTTTCCCATTGAAATCAGTGAGTCATTTGCTTACGGTCACTAGTCAAATTCTTCTGAAAAACCCCCAGTCATGCTGCTGTGAGCACTTTCTGGAGGATAATCAGAGGCAACAGGGCAAGAGATGAATGTCTGGGGCAGTTGGAAGCTAAAGAGGACAGTGACCTGCTTCTTACAGAAGGGCAATCTTTCTCTTTCTCTTCCCGGGGTGCTCCCACCCCTCCTTTAAGAGGGATTAGAAAGCACAACATTTTGCCAGAAGCTACTGCTCTCTGTTGCATCAATACAGAACAGGGAGGAACAGCTGAAAACACCACGGTCTAATTTCACACTTTTACTGACTCAAGCAGTCTCACTGAAAATCTCCCTATGATGAGATGAGATAAGGCTTTGATAAGCGAGACAAGTCTGAGGCTTCCCCCAAACCTAGTGCTAAAAAACAGAATGGATGAACCCCACTTCCTTCCAGCCCTAATATTCAGCCGAAGCCTTGGATGTGTTCTGGCTCTGTGCTTGCCAGGAGAGGCACGAGTGATTTGGCTTGCTCTTCCATCAAGCCCATAGGAAGAGGAAGGCTCTGTTGTCGCACCTCCCCTCTCCCCGCTGCCAATCCTTCAGCTATCAACTGCTTTTTGACCTCCTTCTCCAACTTCATTGCTGGAGAAAGAGGAGATTTCCTCCTGGCTCCGTTTGGAGAGAAAACATGAGGTCAGATACAAGACCTTGCCACTTGAGGGTGAGCCTGCAACAACAAATTGTTGGCTGGCCAGTAAGAACAACAATATTTGTTAACCCCCGGCTGCATCACAACATAAAGGCATTTATGCCACATTTTTAACCAGCGTTTTCTTTTTAACCTATTTTCTGTTGGCGCTACTAAATCCAGCTATCAACTCCCAGGCTCAGTTACACTTCAAGGAGTTATCTATTCCTCTGGCTGATTCATGAAGTCACAGTGGCTGCTGAGGTCATGGCATTTGGCTTAGTTTGTATGCAAGGGGAGGGATTCGGGACTTCAAGTATGAGGAAACTATTAGTCCCAAAACAACTGAAGCCGCCATAGGGGAGAAAAGAGGAGAAATCATTATTATTGTCAACAGAACTCATTTCTACTGGAGTCAGAAGCAAACCCATACCTGCTGAAGCCACCCATGCCTCTTCTGCCTCCTTCGTACAGGTCTGGGTCAAAGGCATTCCAAGAGGAAGCAGAGGGTCCAATGCAGGTTCTATTCCAGCCGCTGCCGGTGTGTTCAAGTGCCTCTACGTGCTTTTTCACTGCTGATGGATTCTTACAGTAATCACAGCACTTATTGCACTGGGGACGGCATCTCCAAAATAGTTGGCTATAGCGGCATGACGACAACTAAGAGGCAAAGACAGAATAATATTTCAAGGGAAAGGGGCAGCAAAGAGACTTTGCTCTAAATCAGGCATAGGCAAACTCCGGCCAAGACACATTATATTGGGACTTCCGGAGAAGAAAAATG